>NW_024340849.1:25801454-26093553 GCF_902729225.1 Pteropus medius
AAAAAAAAAAAATAGACCATATACACAGAACAATTAAGCAATGACAGAAAACTGGTGTACTTAACTCCTATACTCTGAGGCAGTACTCACATATATTAGGAAGGGAGGTCATCTTGGGCTGGAATCAGCTGGGAAGGCCTAGCAGAGAAGTAAGGATTCAGTTGAAACTTGTAGACTGGTTAACAACTTTTCTATTCACTAGACAAAAACATTTCAGGAAAGAAGAACAGGGAATCAAGACCTTGGAATCTGAAATGAGAGTGGAATGTCTGAAGAGTAGAGACGATCAACTGAATGGACAGATTAATTGAAGATTTAAGAATTAATACCAAGTGAGCCGCAGAGCACTATACCGTAGTGATTTGGGAAATTAGGCTAAGAATTCAATACTTCATTCTAATGGGCAATGAGAAACCAGAAGTCATAATTTCTTCTGAAGAGGGATTCAGGGTTAATGATGTCAACATTTTTTTCTAAATGTCTTGGGGTGTGAGGATTTCTTCTGAGCCAGTAGTCCCAACCTTTTTTGGCACCAGGGACCAGTGCTCCTATGAGAATCTAATGCCTGATGACAGAGGTGGCTCTGAGGCAGTGATGCTAGTGCTGGGGAATGCCTGCAAATACAGATGAAGCTTCACTCGCTCACCCACCGCTCACATCCTGAGCATCTTGGTTCCTAACAGGCCACAGATCAGTACTGGTCCATGGCCCAGGGGTTGGGGACCCCTGCTCTGAGCTGACCAAGATATCCAGTGCACTCAGTAGCTATCTTCTATTGCAGTGTCTGGTTGGCTGAAACCTTTTCCTACCATTTAGTGTTTGTCCAGGCTGAGGACTAGAGTGAGGCAAGTAAGACATTCACCTCAAGAGCGAAATGTAAGAGGCATGAAAAAACTCATAATCAAGATAAATATTTAGTTCTGTGTAATATTTTTAAAATAAAAATAGATGCCAAATCTCATATGAACAAAATATCAAAAAATTAATTAAAGACAGGCTTAATATTCACCATACATATCTGCATGCCCTATCTTATTTGATTCTAACAATTACCATGTGAGGACCACAAGACAGTAATTGTTTCTCTCATATGATACCATGAGCAATTAAAACTCAGGGAGGTTCACTCACTTTCTGGAACTGGGGGAACTACAACTCAAACTTAGATATTCCTATAGCAAAAGTGGTGCATTTCCCAATGTGGGAGACTGGCATGTCCTTTTATGGATGCTCTCTGAATAGAATTGCATAAGGGCAATTTAAAGCACTCAGAACAATTATGATGATCACTAATTTAAGCCTAGGAGATTTGCTGTGTATGATGCTGGTTCCATGATATATTCTTCCACCTGAGTATTTCTGTTAAGACTTGGGACAGGGAGAAAAATCTTGGGAATAGGTAACGAGATCATTTCAAAAGAAAAAAATATTAACAAATTTCACTTAAAAAGAGACTAAAAACAAACTGCAGAGTCTAAATAGAAGTGTGTAAATTACATGCTAATCATATGCAAATAATGTATAGCTATACAATTTCATACACCTGCATGTGACTCTCACGAATTAAAACTAGCTGAATCCATTGTATTTTGGCATATTCCCCGAATTAGATTTACTAGTAAAACCAACTCAGATCAATTTAGCAGATTCAATCTCTCTCAAACCTCCATCATATTTGGATCCAGGGTTCTTGTCTACACCTTGTGTTTCCATCTGCATTTGCTTCGATTTTCCGCTTGGACATTCATACTGAGCCCATCTGCACAATGGTCTCTGCCAGCCCAGAAACTGGTCAGTTGTGTTAAGGGGAATGGATGCTGGGCCTGAAGATGGCAATGAGGGTTGTAAGCAGCAGCCTCACGTACAAAAGGCCAAGGCCTATAGCCAGAGCCAACATTTAGCGTACTGGGCCTAGAAATCGGAACTGATATGCTAGGTGCACGGCAGGTGGACTGATGAGATCGCCGGGCAGCGGCAGTTTGGAGCTGGCAAAGTTCTGCTCACAGTTTGAGTGCAGCAGCCTTATTAGCATGGTTGAAGCAGTGGCTTAATCCACTGAAGTTTCCTGACAAAAATTATCGTCCCACTTTTCAAACCGAAATAAAATCTCAACAGGAAAGCAAGCCTCCTGCATGTGCAAAGGTATTGCTCTTTGACCAAGCACTTTGCTTCCAGTGGGAGAGAGAAAAAGGGGAAGGCATTACTTGCCCCACCAGGTTAGCAATAATCCTCTGTTTATCTCAGCTATCCAACCCACAAGATGGAAATAATGGCCTTGCCGATATCACAGATACACTATGAAAATTAAATGAAATAATGTTCATGACACGGCTTTTAAAAGAACAAAGCCTAGTATCTTAGAAACTATCATTTATAAAAAGATGATATTGGTTTTGAATCGAGACATTTTTCTAGAATGGGTCTTTTTTTGTTATTTCTCCTGAGAAGGGATTGAAAAGTAATCTGAGGTTTACCATTAATCTTGCGCTATTTACTTCTTGTACCTAAATTCCAGCAAAGGTTTGATTTTACCTGTTCCCTGATCATAATTCTTTGTATGTTTTCCCATTTTCATGCTGCAACTTATGCTATTCTTTCCGCCAGGAAAATTTCTTGCCTTTTATTTGTCTAAGGCCAAACTTTACCTATCTCTTTAAATCCCACCTTAAATATCATTACCTATATGAAAAACCTGTCTTCTTTTGCTACTTGAAACTTTGAAAACACAATTTTTGAGTTTTGTTATGCTACAACCTGCCTCCTCTTTACAATAGTCATTGATCTCCTGGAATTACTCCTTCTCACAGATTTTATTCTTCCTTGGGGCAAGATACCTATTAGGTCTAGGGAAGGCCTACACCCATACAACTCCTCAATAGATTCTGTCTTTATGACCCAAAGGTTCACCTTGGACTCTTTCTCCACAAATATCCTTTGGTAAAATATTTAAGCAAATCCAAATATGGCTTCACTGTACTGGAGTAGCAGTATTGAATTATAGCAGAGATTTTTTCTTTCTTTTTGTGAGCGAAAATGGGAATATAACAGGAGTTACTCCTGAAATAAAACTCTCAGTAAGCCTTTCACTGACCACGAGAAAACTGGCAGAAGAGTCCTGCAGAGGTTTTCTTCCCATATAACCTGGTGCCTGTAGTGAAGCGGGCAGCCTGTGAGATGCAAATTCTTCTGACTCACTTGGTAAGAGAAATTATCAAATCTCAAAACATAATAAATAACATGTGATGTATGTCAAAACCCCTAACATATTTCTGGTACTCAATAGATGTTCAGTTTATGCTAAATAGAAAACAAAGCAAGCAAGAATAGTAAGCATGCTTTTCATATACCATAGTGCTAAATAGGACAATAAGAAAAATGATGGAGGAAAGATCACCTCAACTGATCATTCATCCTTGTATCAGACCCGAGACACACTCACCCTGTACCTAGGAAGTTGATGAGATGAGTATATACATATACAGAAGGTTGTCATGCCTTTCATTGTCAACTTGGCCAAATCAAAGTGGATCATGTCAGCCTGGCTTAGGTTGCCCAAGGGGAAGCCATGCTGTCAGAATCTTTTATTATCCCAAGTCCAGTGAGAAGTTGGGAGAATGCAACATTAATTCAATTTTCTCTTAGGTCAGCAGTATGATGTGACTCATCTTTAGACCTTGGGCAAAATGATCAGTAAACATTTTCAGATTCCAGCTAACTCATTTGTTCCAGTGCATTCCCAATGAAACACTAGGAAACCTGGTTCCCGGTGTCAGGTGGCACTTAAAAGACATGTGATGGAGCCACTTAACTCTCCTAAGCTTTAAGACTAAGGTGACCATTTACCCCTTATTGCCTGTCATAGTCCCTGCTTATTTCTGTTATCATTGCTTGATTATTAATAGCATCCCTTTTTATTCTCAAAAGTGTCCACATCTGGACAATAAATTATATGGTTACCCTACTTATCAAATAAGGATTGTAGACCAATGATCTATGAAGTCTTTTGTTCCCATGAATTTCTATAATTTTAACTAATTGAAGAAAACCCACATAAAATGAGACACAATTTTTTAAAAATTATATATATATATGTATACATATATGTATATGTATAAAAATTAGATGGCATTTATTGAATGACATACTGTACCCACATTTTTATATCCCATATGCAATAAATTCATAATGCCTCAAACACTTTTGCAATTATAATCAACTCAGAAAGCTTATTGATATCTCCAATCCTCTACCAATGTTCTTTGATAGATAGATGAGAATAGACAACTTCACAGATGGATGCAAAACCTTACCCAAATATTTTTTTTATTTTATTCTCATCTTTTCTAGTCTTTGAAGAAAGGGAATGCTTTTTCTTCTGAAAGTCTTTCTTTGGGAGTTCACTGGGCTTCAGTCTTTTTAAGTAATGTTTCTCAACAAAATAAAATTTATAACAGCAAGAAATGTAAATTTAGTTTGTGGAGCATTAAAATAAGAGGAGTTGCCATGAGTAGAGGCAGGTTGACAAATGCTACTGAATAAAGGAGAGATAAATGTTAAAATATGAGAAAAATGAAAGAATGCATTCAGATTTGCTAGGTCATATCCTTGGCTTTGGGTATTTGTCAGATGTTGTGATAGCTGTGCCTCATAGTATGCCTTTTCGGAAATAGATTATTGTATTCGTTTAAAGAAGAATTCATATGCTAGTCAATATACTAAAGATATATATATATATATATATATATATATATATATATATATATATATACCTCAGAGAACATTTAAGATAGAACAGAGAGATCTGAGGAAATGATAAGGCCAAGTTGTGAATAAAAACACCCTCTCCTCCCCTCCTACACACAACACACCCCATAGCATAGCATGCTCTTTGGACATGTGTTTTAATGAGTGACAGGCTTTGGTAAATTGAAGAAAAGTAATAGCAAAGACAATGATGTATAATGTCTTTAAAATTGCTTTGACTTTAGCCTGTGTCTTTGTCCCTTAGATTGCTCTGTTTAATAATGTTAAATAATCTCAGGTATGCTTTGAAGTTGAGTGACCCACAAAGCTCTTGTTCTGAATAGCTTTGAAGTTAAATTCTGAAAAGCCTCAAATTGAAGTATAATTCAAGAAACCTGAACATCGTATATATACATCTTCATTCACTGTGATATGAAAAGCAGTCAGACAGAGGCTCCATCTGAGAAGCACAAAGCCAAGTGTGTAGTTAAAAAGTTCACCTATGGATATGACCACTTTTAATATGTCAAAATAATATTATCTTCATTTTATTTATTATTAAAAATTAAATTATTATTGTTAAAATATGTTTTAATATTTTCTCAATTTTTGACAGTTATAAATAAAAATTTTACTATACCTCCACTTTGGCCAGAATTAAACAAAACCTAGAAGAAAACAATAAATCGATTAGTGGTAGAAGAAATGGTGAGGGTTTAAATCAATGTGACCAGCCGTTCAAGATTTCAAGTTCCTAAAAGGTAGAAATCAGGTAACATGTATTCTTACTTTGTGCCCACCATAGTATTATATAAACTCCAACTCTTCCTAGAGGCTTTCCAGCTGAAGAGACACAGAAAGTCACAGAAGCCATTTATCTTACAGAGGAAACTGCTGCTGGCAAAATTTTGTGGACACTATTTGGAAAAATCCAAAGAAATGGATTTTGTAACCCAGATCTAATGTACGAAGAAAGAACACTAGACCTCAACACCCAAACCCATTGAAAATAGGTATATATGAGGAAACATGCATTTGTCATTTAGTATATGAGGTGCTCAAATGCTTTAGTAATGAGGGTAAAGCAAATAAAGTCCAAGTCAGGCTCATACTTAATGCTAGTTGATTGGAAAAATACAATGTCTATATTACCAAATGTTGAATGATTAATAGGATCTTTTAAACACTGCTGATGGGAATATAAACTGGTACAACTACTTTGGAACACAGTTTGCTATTATCATGTAAAACTGAACATTTGTATAACCTATAACCCCAGCAATTTAACTCCTTTGTATAACAAAAAGTTCATAGCAGTACTATTTATAAGAGCAAAAATCTGGAGGAAAACAATCGCACACACAAATTCTCATCAAGAGAATAGTAACGTAATGTGTTGTATAGTAACAGTGCAACAGTATATATCTGTGAAAATCAACTACAGTCACATGCCACAATTTGAGTGAATCTACTTAATAAAAATATTGACTGAAAAAGTAGGTTCCTAAAAATTATATTTATATATGAAGTTAAGAAAATAGTTAAGATTAAACTTTATATTATTCAGGTAAGTTTAGTCTTTGCTCTATGTATGTATGTATGTTTGTAATGTCTGTACACATAAGCACAGTCTGGAACCCTGTATTTGATTACTTGAATATCTTCTTTGTATATGTCTTATGAAAGTTTCAGCCTCCTAGAACTTGTTAATGTAACACATCCCTGGGATGAAGAGCATCCAAAGCTTTCAGAAGGAAGTGGCATTAAGACAGCCCAAAGAAAGCAGTGTCTTGCTGGAATAATGGAATAAGTCAGGTAATCACTTATGGGGTGCTCAGGCCCCAGAACATTAGGGCAAGGCCAGCATAAAGAAAGTTAGAACGGCATCAGAGTCAACCATTCTATTTTTATTCTCCCAAGAGCATCACTGCAACATGGCTTTAAGAGGTGAACTTGGATATACTTCAGCAGTCCAATCTCTCCCCACCAGGGTGAGCCAGGCCATTTCTCTATTTTGGTGCTTAACCTAATTTGGAATCCTCCTTTGCAAAATGCCTTTACCACCTGCCTGAGGTGAAAGGAACAAAGCTCATGCCAACTGACAGGAATGTTTTCTGCAAGGCTGAGTTAACAGGGCAACCTTACATTATCTTTTGCTGAATAAGGAGATTTTTCTCAACAGTGAAGGCTGAAATTGTACTTTTCTTTATTCTTTTAAATGAAACTTAGGTTAAATGAGAGCAGCCAAAGCAGAAGATTTTACACATTGGGGGTGATAGTGAGGAATGAAAAGATACACGGGAAAGGAAAGTGTGTTCTCTCTGTAGACCGTTACGAGAGAACCACACAAACTCCTGAGCAAATTCCATGTGATAGTAGCCACGTTTTTACTTCCCAACATGCAATCTGAACATGTTCTTATAACTGTCCTGGACCACTGCAACAATCTTTATACTCTCGTACCTAAAACATGACCTTTATTTTGTCAACAAGTTTATTTTCTCCCCCATCATTGCATCATGTCTCTCTTGGGCTCAAATTCCACAGCCTCTCTGGCACCCACAGGATGATGCTCAAATTTAATTTGACATTGCAAGACTTCCACATGCAGGCCCGGTTTCACCTTTATAAACCAAAGCCCAGCTATTCTCTTTATAAACACTCTTCTATGGCTAGGCCTGTGTGTCCAGTCAATTCTATTGACCGACATTGCTTTGCCCATTCTACTGTTTTATTATGTAGTTCCCCCAGTAGAATATATGTCATTCATAAAATCTTATCTACCCTTTCTGTCTTCCTCCTTCTCCCTAAAGTCTTTCTGATTACTTTAGCATGTCCTACTTTGCCTTCTTCTACATGTTTTGTATTATTTATTGCTAAGAGAAGCCCACATTATACACTGTGTCATAATACATCTTCATTTATTGTATGTATCAAGTATGTTTATCTCATTTATTTAATCAACTAGTGTGACCAGGTTATTACTTTTCAAAGTTTAATTTCTAAGTCTTAGGTTGATTTCTCTCCTCCCACCAAAACCAGTGCTATGGCTACATTCATACTGACATTTCAAAAATGACTTTTTTGTATTAATTTAAACCATTGACTGCAAGAAAGATCAATTATGGGTGGAATTTTTTTTTTAAAGTCGTTGATGTTTTCAGCTTCAGGACAAGTAGCAGAAAGGATGCCGCAGCATGTTCAATAGTATCTATACAAAACTTCGTGCTCACTTGAAACTTCAGAATATGACCTTACTTGTAAAGAGTGCCTTTGCATTTATAATTAGTTAAGTTAGGATGACTTCACACTGCCTTACTGTGAGCTCTAAATCCAATGACTGGTTGACTGGTGTTCTTATAAGAAGAGATAAAGACATACTGAGACACATGCAAGCGAGAAATCCACGTGACAATAGAGGCAGAAATTGGAGTGATGGAGCTACAGGACAAAAAGCCAAAGAATGCTGAGGGCCACCAGAAACCAGGAAGAGGCAAAGAAGGATTCTTTGCTAGATGCTTCAGAGGGAGCCTGGCCCTACTGACCTCTTGATTTTAGACTTCCAGTTCCAGAGCTATGTAAGAATAAATTTCTGTGTTTAAAGCCACCCAGTTTGCGTTAAATTGTTATGGCAACCCCAGGAAACTAATAGAGATGCTGACTGTTATATTAAATGTCCTGAATGTGAGTGAGGCACATCATTAAGAGAAGAGATTTTGACACTAGGTTAATAACAGTACTGTTAAGGAAAATCTCTTTCTACAGAAAACTTTAAAAACAGAAGAGCTTCTCATTTTTCTGGGATGGTTTTGGTGTGATCCTACTTGAAAGGAGGTGAATGAACCAAGTGACCTTTGAAGATCTTTCTCAATCCTTTGATGCTAAGGTTTTATGAACTCTGCTCACTTGATAATCAGGGCCAGCTTTACTTATGCGTTTATATTTCCAGAACAGTTCTCCATCTCAAAATTTCTGCTAGAGGCAAATAGATTCCTTCATGCCCCCTGCCCCACTTTCTACACATATACACTAAAGCACAGCCATGTCCTTGTTCATGCTGATATATTTGTTCTTACTAATATCCTTTGAAAGATGTCCCTACTGAGGTTCCTCTATGCTGCTTTTGTTCACTTTTTTAGGGGTCATTGTTTGATAAGGTGTTTGTTTGTTTGCTTGCTTGCTTGCTTGCTTGCTTTTAATTAGTGAGACTTAAAGTGTTCCATCAGAATAGATAGTTGTATTCTTAGCTAGTTTTGGTGGCTATAACAAATTACCATTGACTGGAAATTCCTTTCTCACAGTTCTGGAGACTGGAAATCTCTTTGATAGATGGCTCTCTTATTATTATGTCCTGAAATGGCAGTGGACAGAGAGAGCAGAAGCAAAGCTCTCAGGTCTCTTCTTGCAAGAACACTAATTCCATTCATGAAGATCCCATAATCAGTCCCAAAGGCTGATTAAACAGTCCCAAAGGCTTCATCTCCTACTACCATTATATCTGGGAATAGGATTTCAACATATGAAGTTTTCAAGAACACAAACATTTAGTCCATAACAGTGATACTTCTTAAAACTGCTATATTAGTTGTAATGGGGTAGTTTAAAGTAATACGCAACCCCAAATTACAGTAGCTTAAAACGAATTGGTTCCCTTTTCACTTACATAACCGTGGGTCAGTTAGAGGCTCCGCAGCACGTCTTACTCATTCAAGAAGGCAGACCAACAAAACTCCAACACCCAGAACATCTTGAAAGTCAAAAGGAAATGTGGAGAATTATGTACTAGTTCTAAAGGCTTCTACTTCAACTTGAAATGTATCACTTACTATCACATTTCATTGATCAGAGCAAGTAATATGTCCATATCTAACTTCAAAAGGGCAGGGAAATGCAATCCTACCAAGCCTTTAGAAGAACTGTAAATATTGGTAATCAGCATAAATAATGACCAGCACTCCAAACCACAATTCAAAATATTCCTTATTTGACTTTATATATAACATAATAGGTATTCAGACATGGCATCCTCCTAGTCTCTAAGGAATTTATATTCCAGTTAAGAATGCGATTTATTCTCTGTGAGGGAGGAGGTCATGGCTATGAACAAGCACATGAGCTGATCCTCTAAAGAGAAAGTAGGAGTCTCAAGCTGAAGACTAAGAAGGAGAATATTCTAGATAGATTGGCAGAAAAATTAGAAGTCCAAGTCTAGAGCTATGGGAGTACCTGACTTGGAAAGGGAAGCTCCTGAAATATTTGGAGCTGGGAAGGAGGAAATGGGAAATTCAATGAGACTAGAATTAGAAAAACTGAAGTAGCTAAAATAATTATTTCTGTTCTTGGATTCCTATGTTTGCATTTTTTTGCATATAGTTTCATATCCTAGTGCCAATGTGTCTCTGATACATAGGCTCATCTGGAATCTCTCTGTCAGATCCATTCCAGATTGACCCTACCTATATTGTTACTTTATTCCTCTGGGCAGGAAATAAGATGAAGCAACAAGGCAACTAGGGTGCAAAATTTAAAGAGACACTAACTCTTCCATGCTGCCCTGGCACCTGCACAAAGCAGAGAACAAGCATCTTCTTAAGAGAGAAGCATCAAGGCCAATATACAATTAAAAAATAGTTTTAAAAAAAATTAAATTATAAAATAAAAATTTGTTATTTCTGAGTTTCCTGTTTATATAGACCAAAAGAAATCTATTTGGAATTGCTGCTAATCCACACGTTCATTTCTTGAGTGTTGGTTATTGCACATGATCCTCGGGAACACATACACTTCTTTATACTTGTTTGCCTCCCCTTGTGCTCCTATATTGTGTCCCTTCTTCTATATTTCCAGTTCCCAGTGGGTACCACTAACACTATTGCCTCCCTAAATCCCTTGTCCCTAACGATGGGTTGCTAGTCTCTCAGTGCCTGAGACTGTTGCTAATCTCTGAGAGTTTACTGTTTTCTCTTTGTGCCCTTAAATCTGTTAACACCTCCATAAAAAGTTTTATTTGAGTTTTTCTTTTATTATTATTTTATTTATTTGTATTTATTATGATGACATTGACAAAATCCAATAAGTTTCAAGTGTACACTTCAACAGTAAGTCATATATATATTGCACTGTGTGTTTACCACCCATAGTTAGATTTCTTTCTTTCTTTCTATTTGACCCCTTTTACCCCATCTATCACCTCCTCCCTTCTTTCCACCCGAACCACTACTCCACTGTCCATGTCTACAAGTCTCTGTTTGTCGTGTTTGTTTGTTGCTTTTAGATTTCTATCCCACAAATAAGTGATATCAATTTAGAATGGATTCTATTTCCTGATAAGACTCTGACTAATACAACCTATTTAATCCAAGCTTTTCTCATGGTATAGGATTGAATAATTTGCATATTTTCCATAGGTAAAAGGTAAGGAAAAGGACAGCTTCCTGTTGTACTTATCCATTATGATTCACACAGCCCTTTGCCTGTGGCGAGTTTCCAGGTAGATCATATTTGTATTGCCAATTAGTATACTATTTTCCCCGATTTCAGTAAGAAGAGAGGCCTTTCTTTCATCTTACCCTTTAAAAGAGCACACAAACCCAAGATTTAAAATAGTAAGAAGAAGAAAATTAAGAAGGTCGCATTTTCCTCAATACCATTCTGAAGTTTCTTAAAAGAGAGAATAAGGCTGTTTCCCTGGTGATGAAAACCTACCAAAAAGTTTATAAAGGAAACAAATTCCCCTTGGGCAGTAATCAGTGGTCAGATAGTATCTGACAAGCACAGCGGAATTTTAGCTATTGCTCTAGGGCTGTTCTTAGTTCTGGTCAATTCCTTTGCTAACTGGGATATGAAAGGAACCCAAGTGAAAATAGTTCAGAGGAAAAAAAACTAAGCAAGATAATGTAAAACAAACTCATTATATCTGGAATATTAAGGCTTTTCCCTAGAAGATTCTCTTCTTTATGCCCTAGAGCACTTAGAAGTTTTGAAGATCCATTTAATGTAAAGTAAAAATAATATTTTACATAACACTTATTTTAGGTTTAAAAGCTTGTGCAATGAAACTGGAGCTAAAGCAAACCTAAAGCAGCAAAATAAACTGCAGATGCCCCATAAAAATATATAGGCAGTAGCCAACTGAGGCAAGAAAATAAACTTTATAGTATGTGATGACTGACTTTCATTAACACCTTAATTCTTTCTGCCTCATTCTAGAGTTCACATTCAGTAGTAGTAGCATCCTCACCTAGACTTTTTCCTCAAAAAGGAACAGCAGTCCTACTTCCTGACTAATTAGAATGGTTTATAATTAGATTTTGGCCTGTAGGAAGGGATTAATCTCTGTAAGAGGTGTTGGAGATTCAGCAGCTTCTGTTAGCAAGGGTATTCATGCCAACTTTTACTTATTTATTTTTTATTTTGAGTTTCATTTATAGGAAGCTTCATTCTATAGATTTCCTTTTGATGTAGGGATTAAAGTAAAATTTCTAATTCACTCCCTCTTGTTGACACAAATTTTAAAGTAAATTTTTTATTTTACTTCTCTCCACACACAAATCTTCAGATTTGGAGTACCCACTGAATGCCCTAAGATTAAGAATCTGCTGATTCTTACAACTTCATCCAAAAGCAAGTAATTTGGGTCTGCCCCCTGCTTTCCTACATCAGTTAGTTAATCAAATGCATTGATTCAGTGCAAGACACTCAGCTAAATGCTATGGAGTTTACAGGATCACTGAAAAATATGTTATTACTAATAATGTGTCAGGGTCACCATGCAAAGCATCCATGATTAAATGACATATGAGCAGTAGGAAATCTACTTGCTGAGGAAATTGTTCCAATCAAGCCCCTGACACCAGCCAGACATATGATTGGGGGAAGTCTTTTTTCTTATTAATACAATAAATAACATTATTCCTATGGTTTCTTCCTGGTTTAAAAGTTTGTGGTTCTATCATTATTTTACAGCCGGTATCTTGAGGATGAAGTGGACTTTATAATTTTTACTTGGCAATATGGCCACCCTCTCAATAAAGAGATTGAAGTAAAAGAGGTTTACTTTTTATGTAGAAAGCACAATCTAATAGTCAATTCTTCTTTCTCTCCTTCTAGAGTTGATAAAGTACATAAACATAATTCTTTATGAGAAATCTTCTTCATTTTGTATTTAAAAAATATGGAACTAAAAGTTAAATGAGCCATCTGTTACTGAAATTGTATTAGGTACAAGTGAAAGTTGTAGAGTCCATCGTTTCTCATACTCCAATTCCCTGGAATTCAATTCCTTCTATAAGAATGACAGAAAAGAGGGTAAAAGGTCTCATAATCACCTCTCATCCCCGTCAGTTTAAATCATTTCTCATGACTCAGACCTTCATTCTGCTGCTGTGACTAGACGTACTCAGAATTAAAGCGAGATGAATATATGGAATGGGATGGATAGATGGAGGAGAATGGATGGTGAGATTTCAAAACAATGAACTCATATACCTTGCTAATTTTTATCCCTCAAGTAGGTCATTGGCCTTGTTTCCCTACTATTATGCCATTTTAAATTCTAACATCTTATCCATCCTTCAAAGTCCAATGTAAATGCTCTTTTTTTCAAAGCCATTTGTGTGAGACCTAGTTCACTGAGACCTAAAGCAAGCATTGTCTCTCTCATGTGTAAAGTGGTGAAGAGCATATGTCAATCAAACCTCCTGGCCTCACATCACAGCAAGCCTGTTCATTCGGTATTAACTAGGAAATGTTAATGAAACTGACCATGCCTCAGTTTTTCCATCTGTAAAATGGGACAATAATATTATCTAGCTTAGAAGTTTGTGGTGAAAATTAAATGAGTAATACTTGTAACTCACACCAAATATAACCTGGCACACAGTAAACATTAAACATCTAAAGATGTTAGCTATCCTTATTGGATACCTAATAATATTCCAAGTTATATTCTTTTATATAACTTGACTATAAACTCCTTAAAATTAGTTTTCATATTCATACTCCTTGGTATCCCTCCCAGCATGCAGTATAGCACCCTGAACCCAGCAAACACTATGCACATATTATCCAACCAATTCTTAGCAATAGTGATCTTGTTTGTCTAAGGCAGAGTATAAATTACAGGTGAATAAATAGTGGAATAAATATTGAAAATGTAGCTCAGATAAACTGATTGATTTAAAGATTAGAGTAGGCCAAGGTTGAGTACATGTCCATCTGAATTCCCCATTATAAGTTATATACTGTGTATCTGAGACAACTGCACCACTCCCCCCACCCCCGCCCCCCGAATCACTCTAGTTGTGCTGTATATGGGAGAGAAACCAAAATAACTCAAATTTGGCCTTGGCCAAAATGTTTATATTAAAACATATACATATTATAATTTCTATATAATCTCTTCCTAATAAATACACCAGCCTTAGAATCATCTGCTTTATCCACATTTTGACAGTTAATCCACAGAAATTCTACAATGTGTCAGCACTTCTTGGTCTCTTAAAACATTTTTTTTCTGGGCAGCACAAAAATATGATAGTCACTTTTTTGAAGGGTCACAGTCCAGATGAAATTTCCATAAAGATCCCCTGATTTTAAGTACTAGAGAAGCACTCAGCCTTGGTTTCAGCTCTAGATGACAGTGGAACCAACCTCAGGGAGCGCTCACACTTCCCTGGCTCTGATACCCATGGCTCAGATCTGCCTTAGAAAACAAAAGAAAAGCATCTGCTTTTACACAGCACACATTCAATCAAGCTTTAACTTCTGAAGTAGATGGTCCCAGCTTCTGGAACTGACTGCTGTCAAAGTGGCCAGAGAGACCTCATGATGGCCAGAGGCTGAAAAAGCACAGATAAGAGGAATGAAGCAACTGGGATGAGACCAACATACACATCTATCTATAGATAACAAGAAGTAATTCAATATAATGAAATGCTCTATTTTACAGAAGGACTCCCCCAGACACACACACACACACACACACACGGTAACACACCTTCAAAAACTGAAGCCTGGGCACAGTCGTTTCCAAAAATAGTAATAACTACTATGCATTTTTAGGTCCAATTCTTAAACAGTCTTCTAGGAAGGTATTGTTATCTTTATTATATGAATGTGACAATAAAGCTCAAAGAGCTTTCCAAGGCCATGATTCTTGCACAGCACAGATACAGATGCCCACTTCTGCAAATCCTGTTTGGCACTTTCACACTGAGTCATTCTTTTATTTTCATTGTCTGTGATTTACAGATCCACCCACACTAATAAGCAGCCATTCAAAAACCTCAGGGACCATAAAACCATTTCAGACTACCTTACCATTCAAGCTCTTGTCCAAAACACTCTCATCTGAAATCTATAAGACAGTAACCCTAGCTCTCTCAATAGATGATAGATAGATAGATAGATAGATAGATAGATAGATAGATAGATAGATGATTAGATAGATAGATGACGAGAGATAGATAATAGATAGATACATACATAGGGATATATCAATATTCCTATCTATCTATATTTAACTACCTAAATGTGTTCATTGCTTGCTTTAAGTATTATAATCTGTCTCATCACAAAGAACTATAAACTACTTGCATTCATCTTTCATATGATGTGAGATGATTCATAAATGATCTCTATGTACATTTCATCTTGTTTCCCTAAAACTATGTATTTACTTTTTCTCTTACTAAACAAGAACGCATCTTGTCACCTCATATACAAAGTTGTACCTTTCTGCCACTATTAATCCTAGTAGACTCTCGTTTACTTATAGTATCTGTAACTTTTAACTCAAGCAACTCTATTTCACTAAGAAAAATGGAGTTGGATGATTGTGAACTGTCAGACATTAGCAATTTGCGGCAGACTAACAGAGATCATGCATACGCATAACCTAGTT
This sequence comes from Pteropus medius, assembly GCF_902729225.1. NCBI lineage: Eukaryota > Metazoa > Chordata > Mammalia > Chiroptera > Pteropodidae > Pteropus > Pteropus medius. Next base: position 25,817,101 of record NW_024340849.1, read on the forward strand.
TTCTACAACCACAAACATCCCTTAGAGCACAACTTCTCAAAGTGGTCATTAACAGACACAAAGATTTAGCCTCTAGGTAGCATATAAAAATAAGAAGCAAAAGCACATAAACTTAAAATCATGCTTAGTAATCAATGTTTCGGTTTTCTGTCTTAGAAATGATCTAAGTATCCAATGAATGCGTGCTAATTAACTCGATTTAATATCAGTTCGAGGATTTAAGTTACCTAAAGATCTTAGAAATTTTCTTCAAGCTGACAATTACAAAGCACAATTACTGTGAGAATAAAATTAATCTTAATAGAGATTCAAAACACAGATTTACATTTTTCATAATCTTGAACATTAAGTAGAATTAATGCTAGCTTATTTGATCAGTAACTTGTATTAGTTTAGGAAAACATACACACAGAGAAGAAAAATGTACCCTTGTATTGTATTTAATACTGATAAATCAGAAAACACATAGCTGTTTTCATTAAACCCAGAATATTTAAGTAGCCTCATTTGCCAGACTTATCTAAATTATGTTCTCTTGAATTTTTAAAATATTTCTAAATTATTTTTTGTAAAAAGTACATTTTGCCCATTTAAAGTATTAGAGTTCAATTTCCTTATATTCTGGAAATTTTAGAAATGTTCAGTTTATATAAGTGCTTATTTATCTCTATAAGCCAACTAAAACAAGTTGCTTTAAGAGATGTTACAGTCTAATTTATCAGTATCTTCTGGAAACCATAATGCAGCAATACAATTGGAGGTAGAGGTCTGAGTTACAGACACTAGGACTTACAGACAAAAGCAGAGAGTTTCAATTCTAAAATTCAGCCAAGGATCAAGAGTAATTAAAAACCACAAAATTTTACCAGTCTACCATGGACCCAATCTCCGTCCCAGTGGACAAATTCATAGTTGATTGGAGCTCAAAACAGACAAACAGAGATTTACAAACTAGATTCTCTGTCTCTCATCTAACAGACTAGAAATCACCAAATAGACAGATGATGAAATTCAACTCCTTAAGCAAAGAGATTAATAAACCAGAGTTTCTGCTGTGTCTTACCCAGCAGAGTATATTTCTATAAACAATTAATACTTGTACAGAGATCATCAGATAATCAGACTATAAAACTAAGATTCTAAACACACACACAAAAAAGTGAAGCACAAAATTATTAGAGAGTAAAATTAAAATTAAAGAAACAGGAAGTCATTAAATTTCTATTCCCTCTTTGACGTCATCTCTGGGAGCTAAGATGTATCTGAACATAAACCACCCCGAATGTGGTCTCCTCTGGTGAGGAAGATTACCTGGCTCCGGTAGGAGAATCCCTTAGTTATCTGGGTAGAAAATCTCTGAAACTGGTAAAAAAAAATAATTTTCAGAATAAGGCAAAATCATGACTTTCTTACAGATATAAAAAATGAACATATGTTAAAGATTTGATATTTCTCATATGAGAGAACAGATGTTAGCACCTGTTCAAAGGAAGAGTCAAAAACATCACAAATTTACATTGAATAGCAAAACTACAGATATAAAACTGTTTTTTCCATAGTAAAAAGGGAAGTCGATGGAAATTCTACTGGACAAGATAGTTTGCCTATTTATCAGTTACTTACAATTTACAGGGAGGTGTAAAATAGCTCCAAAATAATGAACAGGGCTTGAACCAGAGAGATCAAAAGATGTCTTGAAGTACAAGCTCACATATTTTATGAGAATTTTAGCTACTCGGTGAGGTCTGAGGAACAGTCATTGGCATCCCCATTTTATAGATAGAACAGAGTAAATAAGGCAAAAGCTCATAAGTATTAAGAAAATAATTTAACCCAGGTATTCAAACACAACTGATGTTTTTTGCTCCCCTGTATTAGGTAAAATTCTGTACTAAGTACTGCAGAGGATATAAGAGAAGAGAAATCTTTGGATTGCTAAACTTTGCAAGTTTAAATAATGCAAGTCATACAAACTTGTAAGAGAAAATATAATATAAAGTATCAAATGACAGTATTAAAGGACTCCAGAAAGATGTGATCAGTTAAAATTCAAATACCCCTTTTATCTAGGTACTGTAATTCAGGATAGAATCTTCAATTTATTTAATGCATTTACCTTCATAACAGAAATGAAAAACCAACACAATGTATTTATATATATATCATCTTACTTTCGATATAAGCGTAATTTTTGTTTTTAGCCCTACAATTTATCTAGCTAAATAAGAGGAACATTTGATCAAATCTACCCAGAAATATGGGGCAGTCATGGCTACATGTTCAGTTATTTCCATGAATAACAGCAAACCTCCTGTGTCTGACTGAAATATCTTCAGTTTACCTTTAAGTCAGTTCCTCATATACTAGGTCACACAGTACTACAGGTTGTTTGACCAGGGGTCGTTGAAACTGTCATCAACCAGGAAACAATCCTTAAATAGGAAGAAACTGTAATCTGGAGAAAGACTTTAAAGCAAAGATTGTCCTAGATAGTAAGATCAACTTGAATTGTCAATGAGCTGACCTTTCTCTAACTTTCCTTCTCTAAAATAAAATCTATCTTTCTTCCTTCTATAAGCAAGACCATTTCCCATGCTTCATTTAGATTTTTGTATTTAGGTATACAGGGACTATCATCACAGAGATGAAAAACAAAGGAAATAAACTAAGAGAGAATTACAAATAACACTTAAAGAAGGCTCAGAGTAAAGAGAATGCATTTAGTTTAAGCTTAGTTTACACTTCAATGAGAGTAAGTGAGAAGGTGGTTCAGCAAAAATTAAGGTGAACTTGTCCAAGATAAACTGAGCTCTCATACCCTGAGAACAGTACTTAGATTCTCTATACATTTCTCATTTGAAATTCCTTTGTCTACTTCCACCTACTGTAGGCTTTTTCTTTATGGCTTCGACATGGCTGTCAACAGCTCCTGGTGCTATATACTGCCTTGCTTTTAGTTTAGAAAAAAATTGAAGTTCACTCTGTTTGGGGCAGCTCAGATCATGAGCACCCTTCTGCACCATTTATACAGCCATCGTTATGAGTAATCTTGATACTGTAAAACCGTATTGGTCAACTCTGGAATTGGTAGTTGGGTAATTCCCATTCAAACTTCTAGGACAAAAAAGAGATGAAGCTGGTTTTTTCATAGAAAATATTGGTCTTATTTCCTGAGTGGAGAAGCATTGGATGCTGGGCAGATAAAAACTATCCACACCCTCTAAGTTGATTTTAGAGCGCCGTGGCAGAATAGAACACTCGACCTCAGAATCCATGAACTCTAATCCTGTTGCCATTGTTCTGGAGCCAATGTGAAATCATTCACATTGTTTCCTCATCTGTCAAAAGGAGGTAATGTTTACTTCATCTGGGGAGGTCATAAATAATTTAAAACTTTTTTTAAAAAATAAAGCGTCTATTTCTATGCAAATTATTTAGTCTGGTTAAGAAATGACTGCTTTCTTCCTTTAATTCTCTTCTCTTAGTCTGAGTAAAAAGACTATGGCTTGTTTTTGCGTTGCCAGATTTAGCAAGTACAAAATAAAATTAAGTATTTTGCCTGTCAACTCTACTTGCATATATGACTCTTAAAATATATCAGAGGAGATCTGAATGGCCTGAAATGACTCTGCCACCTGAGATAGAGAATCTCTAGCTTTCCTGGCTATTCTGCCAATAAAACCTCAACTTTATTCTTGGAAGTGTCTTAGACATTCGACAGGACTCAAGTGTGAGCTCAAGATCTGATCATTTTGATTACTTATTAAAACATAGCATTTATGACATTCTTACAATCTGCTAGACACTTTTTGACTAAAGAACACTCAGTGATTAGTTAAAAGACATTTTTTTCAATTGTCTCAAAATAGAGAATTAGATACATTTACAGGTTGCTATGACATATACGCTCTTTTCGTTTGCTTGTGCATTCTTATCTCTGAGAGCTCCGATGATACTTTAAAAGGAATCCTATGAATCACCAGATGGGTCTGATTGCTAACATAAAGCCTCAGAACTGACCACTAGCTTACCCTGCAGCTCTGACAGTTTAAGGGGAAGAAAAGTCATTCTGTCCCTTTCAGTTACTTTCCTCTCAGTGGGGGAGGAATGAGCTGCAGTGCATCAGTTGGAAACTATGCTGATTGTGGCTTATTTACACGCAATGCACCTCTTTAAAGTGATGCTGGTGACTCACACTATAAGAAGAGAATATCAGGGAAAATGTTAGTTAAATATTAGAAACAGTTCTATAAACCAAGCTCTGCTAGGACAGAAAAGGAGCTGCCAAGTCAAGCAGTGCAGAGTTAGCCATGAGTCTAGAGAAGCCACTCTCTTTACAGGGGCTCAATGCTTAAATTCAGTCTACCAGGACACCCTGGCTCTGAGAGGATGACTTGGTCTTGAAGAGTCTTGAGGATGGCAAGTGTTAGACTGTGCATTCTCAGACCAAGGAGTCAACAAGACAAGCTAATACATCAGCTTCAAAAGGAAAAAACTTTTCTATTATTCAAACTCCAGATTCTATAAATGTCTAGATTTTCTGTTAATTGTTCCTTAAAACAATTGCCCAGCAATGGAGCCAGAACAATGGAGGACTATATCTACAAGGACTGCTTCACCATTCTGCTAGAATTATCCTTCAATTACAACTAGTCATTGGAGCAGAAATATATGGAGCTAGATAGAATTTTTCAAATCTTCTAGTTCACTACTCTTTTTTTAAGTTGAAGAAACTTAGAGAAAAAAACTAGAAAGTCACACAAATTTGTACATAGTTTTTCTATCTTTTAATCTAACTTACTAAATTACTTCTAAATAAGATTATTTTTACATGGGAAATATTTAATATTTTGACCTATTAATGAAAATTCTTGGATAAAATATACATAGTCAATGCATATATTGAAAAAAAAATTGGCAGAAAGGAAAAATACAGCATACAATGGATAGTTAAATTTACCTAGCGTGGTTTTCTTTTGTGAGAGTCGGGGAAATGGTATTTCCTGTTTGTGTATGGGTAAAATGTTAATGGTAAGTACCAATGGATCTAAATTTTTAGCGTGCATCAGTTACTTTGACACCTTAAACAGTTCTATGAGATTAAGTCAAAGAGTTCTGGGACCCAGGAATTTTCATTTCTCACAAGTTTCCAGCTGATGCCAATGCTACTCCTTTGAACATCACACTTGGAGAACAACTGGCATTTATGATATAAAATGTAAAATTCTAACTCAGGAGTGAGGAAATTTCTATTCTAGTTCTGGCTCAGACAATATCCAGGCATGTGATTTCAAGAAAATCAATCGGATTTTTTTTTGACCAATATTTTTTCAACTGTAAGGAGAAAAAAATTAAATCAATTCAGGCTAATATACTGAGGTTGGTGTTTTCCACTCAATAAGTGTATTGAGATATTTCAAACAGTCTATAATAAAATTTGAGGGCTCTGAATAAATCTATTTTCAAACAGTTATTGAGGAGAGTGGAGGAATAAGTACACTGCTGCCCTACATCTGGGTTGTAATGATTTGGAGGCATGTTCTACACTGGTTCCCAGAGTTCTCCAGTGGGATGGAGCTCCACTTGCCACAGTAGTAACTGGTCCAATTGTACATATGTGATTGACTTGCTTTCTTTTTCTGCTCCCTGCTCCCTACTGAGATCACCTCCAAAATGTACTACTTTCACTTCAATTTTTGTTTTAAGATCTGATTCTAGAGAACACAAACCAGGAATTTTTGTTTGTTCGTTATTTTCATTTTTTTACATTATTACAATTCACTTTATTCATACTCTTATTCAATGTTAATTTAAACGATTGATTAATAATTTAACATATTTGTCAGCAGATTTTTTTAATGTAATTTTGATCGATGGTATTTTAAGTTATAAGATTCTTTGAAAAAAGTTATATTAGCATTTACTTTTTAGACCCTCATATTTGATGATCAACAAGCTTTATGTAGGACAGTGATATAGTCACTGGGGAAAACGTAATTTGTTAAAAAGTATTATTTGATACATGTTTAACATTTAATCATAAAGTATTTATATACAGTGCACACATTTGGGGGCTTTATGTTTGGAATGCTTTATCTCACTTTTAAACCCTAACCATAATAAGCACACATTTATAATTAGAGCTGGAGGAGACCCTAGATTTATTTTTAATACAACTGTTTCTCTATATATGAGCAAACCATGTTCTCGAGATGAAATAAACTACTGGGCAGGACAGAATTGGTGACGTAACTAGGAAGAAAAGCTTGGTGTCCTAATTTCTAGGGCATTGTTCTCACTGAGCTTCTAGAGAGTACACTAAAAACCATTGAATTTAATTCTCACTAATAATAAGAACCATTTAAATGAGCGAGAAATCTTCTGTGGAGTATATTGTGAACATCTAGAATTTCTTAAACTTATAAAGTACTGTCAGGATTTATTCTCCAAATATAGCCACTTGACTACAAGTTGGTAGTGTTATACCATCTGGGGTGAACTTACAGCAATTTGAGGAAAGAATAGACCAAAACATTGAAGTGGTTGATTGAGATGTTAAGACGAAAACTATAATTATAGGTAATATTAGCCCAGAGCTGTATAGCAGCATGTGGTAAAGAGGAAGAGGAGAAATAAAAGCCATGCCAAGAAATGTTTAATAGTTAAGAGAAACTTGGATACATTTGAATAGTTCGAGAATAGTCAAGAGGTTTCATTGTTTATAACCAACTTTATAATTCAAAAATTAATATTGTGTTTTAGACCTAACCCCATCAAAACTTTTATTCAGAAATTTGTGAGATATATCTGATAAAAATAATATTCCCTTATATAGAGAAACACAATTTCCAAAATATCTTGAAATAATAACTACACAACCTATAAAATTAAGGAAGAAAACCTTTCAAACCAACAATTAATCAAAGAGAAGATAAAATAGCAAACCCTCTAATAGCTATCCCAATATGGATTCCAATGTGAGCCAAGTACAGATAGAAAAACAACTATGGATATTTACATACGTCAAACTGTAAGATCACAAGTGAACTGCCTGACAAATAAATATCAAATATTGGAACTTTTTTAACACCCCAGAATGCTCTCATGCTTCTTTCCAGTCTACCCCAAAGCCCCTCACTACAGAAGCAGCCACTGACCTGATTTCTATCACCCTAGGTTAGTTTTTTTCTAGGATGCATATAAATGTAACCATACATTATTTATTCTTTCGTGTCTAACTTCTTTGACTGAGAACAATATTTTTGTGTGTATGTTATTGAATATATTGCTTGTCTACTTGTTGAGTAGTATTCCATTGTTATACCAAGAACTTTTCATCCATTCTCCTGTTTATACACATTTGTGTCCATTTCTATTTCATGCTATTATGAATAGAGCTGGTATGAACATTCTTATATAAGGATTGTATGAACCTATGCTTTAACATCTATTGGATAAATACCTAGGAATGGTATATCTTGACAAATACATAAATTATGAATATTAATTTAATGCATAAACCTCATCTGGCCTAAAAAAAAAAAACAGAAAAATGAGAAAATATGCCTGAATTTTCTAAGATTTGAACAATGTGATTATTTCTTTCACTTCCAGTGTAATGTCTGCATTCATATTATTTCTTTCATCATATATTAAATATATATATATATATTTAAAGTTTGATATAGAACTAAATAAGAATAGTCACAAATTTAAAGCAAGTACTTCTAAAATATTTAAATAGTTTAATCAATAAAAAACTTGGGTGGTTTGCTCATTACATTCTGTCAGTTAATAATATGGCATAAAATATTATTTGAAGTTAAATCTAATATCAAAATCCACATAGCACGGGATTCCGGCAGAATTATTGAGGAACAATTTAACACAGTAATTTAGCAATATCCCCCAAATCCTCCCCCCTCAATAATCTATTAAGGATTTATCACATATTAAATACAAGCACCTCCAGTTAAATTCCATAAGCTGCCCCGCTAACTGCCTTTCTATTACTCACTCTGAATGTCTTGAGCATGTATTTCTTCTGGGAACTGGGCTATCTTCATTGAGCCCTCCTGCAGCCCTGGGCATTTCTGCCTCCTCAACCTTGCTCATTTCTCTCCCTCCTTGGAGTATCCTCCTCTTTCCCTTCATCTATCTTTTCACCAGTCCCTGTTCAAAACTGCTCTGGTTGCATCCTTTGGCGAGGCTGATTTTAGCTGCTTGAATAAGCTTCTTTAGAATCAAAGTGGCTCTAATAAAATAATGTCATGTAAATTGATAGTTATTTAAAACTCTATTTTTGCTTTGTTAGTTTGGCTCCACCAATCTATTGTAGCCTGTGAACATACAGTCATGTCTCCTCTAAGTAAGTGCTAAGTGCATTATATTCTCAAGTCACTGCTGATTGATGGATATCCTTTACCATTAAAGTAATAAATGTACTAGCCTCTAGGTAAAGTAATGCTTGCCTCCAATTAAGTTATTTTATGTTTTAAAAGTGCTCTCATTTATATCATTCTAGAATGGACTAGAAAAATTCAAATCCCTTTCTCTGATGTCTCTATGTTTCCATAGTTTTTGATCTGGCCCTTTTAGTCTTTGCCTTCATGTATGTAATTCCGATCTTTTCAAAAAATTATCCTTTAGTAGGTGAAACTCACCCACATACCCTAATTTTTGGTGTGATTGACATTTCCTATTCTGGATCTTTCCTACATTAGTATGGCTCTCCTTTAGATTGATGATAGAAGCCAATGTTTGGTACAAAGTATACCAGGTTAAAGATCAGGAAAGTGGGGTCTCATTTTTTATATTGACACCAGTGTCACTTTTTGGGGCTTTAGATTCTTCATGTATATATACTGAAATGTTAAAACTTAATCTCTATTTTCCCAATATTATAATTTTCTGACTAAAATATATGAATAATATATAACGACAATTATAGCAAGTGAGATGATCAATGGAAAATTGAATATAAGATTTTCTTGCTGTTGTTGATAATAGACATACTGTAAAAGGTGATATGTATTTAGATTATAAAACACCAATCTCAAACTTTAATAACTTCTATCATACAAAATTTAAAAGAAAGACTAGACATTTTTTAAAATTCTAAGTTACTTTAAGAAAAGACATATTAATAATAATATAGTTATTATTATTACTATTATTATTATTATTTTGGAATAATTCTTTACATATGGGCTATGTGACAAATGATCCGTTGTTAAAATGAAGGCTGGTTAGCAAAACTGTGCTTCAGAAGCCTCCACTAAAAGTAAAGCTCAGTTTGTCTTGACATTTTTTCATGAGATATGATGGTCAGAAAGTTTCTGACAACCTAATTCTTCATCAAAGGAATAATATGTGTACACTGACACATATTTATTTGTTCAAAATTTCTTTAGAATCATATGCAACTACAGCTATGGCAAAAAGAGTTTCAGAAACACACATATTTGATTTGCTTTAACAGTTTTAGGTGCATTCACCCAACTGTTTACCTGGCATTCTGAGGATATAAAAATTATAAGCAATCATAAGAATAATTGTTTATTTTCTCTTTTCATTGCCTGTGTCAACAAACCACCAAATGAATTGTTTAGTTAAATCAATACAATGGAAAAGAAACCTTTCTATAGGTTGTTTGCTATAACTCAAACAAAACCCACAATTCATTGACAAAATTTTCACTTTTTAGTTGGTAATGGTTCTATCTTGCTTACATAATCAATAGTTATTTGCTCTTTTCCCATTATCAGTGGTAAATCTCTTGATGGGACATCACTCTTGTGTACATGTTGTGGTGATGAATTATGCAGAAAGAAAATGAATCTGGAAACTTATGACCTGCTTTTTCTGGGTGCATTTTTAATTCTGGGTGTTCACTATGAATCTGTTTGTTCTGGATTCTTAAAATGGCTCTCACTTTGCTGCATACAGAAATTAGAAGGAGCAGGGTAAGGAGATATAAAATGAAGACTCTCTTTCAACCGATTACCAGACCTTGTGCTTTGAAAAGCTTGCACTGAGATGAACCCTTACCAAAAGAAAAAAAGAAAAAGAAAACATCAACCGAGAAATTATGTATCTCATTAAAATGAATCTGGGTTGATTTACTGTAGTTGTGATCAAGGGTTGCATGACCTTATAAGCTTTGCTACTCTATTTATAATAAATCTGGGCAGTTAAAAATAGATGAGCTTTAGGACAGATCATAAAAGGAACATTTTGAAAAAGAACATGATTATAAGTGAAAGGTCTGCCATGCCATCACTGACAATCTCTGCTTAATGATCAGGCCTGGTGGGCTAGTTCAGTTTAGCAGGTACTTTGGTCCTGTTAAAGAGTAGGATTGTCTGTGTTTGTTTGTTTTTAATTTATTTATTTAAATTAGTTTTACGTATACAATACGTTGGTTAGACATCTATATAGTTCATAAAACGATCCCCCCCAATTGCTCCCTCCCTCTTCTGGCCCTCCACCTAGCCATTATATTAATGCTAACTGCATCCCTCTGCCATGCTCCCCATCCCTATGATTACATGTTTATCTTTTTATGCTGACTTCTAATGTTGAAGAAGCAGAGAGACCCAATCTCAGCAGCCTTTGGCTCCTCCCAAGCAGTCACTATTGTAATTGGAACTACTAGTGCTACTAGCGTAAGACAACACACCTAGATTTAGATCATAAGTATAGGTGTCCCCCATAATCATGAATGGAGAAAATTTCAAGTAAGTTATGTATTTTCAGAAATGTGTATGTCATCCACTTATAACCAGTACAGCCTTGTACAGAAAAGATAAACAATAAGTGGTCTACTTGTCTCTTTTTCTGTAAACAAATGTTGGAGGGGTAAAAGAGAAGAGTAAAATTGATCTGTACTAATTAACAAAAATTTATTTTATTAATAAAATTGTATATCTTCTTGGATTATTGTTAATTATATTTACATTCATGAAATATATGTCTCATGGCATTATGTCTGGCATTCTATTTAAAATATACATGACATTGTTATTAATGTTTTATGTCATCAATAGCTATTTACACTTGTCCACATGTGTACTCCTTTCATTGTTTTTTGCATCACAGATAAAATATCACTGAAATTTTTATCAAGAATCACATTCTCTCTGGCATTCATACTTTAACAGTGCTTTAATAAGAATCTCTTGGTGATTAATTCTTTCACTTTTTGTTTTAAAATGCCCTGATTTTCATTTCTATTGTTACAGATATTTTCACTGCATATAGACTCAATGGCATGATCCTTATTGGTATTTTGAAGATACCATTCCATGTTTTTTTGGCTTTAGTTGTTACATTTCTGAGACAGCTGTCAGTCTATCTGTCACTCTTTAAAGGAAATCTGTGCTTTATTTGTTGGCTGACTTTGGTTTTCCTTTGACTTTCATTTTCAACAATTTCTCTATGATATCTTTGGGTACATAATTCTATTTAATTTATCTTGGTTGGGGCTGAATCTGAAAAATGGTTTATTATCAGGTCTGAAGAATTCTCTGCCATTATCTTTCTGCATATTACCTCTACCCAGTCCTCCTCCATCCGCTCTTCTTGGACTCATTTGATTCCCGAAAACCATATTCTCTCTCTCGAATTGTATGTTTGGTTTCTCCCTGTGTTTTAGCATGAACGATATCTTCTTATTTATCTTCTGCTGTATTAATTCTCAATTGGGATGTGTCATTTCTACTGTTAAACATTCCCATTGAATTTTTAATTTGTTTTATAGTATTCGACAATTCTATTTTGTTTTTTTTTCAAATCTGCCTTTGTTTATTTGTTTCTCTCTTGCAGGTATTCTCAGCTTGGTTTTTATTTCTTTAAATATAGTAAGCATGGTCATTTTGTAATCTGTTTTAGACATTTCCAGTAACTGAAGTGTGAGTTATCTTTCTGCTATCTGCCTTTTTTACTCCTTACTCATATTGCTCTGTTCTTTTGAATTATGTGTTATTTTTAACTGTATGCTGTGTACCTTCTTTAATGAGTTTTGATGTCATTTAAATTTTTTCCAGTCCATTTAATTGTTTTTCAAAATAAGTTTATTTTGAATAACCTTGTTAGTTCACCATTTCTAGTCTTATGTAGTCTCTTTTAAAATTGGAGACATTTGAGCAAAGAAAAAAGAAGTAATAAATGAGGAAATGTTGTATTTAGTAGGATAATTTATCTTATCTTTTTCTTATATTGCGTTAAACTTAGTAAACATGGCTATTTTGTAAACTGTGTTGATACCCTTAGCAGAAATTTATCTAAAACTGTATTTAAATATGGGCAAAGATGTGTAAACAGTATCTTTTACTTCATTTATATTATTTGACAGAATTTTGAAACAAACTAAATATCCAGTATTGATGAAAAAACACATAATACTAAACATTATGTAGCAATTGATTGAGAATTATAAAGCATTCATAATGATGTAAGGAATTATTCATGAGGTAATATTTAGATTTAAGTCATAGCATACAAAATGGTTTAAAGAGTATACTCTAAATTTTGCATAATACAGAGGCATTGCCTTTAAGTGAGGAAGAAAGATATGGAATGATGTTTTCTCTCCAAATTGGGGAAAATTCCAATTTTCTACTATGATTATATATCACTTGAGAAAAAAAAAGAGGAATCTGATAAATAAAGTTAAAATTATATGAAAGTAATTGTGCGCTTGTGTCCTCTGGCTTCACATAGCAAGCTGCATTGTCCTTTCTTTTCTTTTTTTTTTATTTTCATCTAACAATCCTAATCTGAAAGCACTTTTTTTAGGAGAACAGCAGTAATACAAAAGAAAACAAACAAAACATTAAATTAAATTAAATTAAATCAATAAAATAAAACAACAGAAATAATAGCAAAAATTCAGGGAAATAAAAACAGTTATAAAGTTCTATCTTCTGGTTGTCATCTGTCATCATTATGCTATCTGTCTTTAGCCATAACTTATCCTTCCTGCAGTCTTCTTTAGAAACATAGTTTCCAATATCTTTCCCACTACCCTTGGCATCTTGGAGCCCAGGACGCTTTGCATTGCAGCCTTCCCAAGGTTAGTTTCCCATTTTTAGGCTTTTCCTTTTGTATCCTTCATGATTGAGGGTCCTTTCATCATCTGTACAAACAATGAAAAATCAGAGCCTGCATGAAAGTTTCCTGGGCCTCAGATCTGTCTTCTTTCAAATGTTATTTAACATCTTCATTTCAATTGTTGGCAAAGGTATTGTCAGCATATCTTTTGTTGTTGTTGTAGGTTGCTCATCCTTTAACCATTTATAGAATACCTGTTAATTGGTTAAACTAATCTCTCCAACTGTATTAAATTCAGTGTTCCTCTAAAAATTCTAACTAAATCCCAAGTTTCATTTCGTTTCCTTTCTTTCTTTCTTTCTTTCTTTCTTTTTTTCTATAATAGCATCCAGGGTGGCACTCAGTCTAAGATTCTTATCATTTCTACACAGCCACCAGTTCTTACCCATTAGGTGAAAATTAGGTCTAGAAAAGAATGCTTATTATTGCTTTCGCCATCCACCAAGCATTAAAGTTGTCAGTAAGGAAGTCACAATGAACCTTTCAGCACACATCAGAACAAAGGAACAAAGCTGTCATTCTGAGTGTTGGGACAATGTTTTCAAGATGGACAGTTTATCATTTTCTTCTCTTTGTTTTTTCATTACCTGAGATCTTGATATTACCATTGTTTTTTACCTTCATAAATGAAGATAGATCCCTTAAACTTCTCTCCCCTCTACGTCCCATAGTGTTGCAATGATTAGATATAAAATCATAGGCTTTTGTGTAAGACAACCTAATTTGAAAAAAAACATTTCTACATGCTATCAGTACCCAGAGATGGGACAATTTTTATTCTTCGAGAGTATTTTAAATACCACTATATACCTGTCTATAAGTGCAGCCAGCCAGGATTATGCACAAATGTTGCCATTCACATGGTCTTTTCTCATTAATTTAATTGGCCCATAGTTATCTAGTCTCCCACAGGGAAACAAAATACCGTGAAACCCTTCAACATTTGTATTTTAAGAGGAGGGAAAAAATGCTTTATTTGGAATATTGCAACTTTTATTTGATGAAAGTTACTATTAACATATTTTCATAATCTTCTCAGCCTCGCAACAGCAGGAGTAAAAGGTGTGAGGGCCATGTAATATTCATGAAATTAAGACGACTTGAGATGAAAGGGAGTTCCATTAGAGAGACCAAGTGTGACAATATGACACATATTTGCATATTTTACACTTTAAATCTTTTCAGCACATCCAAGTTGATATATGGATGTAAACATGCATTGCCAGTTTTTAGCATATTATAAGCCCTCAAGACTTTGCATGCATTTTAATATGTTTCATTATTGCTGTAGATTTTAATTTCCAAACTGCACAGCTTTGATGGAAGGAAGCTGGAAGTCAAGGCATCTGGTCTCTCCCCCAGGCAAGCACAGCCTTTTCCTTGAATATTTTGGGCAGAAACCAGGCTATTTATTTGTGGGGCAGTGGGGGGAAATTAAAAAAAAAAGTGCTGCCCAAAAGCACGTTTTGTTTGGTACACATACTAATTAAGTGTTAACTTAACCGTCCTGGCAGGAAAGCTAAAGCATTCCACTGTAGATGTGCCAAATGAGACAAGTTGTATGGAGCTTTTATAATCTCATTTTTCTTCCCCTCAGCCAGTTTCAGTGCCTACACTTTGAAAAAGGAGATTATTGAAAGCAATTTTTAAAAATGAGTTTAAAACTGTGTTTGTTCTTTAAAACAACTGAAAATATTTTCTGATGCCCATTTTATTTTCTGGAACACAGGGTGCCTAGTTAATAGAAGAAAAGTTCTTCCCATAGACTTATATAAGGACACACCTGGCCCAAAAAACATGGCACCTAATTAATATTTTAGAGAGGTTTTTTTTTTTCCTGTTTTACAAAGCTATATCTTTAAATAGCTAAGGAGTGTGATCTTAGGTTGCACATTATTACCTAAGAAAAGTTAAAATAAGTTAGATAAGAAAAAAAGTTGTCTTGGCCTTTAATGAAGACAGATGACCTTTAAAGATAGTTTCTAATGATCATATCAAAATGTATTTTTATTGATATTGAACCATCATGCTTTACCTATTAGCTTCTCTCAAGCGTTCAATAGCATTTTATTTTCATTTTCAGTGATATATTAAGCCACTGAGTTCAAGAAGTATTCTAGTTATGTGTTTTATCATAAATGGTGAAAGTACATAGCAATTATCAGCTATTCAAGAACATATTTGGATATTCTGCACATACAAAATAGTATTAGAAACAAAATAACAATGGAGAAGAAATCAACTGTTTCTATAAAGGAGTTTTTAAACAAATAAGAGAAAAGTAATGCTTAGATTTTTAAAACCTGTTTTATCATCCTAAGGGCACAGACATTCATTTGCAAATGGAACAAATAAACAAGAAAAACAGTTATTTGATTTTCTGCAGACATTCTTTCTTTTATAAAACTTTATATATAATTATAAAATAGCCAGAATAACCAGAATAATGTTTCCGAGAACTACCGTAGTTCAATCAAAAACACTTGAAGTTCTCATTTCATTTTTAAGCCAACATACAACTTACCAAAAAGGTTCCCAGTACTCAGAACACTAAAGGTAGCTATGGTTGTTTCCGTCATTTCGGCAAATAATGTGGTATTGTCTGACGGCACATAGGTCTGACCACGCTGACTTGTACAATGCAAGTTTGTAGTTATTGCTTCAATTCTCTTAATTGTGTGGTTTTTCAGATCTTCAAAGTTGAGCTTTCTTATGGATGCAACCACAGGTCCAGGTCCTATTTTCTGAGCCACTGTTAACAGGGATGGGGAATTTTTCAGTTAGGAATTGTGAATTTACCAATTCCTAACATACTGATGGCCCTTGGGAGTTGTGCAACCAAATATTTGCAATACCTGATGGAATAAGGATGAGCTTTAGAGTCTGTGAGGGTATTCTATTGAAAATACAGTCTGTCCTTCTTCTAAGTCACATTTAATTCTTACACCTTCCTCATCTCTTTCATCCTGCTTAGTAAAAAAAAAAGTAGGCTTGCTCTTAGTCCATGGCCATAGATGTCAATCAACTTCTATCACACCTTATTTCTCTGTCTAAGATGTTCCTGCTAAATCTATCCCCAAAGGGGCTGAATTCCTCTCCTCATGGCCCCAGGCATTGGCGGGGAGGCTGCATAAATGAATTGCTCACCCACAACAAGATGGTATTCTGACTAATTACAATAAACTCTGCTGTCAATGACTCTACTCTGCACAACCACTGGACTGTCTTATGCTGGTGCATATTAACTTGTGGCGGAGCTTGCTATTCCTTTGAGAATACTGACTTGGAAACTCATCTGTGTTAGGGCCAATTTCTTCTCTCAACTCCATTCCCCTTGTTCTTCCAAATCCCAGCCTTCTCCTCCTCAACTACAGACCCTCCACTTTCTCAATGTATTATCCCAGAACATACTTCTGTTAATTCACCTCTATGGTGCCCCATAGGTGGCTCTGCTTTGAGGGCTAAACAGGCTCTGCATGTGTGTCTGCCATCATCGATGCTATTGTGTGCTGTGTGAATCATATTTGTCATAAATGAACAGAGAACATTGGTTGATTTATCATCTTTGAATATTTGATCAAATGAGTTAACTCACTTACTAATTCACAGAATATCAAGTTCTTCTGAATGTCTCACAGTCCTTCATGAATTAGTGACACAAATGGTAAAATTTCCCTCATTTGTGTTCCGTAGTTCTTTTGTGGTATAACATCTTGTCTGCGTGATTATTTATTTCTAGTTTGAATCTTACATGACATTTAATCAAAAACCACAATCAGAAAACTAATTTAACAAGGGTGCATAACTCACGCTGAACCTTTTTACCTGAGAATGAAAACTGTGAATACAAAATAATAAAAAGAAGTATGATATGTCATGAAAATAATAGGTACTTTCATTGAATGTTTACTATGAGTCAAGCACTTTACCTGAATTATATTACTTCTTCCTCATGACAGCCTTAAGAGATAGATCCAATCATTTTTATCCCCATTTTCAGAGGAGAAAACTGAGGTTTAGGGAGGTTAAAACTTTCCTAATATTATACATCTGAGACATAGAAGCACATTGCTTTAGATTTAGTCATCAGACTACAGGGCTTGTGGGCTTATACTTTGTGGCAACCTGCCTGCCAATCACAGATTGAAAAAAAAAATCCTTCTTCTAATTCAATGATGGTAGAGAGAAGATCTCTTGCTTCTTTAGTATCTGAATAGGGGAAAGAATAGAGCTTTAGTGTCCTTCACACAAGCTTTCCTTCTCTCCTTGACAAGTTCCAGATGCGAGGTCAAATGTTTTTAATATTCCATGTTTATTACCTCATCAAAAATAAATATCTTTCTTGTTATCAAGATCTTCTATATTCTTTAACTATGCCCCCCACATACACCAAATATATATATATATTATATAGATATATAGATATTAGAATATATATATAATATAGATATATTATATTATATATATATATATTAAAACAAGAAAGCAAAGAAAGAAAAAACGTAGGTCAATTTTCCAGTTTCCCAGTATTTCCAATATCCACCTATTGCTTCTATCAGTCAGGTGGTCTCTCCATTATCATTCCGATATCGCTTTTCTAATACTTTTCCTCATGTGGTTTCCCAGAATAGAATACTGTCTGTGGCTTTGTCAAACCCCAGCAACTTCAATCCATTCCTGCTAGTTTAGAGATCAGAGTTACCCTTCTCTTAAAGAACTTTATCTTTACCTTGACCTAGTCCAATGTTCATTTGCTCAACTATTAATTATTGGCCATTCACTTAATGCCAGGGACTGATCTAGCCTCGGTAAGATAACAAATAAGTCAAACAGCACTACTCTTATTGAGGGACAGAGAAGAGGACAAAGACTAGAATACACAATTACAATTAACTGATGTTTGTTATGGTCGAGAGCAGACCACAACAGAAGTGTAAAGTAATGGTGCCAGGCTATCCAAAGCTGGATTTAAAAAGTGAACCATAGCCAGGGGTGAGGGCAGAGGGGAAGCAGAAAGAGAGTCAGTGGGCCCAGACTACACCTCCTTCTCTTGAGTGTTGGAGAGAAGTCCTATGAGTCAAGCTGGGGTCAGAGAAGTAAGTGCCTTAAAGCCATGACAAGGAGCCCAGGCTCTGTCTTCAGAACCAGGGTGAATGCTAGGATGATTTTAAGCAGTATGATTTAAAGAGACAAAGGTGTGAAAGTTGGAGGAAAAAGGTGTGAAAGTTGGAGGTTGTGTGTGAATTTGAGGATATTGTTATATTTGGCATTTAGAAAGATCACTCGGGCTCACTGCATAGAATGCATTGGCAAAGGGTGTGGTTGGAAGTCAGGGAACCAGTTATCAAACTATTGATGTACTCCAGGTAAGAATAGATGATGACTTCAACAGGATGATGGCAGTATGAACCGGAGATAAGCAGATGCATTCCAGTGATATTTAGGAGTAGCAATGAACCAGACAGGGGAGATCACAAAAAAGGGGACATCAAGGACTCCTTCTAGGTGTCTGACATGAGACCTGAGTGGATAGATGTAGGAGAGGAGCAAATAAGGGGATAAAAAGAATAAGTGCAAATAGTGCTTAAATATCTATGATTATACATTATCCCTTATTGTCAGGTGTACAGTTGAACCACGCATTTTTCATCTAAGTACATTGTAAACTCATAAGTCTAGGATTTGTATAGTTTTATTTTTGCTACATCTCCCAAATAGCTGAGCATTAAGCTAAAAACTCAATAAGGGATCAATAAATACTTTTTAATAGTTTACTTGATTAGTGCTGAGAGGTAAGACATTAGGTTCTGGCTCAGAGACATCATTATGGAATATACTTTCCTCAATTATAAAAAAAACAGTTGAACTTTACATGTGTATATAGTGCTTTACTTTCATATACTTAGTCTCAGAATGGGATTTTTAAAATCTGCTTTATAGAAGACACGCAGTTATACAACGAAAGTGGATAGGAAAAAAAATCTGTTTTCATAACCTGGGAAGATGTAGGTATATTAAAAGTATTCCTGTGAAATTGGGAGAGGAAGAGAAAAATAACAAGGCTGGCCAAGTTTCTTTTTATGTAGAAATTCAGTCAGGCATTGCCGTTCTTGTCCCTTGGGTTTGTACTTTTTCTCTCTCCATGACTATCTATCACTGCTTGTAAAACTCCTCCGCTAAAAGATCTTAAAGTTCACAGCAAAGCAATGCAATTATTCTGAGTCATTCCTTCTTACCTTTTAACCTAATCTTCAGAGGTGCTGGGACTGAAGAAGCACGACTCCTGCCCAAAATGAGCCTAATCTTGTCTCTGAAAATAGCACTTCCTTGCCAAGAAGAACTTTCTCCTTTTGAATGGCTGCAATGATGAGAAAAAGGAGCCAGGCTTCATTAATGGCCCCAGGCATGGTGGGCACTAAGTCAGAGCGCCCTTCCTCTCTACAGAAAATAGCACTGTCTACTTACTGAAGCTTTTTATTTTTTTTTTTTCTTTTCATCCTCACAATGGCTGTTGGCAGAAAGCTTTAAAACTGCTCATTACTGATTTCTAATTCAACAAGCTAAAAGGGTGACGTGGAGGGCAATGTAGATTCAGATTTAACTATAAATTTTTGGAATGCCTACTATGTGACAGGCCCTGGGTGAGGTGTTGCCATGACGACCCTCTAAATTATAAGATATGAACTTGGTTTAGCAGCTAAAAGAGGCCAGCTTGGATTCTGTAAGAATTCTTAATCATCAAAGCTGGAGAATTTGAACCCAGATCTTCAGATTCCAAAAGTGCTGATCACTTCACCACCTCTAACATCTGACTGCCAGCAAAACAAACTCATCCCCTACGTATTACCCCAAACAAAAGTCATTAGAAAGAAATGCCATCTCTTTTTACCTGTCAATTTCCAGGCAGCCCCATGCACTCATCTAGCAACTGCTCGGGAGAAAATGGAAGATATCATGGTTGTCCTACTATTGGCTAATATTCACCCCTCCACCCGGGCTCTGCTTCCATTGCCTCTTGCCTTCTTGGCTGAACTCACTCTATCTCTTCTCATCCTTGCAATTCCCAATTCTCACCAGGTCCTATTCATCAGTATTAAAGTTTGCTCAAGTCTCTCCCAATTTGGAAAAAACAAACAAACCAACAAACAAAACAGCACAAAAACCAAAACAGCAAAACAACTTCTATTATCCCATATCCTATTATCCTATATCTCACTAGAGCTTCTCAATTCTTTCTCATACTCCTTCACAAGCAATAATCTACCTCACTGCATTAAAATAAACTTATTCTAATAAACTTACTAAATAAATTATGACGAGTCAAGTGTTTGGCATATAACGAATGCACAGCAAATCCGACCTGCTCCTCTTCACAGATGTTGTAATACATTGCATCTCAGTTTATCTACATTGGATCTGCTCTCAGGATTCAACACTGTAAATGCTATTTTATATCACTGTCTTCTCTTCTCTCGTGATACCTCACTAGATTGGTTTACCTCTCTTGTTGTGGCTGCTGTTTCTTAGATTCCATTTATTAAATACTAAATACCTTTGATATACTGTCTTCTTGATTCACTTTATACTCTTCCTTTTTCCTGTCATCTATTCCTATGATTAAAAATACGATGACTCCCATTTCACTTCTTACCCCAGGCTAGACATATTCAAATTCACACTCTAAATATCTATTTTGATAACTCAGAATCACCTCAAACTCAGCAGTCTATTTTATAAAATCACTCAGGACAGGAGAAGGGTAAGTCACTGTTCCAGAAAAGAGTGGATGTTCCTATATTCTAGATTAGTGGCAATACGAATGAGGACAAATAAGAAGATTCTAAAGATATTTAGCAGGCAGAAGTGCAAGAATTTGGTGGCTGATTGTATATAGGACTGGAGGCAAGAATCCAAAATTAGTAAAGTAGATCTGCTGTCTTAAATTTCAAATAAGAAGAAATGGTAAACAGTTATCGATGAAGCTAGAGAGGCAATCATGAGACAGGTAGTGAAGGCCCTTACATTCTTACATTTGGACGTTAGCCTAACCACAATGGGGAGCTGTTGGAGAGTTTTAGACAAGGAAAAGATATAATCAAATATGTCTTATAGGGAGCTTATTTTGACTGCTTTGTGGGACTTACTATACAGCTGGGTAAACAAAAGAGACACATATGAAAAAATAACCAGAATCACTAATGATTAAGTTGTGCCAACATGATTAATGCAAGTAATAAATGTGGCTGAAGATAAGAGGAGGAAAATTCTTACAGATTGCTAAGGAAGGCTTTATAGAGAAATAAAAATTGAAAATTGGAGTTGACTTGGATGATGCATTAGATCTAAATAGAAGGGAAAAAAAATAGAACTTTTCAGGCAGACAGAATAAAAGTGGATGTGAGTTACATATAAAAATTGAAACCCATCAGGAATTTTTTGTTGGGACAGTGGACTGGCCAACCTGCCTGGTTCAGGGGATTCACATGGAGAAACAGCATAAGAAAAACAGAGATGACAGTACTTGTGAATGTCACTGAACTCAAGATTGCACAGATACTTTCCTAGGCAGTTGGAAATCATTTCTGGGTCCTGACCTGGGAATGTAGGTGAGAACTCTGTTGTCTAGGACAGTAAACACAGTGAAAAGAAACTCTGTTGTTAAAGCTAGATGGATTCGAGACAAAGAAACAAGTCTTGAAGGTGTTTATGGGGTCTGAGGTCATGAGATATTGAACTAAGTTAACTTTGAAGGAATGAAATGAAATTGTTGGAAATGAGAGTATCAAGGCAGAAGGAATGTCAGGACTTTCAGAACATGAGGAAAACATTACATACATTGCTGTAGTTATCTAATACCCTTTCACGATGTAAGTGGGTTGTAAATTTGGCTCTGGTAGAATACAGCTCTGTGTCTCTCTTTATGGGGAAGGCTTACATTCTGCAAAGGAAATTGAGGGTGGTTTCTATTTGCAATTTGCCTTCTATTCTTGGACCAGTCTTTATCTTAGTTCTATAGTGCATGAAAATTTAGGAGGAATTATTTAAAGATGACTGCAAAGTTGGAAATGAATCCATAATTCTTGTCCATTTTCTATTGAGTCTTGTATAGGAAATGCTACTAAGGAAAACAATGAGTGATGCAGAAACAATACCATCGTGATGGCAGAAATGTGGAAGAGGTGGGGGAGAGAATGGAATAACATTCTATTTAGAATATGATATGTAATTAGGATTTAATATCTCCCACTACACAAGCAAAAATCAATCTCAGGGCACCAGATTATTTGACTGCATGAACTAAGTCTAAGAACTGTTATTGCAGAAAAGAGCTGCTTGCCAGCTGATGCTTACAAAGGTGTTGCGCTGTTTGATATATATCTTAAAAATAAATGATAGAGAGTGTTAGATCACCAACTGAGGAATAAGAACTCAGATATTAGATATTTCTCATTGAAGGAATGAGCCAAGAAATAGCATAGGCCACAGTAACCAAAGTCAAGAGAAGAATAACAACTGGGGAGAGCCAAGAAGAAGTAGGGATGTCTGTCCTACTAGAAGTAGGAGGAATACTCACCGTCTTGGGTACCAGTCCAGCAAATGGTAGGACAAAACCAAATAGGTTTTCTTTAACCTATTTCTTAAGGTTTCTTACATTTTCTTTATCATATTTGCTTAATTTTGTGTATGTGTACGTTATTAATGGTGATAGTAATGGGTATCATAGGTCTGAATACAGGGTTATTCACGTGACACTAGTGAGGCTCAGCAACTACTCAAAGTTTTAGAAAATTACAGGCTATCCAGAGAATGTACAACTCTCCTGTGGGCTATAAGCCTTTTAAATGAGAATATATAGCAAAAGGAGCACTACATAGACTAAAGGTAAAAAAAAAAAAAAATTTTTTTTCTTGCTTCCTTCTCAAAATTCAAACTGTCAAGACCATGCCACTCCCAAATACCCAGAGAATCTAATGACAGCATTGAAAATGTAACCAGTAGAGAATTATCCCTCTTAAGAAAACAATGCCATCTTTTTCAAACAACCTGAAAACGAAAACAATCCTAAAAGAACAATAATGTGAATTTCTAAACCTCTTGGGAGGAGGTTAAAATAGCCTTTTCCTCCCCTCTAAAGAAGGCCTGAGGGAGCACAAGAATCTGAGAATTCAAACTAACAGTACAATTAAGGAAAATAGCATAGAAAGAGAAACTGGTAGGACACTGGAAATGAACTTCACCCTTTTAACCAACCCCAATTCCAATGTTTTTTCATTCAAAAGTGTTTAAAAAATCCCCTTTAACAAGTGGTGATGGAACAACTGGACATCAACATGCAAAAAAATTTAATCTAAATACAGATTATGCTCCTCACAAAAATTAACTTAAAATGGATTACAGGCCTAAGTGTAAAAGGTAAAACTATAAAACCTCTAGAAGATAACATAGGAGAGAATCTAGGTGACTTAGGATATGGTGATGACTTTTAGATGCAAAGCCAAAAAGCACAATCTAGAAAAGAAAGAATTGATAAGCTGGACTTCATTAAAATTAAAAAGTTCTGTTTTGCAAAAAACACTGTCAAGAGAATAAGACAAGCCATAGCCTGGGAAAGAATTTTTGCAAAAAACACATAAAAGATAAAGGACTAATATCGAAAATATACAAAGACTTTAAATTATAAGCAAGCAAACAATCAATTGAAAAATAAGCAAAAGATCTTAACAGATATCTTTCCAAAGAACATGTACAGATGGCAAATAGGCTTATGAAAAGATGCTCTATGGAATATATCATCAGAGAAATGCAAATTAAACAACAACAAGATATCACTGCACATCTATCTAGGCCAAAATCTAGAACACTGATAACACCAAATGCTGGTAAGGATGTGAAACAACAGGAATGCTCATTCATTGCCGGTGAGAATGCAAAATGGTACAGCCACTTTGGAAGAAAATTTTGCACTTTCTTATAAAACTAAACATACTCTTTCCATAAGATTCAAGAATCATGCTCCTTGATACTTACTCAGAGGCATTAAAAACTTATGTCCACCCTCCAAAAAAAATCTACACACAGCTTTTATAGCAGTTTTATTCATAATTGCCAAAACTTGGAAGCAACCAAGATGCCCTTCAAAAGATGAATGAACATATAAACTGTGGTACATTCAGACAAAGGAATATTATCCAGCACTAAAAATAAATGAGCTATCAATCTATAAAATGACATGGAGGGAACTTAAATGTATATTACTAAAGTGAAAAAAGCCAATCTGAAAATCTGAAAAGGTTACATACTGTATAATCCCAACTATATGACAATTTGGAAAAGGCAAAACTATGGAGACAACAAAAAGATGAGTGGTACCCAGAGGTTGTGGGAGAGAAAAGGATGAATAGAGCACAGGGCATATTTAGGGCAGTGAAACTACTCTGTATGATATCATAATGGTAGAGACATGTTATTTTACATTTGTCAGAAATACCATAGAATGTGTAACACTAACAGTGAACCCTAAGGTAAGCTATGTAGTTTCTTCCATTGTAACTAATGTAGCCTCTGGTGTCAGATGTTGATAATTGGCAGTTTATGTGTGCATATATGGGATATCTCTGTAACTTTCTCTCAATTCTGCTGTGAATCTAAAACTGCTCTAAAAAATAGTCTTAAAAAAAAAAAAAGCCTCCTACGTATTCTTTTTTTCTATTACTACTTTTCCCTAAACTTTATGTGTAGGGCTAAGAGTTAAGAGGGAAAATTCCCATTCTTTTTCTTAAGGTCAGTGTTTGATTCAGTTACACTTAGAGACACCCATACTCAACACCACCCCAAATAGCTTTATTTGCAGTGAGACAGTTTGACCTTCAGCAAAAGACCAAACCTTATGTGGAAAGAGGGGCACCGTGTATCCATTTGTGGAAAGTATTTTCCGAGCACCCCCAACAAGGGTGCCCTTCCCAAGAAAAGAATTCTCAGAAAGTAAAAATGATTTCTATCTTTTCATATACTCACCTTCTTCCAATCACATTTCTCCAGGGGCCAAAACAGTTTTTGTGTCCTCTCTCCAGAAGTTGTTAAACAAACTCCAGGCCAGAAAAGTCCTTCGTGCACAAACCCAACTGTGCTGAGGGAAATAAAGATACCACAAGCAGAAGGTCCACAATCCCCCCTCAAAGGCATGAACACCAAAGTCAGAGCAGTGCGATGTGAGGTGGAAAAAGTAGGACAATGGGATGGACAGTTAAGAGGCCAATTTGGAGTACCTGCTCTCCCACTGATTACCCAAATGAACTTGGGCAGATCATTCAAAACTTCTGCCTATATCTAGGGAGTTTGCAAAACAGGGGTGGGGAAGAATTGGATTTGATGATCACTTCTAGCTCTAATATTCTATGATCTTTCTGTCTTTTTTAGGCTTTTTGAGATAATCCCATTGATGTTTAGACCCATAGGGGGTTTGAAGGATTAATCAGCATCCCTTTCATTCTGGAATCATCCCCGCTAAACTCAGAGAAAGGAAGCAAGCAGTTTTAATCTGCTCATGTAAATCTATAACATAGTTACCTACATGCTTGTAGGCATAAATATTAGTTCTAAATATAAGTATGCATAGACTCATACATGAAAAAAATATTATAGCATTAGAGATTTGAGATGAATGATATCCATCTTTTTTTTCTTTTGTACTGACAAAAATGTTTTTTTTTTCCCTTAGCAAAATCATTTTCTATTTCTTTTTTTCCTGGTATTAAAATATATTCATGCTAATTATTAGGCACATAGTACATATGATTTTATATACATTATCCCATTTACTTTCTATAAAGGTTCCATAAGAAAAACAATGTAAGGTATTGTTTTCTATATTTAGCAAAAGAAGAAACAGAAACCCAGCTAAGATAAGTAATTCAGCTATACTCATGCAACTAATAAGAGGAAAAACTGGAATTCAAATCCAGTCTTTCCTGATGTATGGTCTCTCATGTTTTTTGACATATTATATTGTAGAAAGTAAAACAAAACATTAAACAATTATATATTTAAAGTGTATCTCTTCTGGTTCTATCAACTTACAAATGATAGGAGAAAAAAAATTCTTGCTTTCTTTTCATTCAAATTTAAGAGAAAAAAAGCCTTTATATAATAAGAAAAGCTGGAATGCTGATTTGATATGCAGATAAGTTAAATATTTTACTTGTTAAAGTCCACCAAAGTGATTGCTCTGTGGACAATAAATTTATCATGAGGCTTCTTCACAGAACTCTGCTCTGCAGAGCATGCTGGAAT
Organism: Pteropus medius; assembly: GCF_902729225.1. NCBI lineage: Eukaryota > Metazoa > Chordata > Mammalia > Chiroptera > Pteropodidae > Pteropus > Pteropus medius. The sequence continues at coordinate 25,843,504 of NW_024340849.1, forward strand.
TACCTGTGGAATTTGCATCATGACACTGGGCATCTTTTATTATAAAAGGGAAAATTAAATATATATATATATATATATATATATATATATATATATAGTTATTAAACTATATATTCATCCTTATATTTTAAACTATTTCTCCTTCTCTTCCCATTATATCTCCTCCTCTCTAACATGTGTGTACTGGTCAGGGTTCTCCAGAGAGAGAGAGATAGTTATTATTATTATAAGGAATCATTTCATGTGATTATGGAAGCTGATAAGTCCCACAGTCTCCTGGATGAGTTGACAAGTTGGAGACCCAGGAGAAGCGACTATGTAAGTACCAGTTTAAGCCCAAAGATCTAAGAAGCTGGTGAGTTGATAATGTAGTTTCAGTCTGAAGGCCATTAGACTTCAAACCCAGAAAGAACCAATGTTTCAGTTTAAGTCCAAAGGCAAGAAAAAAAACAAAGGTAATATCCCAGTTTGAAGGCAGTCAAACAGGAAGAATTCTTTCTTACTCACTGGAGAGTCAGCCTTTTTCTTAGATTCAGGTCTTCATCTGGTTGCATGAAGTCCACCCTCATAAGAGAGGGCAATCTGCTTTACTCAGTTTACTGATTTAAATGTTAATCTCATCCAAAAACACTCTCAAAGAAATACGCAAGATAGTGTTTGACCAAATATTGAGGCACTCCATGGCATGGTCAAGTTGACACACAAAATTAACTATAACAATATGTTTAGCAATGGAAACCTACCATAGATTGTCTGTGCTATAAAATGTCAGGAAGAAAATTGTTGGACGTTGAAGTTATTTTACTCCATCAATGGAGAACACTCTAGAAAACCTCAAGAAACAGAATAAGCCTCCACACAGCTATCCTTCTATCTTCCTTCTCATAGTCACTATTACAAGCTGAAATTTTTAGAAGTTCACATGTTCATTAGAACAGAAAGGATAAAACATGGTTAGGGTGACTTAAAATAACTTGATACAGTAGCTTCAAAGTATCATTTTCAAAAGCATATTTTAAAAGTCCTGAGAGAAAGAATGTTAGTCTTTCTAGTTCTTATATACAAAAGTATAAAAATTGGGCGTGGGTGCTTTTTGGAATATAGTTGTACTATTATTAAATTTAAAACCTGTAAAATTCTGGGAGGGGGGTCTCAAATTGGATGTAGAGGATTGACAAATTCTTCGAAAATGTATGCAGAAAGTTTTATGTAAAGGAATTATTTTTAGGAGAAAGCTTGTTACTTTAGTCAGATTTTCTAAGGAGTATGTGGCCTTGTCCAAAAAATGATATTTAAAATTTTTCATTCAATGAGTAAAAATAGAAATAAGCATGAAGTCAGAACAGGGGGTTGCAGGATAGTGAGGATACTCACATAATCTGAAGAGTTTTTCCAAAATGAGCTTAATTTTTAAGGCCATTTGGAATTCTGCTCATGTAGGGTTTGGAGGGGCAGAGCAAAATGGAGCCTCTGAATATTTGCTGCCTTGAGAAGGAACTTATACTCCAATTCTTGAAATTGCCTTTCACCCCACACTCTCTTCCCACAATGCTCACTGTGCACCCACTGGCAAACTGAAGGCAACCTAAAAATCCTCTAGAATATGCAGCAGAATGTGAGAGCACTGGCTTAAATATACTGCTCTCTTTCTTAATAGCCTGATACTTAGGCAAGGGATATAAGCTCCATAAGCCTCAGTTTCCGTGGCTAAAAAATGGTCTTAAAGTGTTTCTCAGATAGTTATTATGGACATAAATAAAATACTACGCAAAAAAGATGTATCGTAACAGTTAAAGACAGTAAGTAGATAGTGCTCATTAGCTTCCATTCCCTGTGAAACCCCACCAAAATGACAATAAAGGAAGCTTTAAAAAATATACAGAATCACAAAGAGAAAAATAAAAAATAAAACAAGAACAATTTGGAAGCTAGAAAGCCAATGAATACAAAATAATTTATCAGAGCCCCCCAAACTAAATTCAAACTGGCAGTAGAAAATTGAAGGAACAATTCAATTTACATGCGCTAAAACCTAAAAATCTCCAAAATTGGTGACATTCTGGCAGAAGTGTTAAAAATCTCAAGAATTGGTGGTATGGTTTATATAGATATTAAAGTAAGAAAAGTGGATAAAAGTATATTTAGAAATCATTTCTCAATTTAGGCAGTTACATTCCCAAAGAGTGCTGGAAATATGGGAGTGCATTGTTGGGTATCGCAATGACTAAGGAGTGGCATCTGGCATTCAGTGGATCTACAGTGAGATCTACAGTGATGTATTTTTGCACTATATGTAACAGTCCCATACAACAAAGAATTGTCCGGCTCAAAATATCAACACACTTCTCTCACTGAGAAACACTGATTAGACTCTTCTGAGATTCCTTCTCCTACTTTGCCTAGACATGTAACTACCACCTCTCACCCAATCAAAAGACTGGAATTTTATGCTCTGAAGAGAGGAAGCAGTGATCTCTAGATAGGACAATGTCAAGCACAGTTGTGGTAGGGCAAACTATACTGCACGCCATGATATTAGTGACTGTTAAAATTCCTAGTCTTTTCTAACCATATCACCAGACTTTTAGTCAATTTGTTGCCCTGCAGGCAAAAGAAATCAAGCACCTTCTCTGGAAAATATGACTAGCTCATGGGTTAAGTTCTAAATGCACTGACATAGATGATTGATTGCTCAGTGAATTAGCCAAACTATATTACATTGAGTGAATATAACATTTGATATTACCCCCCCATGAATTCCGAGTTTCTGTGTCTTAGTTTACACTCATAAATGTAAGTAGACAGGAAATGATAACCAGGAGAGAAGCCAGAACAAATAAACAAATAAAAACAACTAGATGGAAAAAAAGAGACTAGTTTGGAAAAATAGATTTCAAAAATATGTATATCTTTAATATCCTAAGAGAGAGAGGAAAGAGAAGATTACTAACCAGGTGATATCAGAGAGAGAAATAACCTGTGAAAATAAGAAGATAATAAAGAAAAATTAATAGAACAAATATGAGCTTTAGGGAATTAAAATTATAATAGAAAAAATGAAAGATATAATAAAAAGATTGAAAGATAAATTTGAAAAAAAATATCTCTCAGAAAGAACAAAAGACTGAGATGGAAAGTAATGGAAAAACAACATGAAAATTACAAGACAAGTACAGATGATACAATATCTTCATAATAGAGTTCAAAAGAGAATGAGAAGAGAAAATGGAGAAAGGAATTCAATTAAAAAAAATAACTCAAGAACAATTGTAAGAACCAAGGAAATTGAGTTGCTAGACTGAAAGAGCCTATGAAGAGCCCCCCAAAATGAATGAAAATACATCTATACAAAAACGTAACATCTTGAATTTCAGAATGTTGGGTGCATGCAGATTATTTTTAAACTTTCAGAGAGTAAGAAGTTTACGTACTAAGGACCGAGAATCAAAATGGCATCAGATCTCTTAAAATAAAACAGAATAAACAAAACAAAGCTAAAAATTAAAAGACAGTGAAGAAAGGGCTTTAAAATTCTGAGATAACATAGTCTCTATCAATCAATAGCGAAGGAAGGATAAAGACATTTTAGACGTGTGAGATCCCAAAACTTTTCATCCCAAGCACCCTTTTTACAAAACAGAAGCATGATATGCTTTGCCAAAAGCAAGAAAATAAACCAAAAAAGGGCATATGGCATAATGGAAATATAGGTTCTGACACAGTAAAAGAAGCAAAGGAAATATCCTGGATGATGGTAAAGGGAAATTCCAAAAGACAGCTCGATTCTGAGATCAGTCAACCCAGACTGAAGCAAGTCAGAAGACACCTGGAATAGCTGCTTTGAGATGAAAGAGAAAATTCCTGACAGATCTTAAAATATCTAAATAAAGTTCCAATAGAAGAAGGAAAGTATGAAAAAAATTAATGAAAATTAATAGAAAACTATAGTAAATAAACAAGAAATTGGGAAATTATTAACAGGAGAAAACAAAAAAATATTTAATATGTCAATTACTAAATACAGATTTAATCCAAAGTATGACATAATCATTTATGAATAATGAAGAGAAAGGATGAATATATATTTTTGAGGGCAAAATGGTATGAGAAAAGTTGCTAAGATTTCATCTTCCTAAAGAATTACAATGTAACTATGTAAATATATTATTTAAAGATGTAGAATAAAATAACAAAGAGGCCAAAAGTGGTTTTCTCTGGGTAACAGGAATGTGGGATAAAAGGTTGGGGGAGGGGTTCAGGAAACTGCTTTTTTTAATAGTGAATTCTATAAAACTGTGTTTGTTCACTGTGATTTAAAAAATAAAAACTAGAAGCATGTATAACATTGATAGAATACAAATTAAATTTAAAAATGTAGTGCCTACACATTGTAAGTTCTCAATATTATTCCCATTGGTAGGAATAATTAAAGAACTGTAAGGGTTTGTTCTCTCAAGAACCTTAAATCTTCCTTTTTGGTACTACTTATATCATCCATTTTCTCAGTAAACACCTTTGTTCTATGGCAAAGAAGGATATTACAATATACCACTGTCTGAAATATCACAAAATCCCAGTCAGTCTGAGATAGAATTAATATGTTTGATAACACTATACTTTATGTAGAGTTGAAAATGTCGATTTTTTTTTTTTTGGTCATGAGAGAATAAGAAATGTATGTAAGTAAATATTGAGCTAATACAAAGTCTGGCCATAATGTAAATAAGGTTCATCTTTTAATAATGTTACCAGAAAATAGTTAAGACATAATAATATTTAAATGCATCAAATGTGAAATAATATATTTATCTCATTTAATGCTCGCAACATTCTAATTTTACAGCCTCTATTCTTATTTTAGCATAAAAAATACTACTAATATTATTAGATTATATTTATTAAAAATTTTCTATATACAGGATTCTGTATAATGCTTCTTCTAAATTACCTCACTTACACCATTACACCATTTTAAAAATAAGTAAGCTTAGATTCAAGAGGGCTAAGTAATTTGCCCATGTTCAAAGCTGATATAGAATGTAGTCAGTTTCAAAATCATTATATGAACACAGGAAATAGAGACCAAATGATATATATTATTATATATATTATATATCATATATGTTGGCTATAGAGAGATATCAAACAGATATACATATATATAAACATATATATATGATAATATATATAGTCTATGCTATAACTTAGTCTTCAATCCTATCTTCTGGGAAACAAAATTAATGTTCAATGGCCTCTATTTTCTCAAACAAAGGTGTGGAACTGGTTTCAAGCACATATACAGTGATTCCAGTAAGAGAGGTGGAAGATATGGTTATAAGACTTATCAAATTCCTTAAATTTTTAACTTTTCCATTCTTTCCAACTTTCCTGTTTTTCCATGATTGTCATAAGAGAGTGGAAAGGGAGCTGCTCAGAGATAAATCCTATTGAGCAGCCAGTTTTGTTGTATTCAAATGACTGTTAGTCTAATCAAAAGATGGAATTAAGGCATGATGCATTGATAACAAATAAATTGAAGAAATTGATAAATCCTAGTTTGTTTTGTCAATTTTTGGTTTTTTCCTTAATCTCCAGATGCATTAGGATGGCCAATGACCAAAAGTGGTTGACATCAGCTAGGTTACTCAGTCTACTTGGTTTGGGGTGACTTTTCTGAAATGGATGTTCTCTGATTGGCATTAGCATGAATTACAAAGATATTTACACATTGTGATCACACTCATGGGTTTTTCCACATTCCTCTTCCTCAGACTTATTTCTCCTTGATCTTCTAATCTTTCTTCTTCTTCTTCTAGTTCCCTGGCTCCAACCAGCCAAGTCATTTGCATATACATATATATATATATATATATATATATATATCTATCTCACATATATGTGTGTGTGTATATATATATCTCTCACATATATGTATATATGTGCGTCTCATATATTTATGGCACACATATTTGCCATATATGTGTGTGCGTGTGTGTGTATGTGTGTGTGTGTGTGTATTTTTAACCTTAGGCTACGTCTTTCCAGTCTTATTTACATATGGCCAGACTTGTATTAGCTCAATATTATTTACCTACATTCATTTCTTATTCTCTCACCACAAAAAGTAATTAACATTTTTAACATGGTGAATAGCCAGGCTCATCACATTAACTACTCCCAACTGTTCTTAGACAACCTCGGAGAAGGGATGTATGGCAGTTGCAGTCTGACTTTGGTTTGTGCCCATATATTGAGCCAATCAACCTATGAAATAAACACAGCTTTTTTCCCCCTCTTAGTTGGTAAAATGGGATTGACCACATATTGTCATAGATGTGGTCTGAAGAACAGGCACTGGTGCCACATAGCGGATGACACAGGGTTCTGGGACACCTACTAATGCAGCTTACTTGTGATCACCACACCAGTTTATGACTCATCTTCAGTGATTACTTCTATCTTAAAATGGATGAGTATTGAAAATGCTCAATCTTACTAGTTGGTACAAAATTAAGCTCTTAATGGGCACTTCTGGTCCCAAGCCCACTTCATAACACATGATGAAGTCATTTATCTCTTGCCTTATATCAAACCAGGAGATGTTTTCTGAAAGGCTTATTATTCTCTGTTGCAGCTGGTATAGTCTTGCTCCAGAACCCTAGTGGGCTACATTGTGATTCTCCTTCTTGGGTTTTCTATATACTCTCTATACAGCAGCTGTTTCCAAAAGAGATACTGTTCATACCATAGCTTAGATATGCTGCAGAGTCCCTTCAAGTTCCAGACTGCACCAAAACTGAAATGCTTTAACGTCGTCTAATATATATGTCAAAGGAATATTCCCAAGTGCAGAAAATGTTGTTTCCAAAACCATAGAGACCTACCAGATATGATGTCTCTTTGTTCTCCTCGTTAGTTTGGGGAAGTGAGGAATGTAATGTTGTCCCATGCCCCAGAATATTAACCCCTAAACACTTTACTGATGTGACAAGTCTCTGAATCTTTCAAAAACCTTGTTAAGAATTGTAAAGGATACAAGATTTTATACTACTTGAAAGCTAAAATTCTTAGCCTATAACGGTTTTGTGGACCCTGGAAGAAAACAAAAGAAACCTTGGATCAGAGATGAAAGATTGGGTTACCCACAACATAGCAAGCAGCATGAGCATCATGTTTGACTCTGTTTTCCTTGACACCAAAACATAGTGGGATGATATGAAGGGACCCAAGTGAATGCTGCACACCTTTGTAGAGTAAAACTTTGTCTTTACTATCATGGACAATAAACAAACCTATTTTTTGCTTTGGAGAAAGACAATGTATTTTCCAAGTCTCATTAGTATGGAAACATTCATCAAAAGATAGTCCAGAACAAAGGCAGTCCGTCCATGCCTCTACCTGTAAACATGCAGAAACATTAGAGACCCACAGAGAATTGTGTCCCAAAAGACCTTCAATGTATTTGCCACAACTTGTTCACCTGGTTTGATCGCTTTGGGGAAAGACCGAAGGCATCATTACCACATATATTTCCCATAGTATTGTAGGGTTGTTTTCCCCAGAGATCTAGTTTCTTTTTTAGTTAATAGATTACAGGAGATAAAAAGTGAATGAAGTCTATAATTTTGATAAGAGAATAATTATTTTTTTATTGAGGCAGCAGTGCTTACCTTCCTGATTATTTCTGTACATTAAGCAATATTTTTTATTGGCAGCCTGTCTATCTTGTCCATAATAGGGATGCCTTGCTCTATGAAGCATCTCTACAGTTCTTTATAGCTGTGGGTCCCCTGGCTGTCACTATGATTTTGCCACTTCTAATTATTGTGCCCACTGTCTTCTAACTGTTGAACACTGATTCCTGACATTTACTATAGGGAGATCCTATCAACCCCATTGTTCAGTGAGCCCAGTTGTGTAACCTCTTACCATCATCTCTGATCTACAAAAGACAAACACCACTGAGCGTCTCAGTAATGCTGGGGTCACTTTCACCAGTGTACTCATTATTGCTTTGATAAACAGAGTTTTTTCTCTGGATCCTCCTGAAAAACACGGACGTTTTATGTCTTTCTAGCTTTACGTAGAATATCCAATCTCTGAGACTATCGATTCCTTCTTCGCCCATCTGCCACGGTAGTACTGTCATTTCTATATAATTTTCTATGGGCATTTCTTCTTCCAAGTTTCCAAAGGTCATCTTAGTAATATGTTAGTATTGCATTCCAGGATCCTTTTCAGGGTATTAAAACCTATATTGTGAAAGAGCGCTCCTATATCAATAAAGTCTCACTTATCCAGTCTTATTCTCTATCTCCCAGAATCATCACCCTCAGATCTGTCCCATACATACTTCCTTGACTCCTGCCTATATATGGAGGTCAGCTCCTTTAGCTCCTTCAAGGCAAGATCCCCTTCTTCTCTTAGCAGTCTCAACAATTCCCTGAATAGGTTGATTGAATCCTTTGTTTTTGATCTGTTGGTCAAGAAGAGAAACAAGGTAAGGGCTTGTTGTCTTTCAAGGCAGAAGGCTCTACATCATCTACAGGAGTGTGAAGAGTGTTGGCCTTTAACACAGAAGAGATGACCACTTTTAAAGTCCAGAAGTTTCAAAGAAATCTGGGGATTCAAGTTTGAGTGCATCCTCTTCTCATGGACATATTACTTTTCTACTAAAGTTGAGAATTCAACTCTGCTATGCTTATAATTAAGTCTAAGGCCTGATTCTCAGATTTTCTGCCATTATGACCAGGATGCTGTCTGGAATTTATGCTTAGCCTTTGATGGTGAATTATTCTTAGCTTTTCATTGTCTTTGTCCAAAACATAAATATTCCCCAGTATCAGCCATTAAATTCTGTAGCTCTTATAATTATCATTTCTCGATAATTTTAAGCATTTGTAGTTTCTTCCTTTCTCTCAATATACCATCTAATTTTGACACCTGAAAAAGTTTTAATAATTGCTCTTACAATAACAGAAGCCACCAGTGCTTCTATAACTACTGCAAGTGATGGAGTTCTCATTATGAAGGTTTCCTGCAGCTCCAAGATCTCAATTTCACAAGGTCCTTCTTTTTAGGTCATTTCTGGTACTAACTGTCATAGGAGGGCTTTCAAGAAAACAGACTCTGAGATAGAGATTTGCATATAAAAATTTATTGGAGAGTGTTCTCAGGATTGTTCTACAGAGTTGTTCAGATGTGGTGCAAATGAGTTAGACTTTTGACCAGTCATTGAATGCATGTTACTAATAGAAGGATGTAAGACTTTGTGTGAGTTAGTCTCTTCAGAGTAGGGCAAGTGAATCTCAACTAAAAACTGCCCATCATTCATTGACTCTCCCAGAATCTATCAGAGTAAGTAGTTTATTTCTACAGGGGAAAGTCTGAGCAAAGCATCTGCAATCGCATAATTTAATCATATTCTATAATGTAAACAAATATTACAGAAATAAATTAATGCATAAATTTCTATAATCATACAAGCATTCATATCTACACTTTGTGCTTGGATTCCATGTCTTCTTGACATTAAAGGAAATTTTCTTCTTATCGAATCTTCCTACTCCAGCATTAGCACTGTCACCATTTTATCCTAATGCTCTCATGACAATATTATTCTAATGAACATGCAAATATATTCTGATGTCTTATATGTTCTGTCAATAAGAGGAGAAAGAAAAAAGAAGCAGAGAGAGAGAGAGAGAGAATAAAAACAAAAAACAAAACAAAAAACCCAGGTGTTTACACATTTCTCTGCTAAATTCATAAAACAGTTATGTAAAATCTCAGTCTCCTCTTGCTCCTCCTCTTTCTTTCCTCAATCTGCTCTAAAGACTTGATGTCCCTCCATCACTTTGCAACTGCTCCTAATGTCTCTAAAAACTCAGCTATTGCCTATGTCAATGGTTAATTGTTTTAATTACTTTAACTAACCTCTCCTTTAAAATAGTTAACCACTCCTCTTATTGAAACTCTGTTTTCTTCAATGACAATACAGTCTCCTGGTTTTCCTTGCTTCTCGATGACTAATTTTTTAAATCTACTTTCCTGGATATTTCTCTTGGAATGGATCACTAGATGTTGGATTGCTCCAGGACTTAGATTTAACACCTTTTTAATGAATATATATATATGTTTTCTATTATATATTTATATATTATACATTTATAACAACGAATACATATATATTCATTCTTTAGAAATATCACCTAATTATCTGGATTTAAATATCCTCTATATACTTTTATAGATTTAAATATCCTCTATATACACCCAAACTTCTGTCTAGATTTGACCATTCCTCTAAATTACAAAACAATTTATTCTTTTATATACTTAGCATCTTCACTTAGGTGTCTGTTAGGCACCTCAAATTCAACATGACTAAAACAGAAATGTTGTAAGCCATACAATTGCTCCTTTAAAAAAAAGTATTAAGTTGCTGAAGCTGAAATCTAAGTGTCTCCCTTTATTTCATCTTCATTTCACTGCACATATTAAGCTCTTTACCAAGCCAAAGTGATTTTTCCTCCAAATAAAAACCCAATATCTCCACATTTTTATCTATTTTCTCTATGACCATCTTAGTTAAAGCCATCACCATCTCTTGGACTGTTTCAATGGCCTTTTCATCAGACTTTGTTCTTCAGTTTTTGCTTTCTCCTGTAAATTATTCCACGCACAAGAGACAAGATCACTTTGGAATTGTAAATCAGATAATGCTTTTCCTCTGCTTAAAATCTTCCAATAGTATCTTTTTTGCAATTATAATAAAATGTAAACTCATACCTTGGAACACACAAGTCTGTATGAGCAGATGATGCCTATCTTGTTCATATTATCCTATGTCTCACTCCTCTTTATCAGTGCCTCTCCACTCAGAGCCACAGTGGCCTGCAGTCAGTAATTAGATCACCCCATGGTTGTTCTTTTACAGGTTAACTGCACTGGTTGTGCCATTTGTTTTGGATGACCTCTCAGTTTTAACCACTACCATTTCTATCTTATAATTCAGTTTCTGTTTAACCACCTAATATAGGGAAGCTATCTCATTAGTCTCTACCAAATCATGATGTTTATTTTTTGCATTGTACTCATTAATATCATTTTATTTCTTCATTCTGTTTTTCTCCCTGACAAAATATAAATTCGGTAAGCTAGTAACTTACTTGACCAATTTATTGTTTCATCTTCACTGCTTTAGAATGTGCCACGTACTTAACAAGTTCTCAATATTTGTTGCCAGGAAGAATAAAGACAGAAAAGGAGGGAAGCTCCAGAAAAAAAAAGGGAGGGGGGGAGAATATAGTTCATTTATAAAATTTTGTCTCTGCTGAAGTTCGTTACAGTCAAAGCTACAGTAAGGTATATATCATTGCATATATTAAAATATACTTAATTTTACCACCTTAAACTCTTTTCTTCTAGGATTACCTCAAAGATTAGCAAAGAGGGACTATTTCTGACAATGAACACATTATTATATTATACGTATAAGTGTTACTATGGTTAATGAAAGCATTGGATATAGCATTGCATTAAAAGTTTTCAAATTAAAATATCTATTGAATGTGACTTCTTAAGTGTCATATTTCTGAGATAAGGGATGATATTAATTTTTTTTTCTACTTTTGTACTGCCTGGCAAGTAAAAATGCTTAACAAATATTTGCTTAAAAACTAAATCACGATATTAATTCAAACAACTTTTTCAAAGTTCACTCAGTCTTTTTGAAGAACTCCCTATATAGGTTTCATCATTTTTCTGCCAAATTGATATATGAAGTTTCTCTTTCGGTATAGTGAAATGAATCCCTACTAAACTAAAGGTCATGTAGGTAATAACTATAAAGTCTAGACACACACACACACACACACACACACACACACACACACTCTTCCTGAGATTTCAGTTTTTGGAAAGGAGTAAAATTTTATAAGAAGAAACAAGCCTCAGGTATTTCCTGTTAATACAGCTCAGTATAAGGAAAGAGTGCTTTTATAGAAAGACGCATCATGACAAAATTCCTTATAAAACACTTCGTGTTGGCAAGAAGCAAAGGACAAAACCTAGGACAACAGCATCCCTCATAACATTGGGAGAAAATATTAGAAAGAAGGAAATTAGAGAAGGATAGCTTAAAAGTCTGTGCATAAACTCTAGCCAAATCTCTAGCTGAATCTTGAACTACAGATGATGGGCACATTAAAATTGGCTCTCCGTTGAGGATAAAATAATCGAACTACAATTTGAACAGCCACCAACTGCAAACGAGACAGAGTTTGAAGTGTGAGACTAACCAAATTAATTGCCTCAAAATAAAAACATCCTCACCCATTGGAGAAATATAACAGAATCTAGATTCTCAACAGCATAACATTTACAATGTCCAGGATACAATCCAAAATTATTCAACATAAGATAATAAAAATGCAAGAAAATAAGGCTCATTTCAAGTTAAAAAACAATCTACGAAAGCCAACCCTTTGATGACACAGATACTGGAATTATTAAACCAGAATTTATAGATGCTTTTATAATTATTCTCATTGAAGTAATTTTAGGACTTCAAAGTATAACATGTGACATAAAAATAAAAATTCACTAATGAGCTTATTTGTGAATGGCTACTATGAGCAAAAAAAACAGTAAACTAGAAGACAGACTAATAGAAATTATCCAATTTGAGGAAGTGAGAAAAAATAGAAAAAAAATTGAAAGAATTTGAGGCACTGTGGGAAAATAGTAAAAGTTCTACACAATGTCCCTGGAAGCAGGAGAGAGAACAAAGAAAAAAATAATCAAATAAATAATGGCCAAAACCCTCTCAATTTGGGGGAAAAAAGTAAAAATTTTGGTGCTTAAATGTTAAATAAGCACAAGAATAATAAATATGAAGACAATCACTTAGTCATAGTATAGTAAACTGATGGAAATTTTTTAAAAAGGAAAATAAATACTAGCACATTACATATAGTTGCACACCAACTCAAATAACTGTGAAAATTTTATCTGGGATACTGTGCTCCAGAATAAAGAGAGAACATTTAAAGTGCCAGAGAAAGGAGAGAGAGAGAGAGAGAGAGAGAGAGAGAGAGAGAGAGAGAACTTGCCAATTCAGAATTTTATATCTAAGTGAAAATATCGTTTAAGAACAAAGGTGAAATAAGGCACTTTCAGATAAACAAAAACTCAGAGGATTCATTGCAAGTTGACCTGTGCTACAAGAAATGCTATCAGAAGATCTTTAGGCTGAAAGAAAATAATACAGAAGGAAAACTCGAATCTTTAGGAAGAACAAAAAGATTATTAAGTAACTGAGTAAATTTATTTTAAAACACAATTTTTCTCTTTATTTAAATTTCAAGGGACTGTTTTACATATTTATGACATTTATAATGATTATAGATATAATACATATTCCAGCTATAGCAAAAAGATGGAGAAAGTAGATAGATTCAATGTTCCAATACTTTAATTAAAATGATGCAATATTAAAAAGCCAGTTATCAATTTCAAAATAAGGCAAGAAAGAGTTTACAGATGGACAATAACAACAACAAAACATGGAGGACAATATAAAAATAAATAATAAAACTGTAGAAAAATATTTAGCCATAGCAGTAATTACATTTCATATTCCATGCAGCAGTAAGCCTGAGAAGGCTAGAGTGACTATATTAATAAAAGATAAAGTAGAGATCATGACAAAGAATATTATCAGAGACAAAAAAGAGTGATTCATAATGATAACAGTTTAATTTATCAGGAAGACATAATCATAAATGTGTATGCTTAAATAACAGTGCTTCAAAATACATGACACAAAAATGGACAGAATTAAAAGAAAAAGAGACAATTTAGCAATTGTAGTACAAGATTTTAACACTTTTATTTTATCAATTAATAGAAAACTTATACAAAAATAATTAGTAAATACAGAAATGATCTGAACAATATGGTATGCCTTGACCTAATTGATAATTGTAGAACACTGCACCCAACAATTGTAATATGTGCATTCTTTTCAAGTGTATTTAATAAACTTATTGAGATTAACCGTATGTCCATAAACTGGGCATAAATTTTCCTTGAAGATAATAGGAAATACTATAAAATATTGTAGCGTGAAGAAGATTAACGAAATAAAGAATTTGACAAGCAAGTTACCACATGGATGGAAAATCAAATAGAAGAGCTTGGGAGTGAGAATTTAATGAAAAGAAAGATGAATAGATAGATATAAAAAATTATTTTATGTCAATTATCCAGCTATTTCTCCATGTTGGAAGAAGACCCTTTTATTAAGACATAAAATACACAAAATAACTGGTCAGTAGAGCAGATATATCTTTCTTACGATCATCGAATTGCTGAAGACATGTTATTTTATTTTTTTCACATGGTGTATCTCCTATTTTATTCATCTAAACTGGCCAGCTCTTTTTCCTTGTGTTTTTCTCTATACACAGCCCTATGAGAATCAAGAGTTATTTGGAATTTATTGGTCAAATAGACATATATCCTAGCATCTTTCAAAGAGTAGAACATAAGGACTGCCTCATAGTTCAGAACAGATTGACATTATTTGTCTGCATCTGCTATTTTTCTCCCCTAAGTCTTCCCTTTTATTTAGAAGTTCTTGCTTTGCTCTGTGGAAACCATAACAGAGGAACAAATATAAAACATGTCAGCCAAGAGGACAACTTTAAAAAAAAAAAATGTTTTTAATGAGAAAGCAATCAGAAAGTGTTTGCGAAGTCTGTTCACAATATTAATTAGAGCGTTTGCTACCAAGTACATCGTATAACATGACTGATAAGGAAGGCTTTAAGCTCAATGGCAATAAGCTATTCTACAGATTTCAGAATTCTGTGGCTGAGCAAGGCATTTATAGGTACTTCGGGAAAGTGCAGGTGTAACTCTGTCCTATTTTTTTCCATCAGCTCCATAGATAATAGTTGTTAACTGCTTATGTCTGATCAAGACACATTAAATATGTTTATCATACTGAAAAGGTTGATGTTTCTTCTATGATAAATAAATAAAGGCATTGGCCAATTACTAGACTAATTTTCTTCAACTGGAGATAGATGATAGAGAGCTGGGCTAGATAGATAGATGATGATAGATAGATAGATAGATAGATAGATAGAGAGATAGATAGATGATAGATAGATAGATGAGAGATAGATAGTTATTAATAAAAAGACAAGTAATAAACACAGAGGCTTGTTCTCTCAGTTCCTTCTCACAAAGGCTTTTACCAAGCACTTACCGCAGGAGATATTCCAGAGGGACTCCTGGGTTTTGCTTAAGATATATGTTAAGTACATGGTTGTCTTTTTAATTAAGGAGTGAACAGGTAGAGTAAAATATACCATGATTTTGATTGCATATTTTTCAAACAGAGGTTTTCAAGTAACTTCCCAAGAGGTTCTGGTATAAAAGCACCAAAGAGGTCTCTCTGTATGACGTTTATAGTAGACTTGGTGTGAACCCTGATACCAAACCCCACATATTGTGTCCTGGCATGTATGGATGCCACAAATCATTATTTGGTGCCTTAAAAAATCACCCCAAAACTAAATGATTTAAACAACAGCCATTTTATTTTATTACAATTCTGTGTATCAGCAGTTTGGTCAGGGTTCAGCTGAGTTTTTCTCCTGTTGGTATTTTCTGGGGTTACCTATGTGACTGCAGTCTGCTGGCAGCTCAATTACAGGTTGGCAGGCTTAAGAAAACTCGGTTCTGCATGGTCTCATCCTCTAGCAGACTAGCCCAATCTTCTTCACATGATAGCAATAGGTTTTAAGAGGAAGAGAGAAAAGCTACAAGGTTTTTGTGGCCCAAGCTTGGGAAACATACTTTACTTTCACTGAATTTTATTTGTCTAAGCAAATCACAAAGCTACCCCAGACCTAAAAGGTGGGGAAATACAAACCATCTCTGGAAAAGAAAAGTGGCAGAGTCCCATTACAAAGGGCTATCTGTACATGAATGGAATTTTAAAATTCATCCTTGCAATTCACTACTCGTTTTCTATAACCTTATCCACTCTGGGTTCATTACAGAAAAATTCCTTCTAAGATTTCATAGAACTCAATAGGAAAGAAAATTCTGCCAGCAGAAACACAAACAAAACAGAAGTTGAAAACAAAAACAAAATATTCAAAATATTTCCCAATATACCTTCTAGACTATTTAAATAGAGCACTTTTAAGATAGAAGCTTTTAATTAAATTTTATTTATTTGAACTATGCATTGTAAGCTCAAGATCTCTTCTTCAGCTAAAGGATTCACATTTCCCGGAGTTAAACTCTGGACCTATAGTATATTTGTCCTATAAGAAAATGCATTCCTGGCAAAAGACCTTTCAAGTCACAGTTGATTTAAACCTCTCTCTTTCTTGGTTCTGATCCTCTTTCTGTAGCATTTACTCTTTTCGCTGAGTTCATCGCATACCTCACACTGATCTCTACATCCTAACAATTAACAGTACTTTTTAAAGACTAGTATATTTATTGCAAAAAAAAAATTCAAATTATTATTCAATAATTTTTTCAAATATAGTTATTTGAAGCACAAATAATCCACTGATGACATTTTATAGCACTCCTCCATGTTTTTATTAACCAATAGTGGATATTGTTAGTGCTCCACTCAAATCTCCTTGGATCCCTTTTAGAATTTTTTTTTTTTTCAATTAGAGTTGACATTCAATATTATTTTATACTAGTTTCAGGTGATGCTATGTCTAACCACTAGTTTCAGCATAGTGGTTAGATATTTATATAATTTACAAAGTGATCCCCCTGATTAGTCTAGTACCTACTTGGCACTATAGATAGTTATTACAATATTATTGACTGTATTCTCTATACTATATTTCACACCCTTATGACTACTTTTTAAGAGGTTTTTATTTTGCTTTTAATGGTCTACACCTCTGCCTCTTTGTCCTAGGAGCTTTTCCTGTGCTCATAGAGAGTGGGGAATGCCTAGAAGTTTAGATCCATGTGAGAACCTTCAGCAAATAATTTGATGCCTTGAAAGCACCACTCCCTTATCTGTAGAAGCAAGAACTCTGACATAGACCTTACAGATGCTGATCCCTCTGCGGATCAGGCCAAATCATGTTCTGCAGGACTTTACCTAAAACCATACTCTTACTTGGCTTCATTTCTATCTCTGCTTGCCATCCCTCACTTTTTAACCTATTTCTCCTAGGAAAACATTCCCTAAGAGATTACATTGCACTTACCTCACGTTTCTGGGTGCTATGAATTAAGAAATGAGCCAAAGTTCTACATATTTTTTTTCATCTTAAAAAGTTTATTCTCCTCAACTTCATCATCTGTCACTTTACCAGCTCTATTAGCCTAATAATACCTAGTGTTACCGCCTTTACATCTTTTCTCTTCTTATGTATTGAGTTGAATTTTATGATTTGTGCAAGGTTGTACAGCAAAATGTAAGCTTTTAAAAACATAAGATTTTTAAAGAATCTTTACCTAATACTCAAAAATACACAAGAGTTACTTCCAATATAGCAGAACTTTTATTATGCCATATAAAATATCCACTAAATTCTGTGTTATATCGGCACACAAAAAGTAAAATAAATGATTGAGGAAACCATTAGGATTATTTCAGATCCATGAAACAATCCTTCAACTGAAAATATTTATTTGAACTCAGAATTTCCATAAGTCTGTGTTTCCTAGGTCTTCAGAAAAAATTCAACTAAGGTTCTTGCAAAATTCAATAGAAAATTTCTTTTTACACATTTATTCCATAAACATTTGGTACTTTTTATATGGAAGGCACAGATAAAAATTGGCCAACATAGTCTCTGTCAGTTCTTAGGAAGTCCAGTAATAATAATTTAGAATATTTCTGGACACCCGCTGATAGGCTGACAAACATAATTAGATCAATTGCTAATAGATGTTTCTAGTTTATTATCAATTCACAGGTTGGTCACTAATGCAAAAGTATTGATTGAGTACCTAGTTAGTGCTGACTATTATGAAAACTTTGCAAGTCTGGGGGAGAAAACAGCAATCACACCCTTTGTGTTAAAATAGCAATTAGCTTAACTGAGAAAGTAATAATATATGAAATGATAATAAACAATCCAAATGAGGGTTCTGCAAAATTCTTAAATTCTTTGATATTGATGGTAAGTGTTAAGAGTTCAGAGTAGAATACAAGCAATGGGGGCCAAATTAGTGAAAACTTTACTGAGAATTAGAAAAGAGTAGTGTGGCAAGGGTCCCCAAGTCTCTCAAGCTTGATAATTCTCTAAAAGGACTCACATAGCTCAAAAAAAGCTGTTATAGTCATAGTTATGGTTTATAACTGAAAAATAAAATCAGCAAAGTCACAAATGGGAAAAATCCAGGAGAAACCAGATACAAGCTTCCAGGTGTCCCCCTGCCAGCGGTAGTTCTCCCAGCAAAAATGTATGACAACACATGTCACACCTTTGCCAATTAAGGAAGCTAACCCATACTTTAGTGTACAGGGATTTCACTGGGGTTTAGTCATATAGGCGTGTGTCTCCCAGGTGTCTGATATCAGCTGCTCAGACTCCAGTCCATGTCTCTTTTGGAGGAAAAACAAGCATTTACCAGAAATCACATTGTCAGAATAAACTTATATGGTTAAACTGATCTGCACGGCCAAGACCTCAGGCTTACAAAAACAGTCTTATTGTCGAGATCAGAGACTATCTATCTACCAAGAATTGGCCAAGGGTCAGTTCTGAAGCCAGGGCTTTATTCGGAATGTCCAGGGTTTGATCAATCCAGGCCTGCTGAGTTAAACCTTTCCTGCCAAAGTAGCTTTGAAAGTGAAGCTCACAAATCAAAGTGAAATTCAATTTAAAACATTTAGTTCAACATCTAAGTTACTACGCATTCCACGATCAAGTGCCTATCTACCAGCGTTCTCCATTTCCAGAAAAAGGAAAATGTATTATTGCAGAAATAAGTTATGAGGATAGACAGCTGTGTGTTTGGGTTGGGGAGTAAGGTTGGGAAACCAGTTGGTGCTTTTCTTATTTTTATGTGATAAAACTTCTTGGTAAATTTGAGCTGTTTTATTATATCACTTCTATCCCACTGACTCTATCTCATCAAATCTTGTTTTCAATATTTAGTGCTTTTTGGAGGATGGAATATTTGTACTTAACAAGTTGACATGTTGTAAGTAATGAAAATCCAAAGTGTGGAGTAATGAAACAAGCTCGTTTGGCTTCAAAATGTGCCACTCTCAGCTAAATGCTAAGCGTATCCTTACATTCTGGTCTTCAAAAATACACCACAAATGGTATTTGATGAAGAAAAGATAGTCAGATTCTATAGGGAGAAATAGAGTTTGATGGTAGTAGTGTCATTAGAAAATGTACATATTTTATAATTCCACACATTAGAAATGGATTCTGAATTAATTATTAAGACTTTAAAAATAACAATTAAATGTAGCAATTCTAAAGGTCATATTTATGTTAGTATTACTCAGTAATAATATCAAATATCATCAAATATCAAATAATTAATAAATAAAATAAATGAAAATATGTTAAACATGTGACATGCATTTTATATTTGATAACAAAAAATGACAATTTAAGTTGGCAGCAATTTCAAGAAAATAATGGATCTCTCAGTATGAGACAATAACCACACCATTAATAGAAAAAATATAGAATGGCATAGTATTATAAGAGATTAAATTTAAATGTATTTGCATTGTATTAGTCACACTTCTACATACTTAAAGGATATACATGTTGCAGGTATATTCATTATTTAGTAGATGAATGTTTCAGTGTATACATGTTGCATTTAAACATGCGGCTTTTTTTTTCATAGCCTCTCTGGTGTCTAAAAACCAAAACATGGAGCCACTGCCCTTGATTAATCTACCAAAAATAATAATTATCATCAGCTATTTTATAAATTTCTGCATCATGCCTTTAATTGATTTTTTTTTACTGCCCCTAACCATGTAATATCTAATACTGACTTCATGGTTTATATTATGCTTAACTTCCATCCGGTATTTATTCTCTTCTCTCTATAAATTCAAAGATCAACTAATAGTCAAAACACAAGTCAAGACCTATCACCATTAGGATACCCTACTGAATTGTTCCACTTTTCATTGATAATTTTTTAATGTGAACTCTTATAAAGGCTAGAGTTTATACAATGTGACTTATAATTAGCCTTATTATCTCTTTCTTCAAATCATTCATTATTGTTTCACATGTCAGTCTTTTCTGAACATCTAGAACATAAGTTTCATGGTCTCTAACTTTAATTTCTATTTGTTTCATGTTCTCTCTGTTAATAACCGTTTTTATTTCTAGTGCAGAGCATTGTTGCTTATCATATTACTACCTATGAGGACATTCTTAGTGATCATTTTTTAGGAGTCTTCTTGCTTCTCTCACATATCCTTTTGTCTGGAATTCCCTTACTTTGGGGTTTACTATTCCTAGAAGAATCATATCAGTTTTGCTCTCTCTATAGTAACCCTGTTCTCAGTTTCGGATCTCTCATCATATATCTTGTTTAGATTTTCCATTTGGAATTAGATTGTAATAGAATCAATGATTTTGCATCCTTTTTACATGCAAATTTCATGTCACCAATTATATTAAGGTAAAATGCAGGCTCAGCGACTGTTTTATGCTTTTAAATATTATGTGTAGCCACTGGCAGAGTCCAGTAAGGGAAGAGTGCACTAAACATGTCAGTTAATGGTGATGCGGATAGGGCTACACTAATTTCTTGGTAGGTACATGGCCATCATATAGTGGTGAAAATAAGCAATAAAATGTGTAATTGTTTTGGAGATTTATTCTTTTTCAGTATTTTCTCAGGAATAGTAACATGAGAAAGAAGAAAATCCTCCTTTTAGATAACAACTTTGCTTTCTCTATGATAAGAGCCCTTCAGACCTAGGAGCTTGTCTATAGCCTGGCAGATAATGATTTCTCCAGCCAGGAGTCTCTGCCTCAGGGACGACTATGATGTGAAATCTCTGGTGAAGAGGAACTGCGCTTGCTAGCATTGTCACAGTTCTTGGATTTTTCTGTGTCTTTTTTCACACACCAAGATGGTTTGTCAGTGTGTTGTGATTGTGTGTCAGAAGGCGCCTATTACTGGTCTGCATGGAGATGAGAAGAAAGTGAGGGAGGCTGACATGGTTTGTATTAATTACATAGCTATCTGTTGTCTTTGCAGCCATCCAAGCATATAATAATTTAAGTAGAATTTCAGCCTCTTGTAATATTTTGGCAAGCTGATTTCCTATTATAGCACAGTCAGTACTTTTGTGTAAAGCCTTAACAAAGAGCAATGGTGGCCACAGACCTTTGTCTTCTTCTACCACTCAGTGTCACTAGGATATCATCAGTGCACATAAACAAGAGGGGAGACCACTGATTGTGCCTTTGGAGCCAGAGTTAACTCTTCTAATCGTTGAAATATTACACACTAGTTGAACCAGAAATTTGAACCAGTAAGAAATATAGCATGCTAGGTATAAGAAAAATGTTCAGTCATTTTCACAAAGTGTATTAATAGAAATCATCAAAAATAACCAAAACTTCTTTCACAGAAGGTATGTGGTGGTTGCTCAAAAAGCAATGGCTGATGGAAATTTAAGACACAGTGGCAGAATGTGGAGAATGGTCTTTTCTACTCACAAAAAAATGTTGTACGCACAGAGCTTAACAATGACCGTAAAAGGGGTTTCTCTCTTAAAAGAAATAAGAGTGCATCGCTTGTTATGTAAACAAATCTCTTTTAAACTCTTGAAAATTGACATTTACTTTTTTTTATTGTAGTATAGCTTAAATTACTATTGGATGTAGAAAAAAGAGAATGACACCCTGGGAGAGCAAAAGTCAACTTTGCAATTGAAAACTTTGTTAAATGGAGAGGCTTAAGGAAGTAGGGCCCAAATGATAGTCTATCTAGACATAATGACAACAATGTATGGCATTTGTATAGTCTCATTGTACCAGAGAACCTCAAAGTATTCATCAAATGAGAGTTAACACAGATTAATTAACCCATCTGGCCATCCTTTCCCTGTTGCTCTAAAAATTGAGCAGCAGTTTCTTCATTACAGACAGTTTAATTGCATTTATTACACTAATTAAGCATTCCTTGTGCTTTAATTAACTGCTCAAACGTTGGGGCATAATATCCATCTCCCCCAAAATGGGGAATTATCACCTCCAAGCTGAAAGAATAAACTTCAGATATTTACTAGCACTTTGAAGAACAAAGAATTGAGTAAAGTTCTAAAGGGAGAAATAAGATATAGATTTGGGAAACCAAATATTTCAGATACACATAACTAATGAAAATTTCAAATGTATACATCAATCAAAAAATGTTTATTAGGGATTCATTATGTGCAAAGTACTGTGATGAAGAAAATAAAGATGACAGATAAGTAGAGTCCACACTGAAGACCAACTTTTAGAGAAGGAAATGCTAATTTCATTATTATATTTCTGTCCTCAAACACATCCTAAAAATATGAGTCAGATTATAAGCTAATGGGATCAAATAAAACAAATGAAGAAATGAAGACCTCTAGGGGCAGAATGAGTTAATTTAAAAATATTAAACCCTCTAGAGCCAGAAGGAGGAATATATGAAAAGCACGAAAGAGTTGAAATCAACATTTCCAAGTCTGGATGTTTTATAAATGTGTAATTGAATTATCCTCCTATAGTTATGTTGGGGCACGTTTATCAAGATTTCAACAATTCCTCGTTACTGTGAGCCTACCCAGTTTTAATGAGCAAAAAAACAATAGTTGTCCTTGATCCTGAACTATACAGGAAATCAGAGAACTAGAGTACCCTATTCAACCCAGATGTTGTAGTTAGAATCACAGAGCCTACTTGAACATTGGAAAGCTTCGTCATAGTAATCACCCTAACTACTTCTTGGACCAGCAGCATAAGAATTTCCTGGCAGCTTGTTAGAAATGCAAAATCTAAGGTCCTAGCCAAGACCTACTTTATCAATATCTGCATTTCAACAAGATCCCCGGGTAATTTACACTCTAGTGATTATACTCCACAACCATCACTTACTCTTCTTCAAGTGGGGATGGAAGCATTATCTGATTTGAGAATGTAGAAGAATCTAATAATGCTTGACTCAATACCTCTGGACTGTCCCTTTGGTTTCCCTGCCTGTGGAAATGGTGCTTTCTAGTCTGGATTTTACCATGATGTCAACTTGAGTCAGGCTCCTGCTGAGGAGAACTGTAATTAATCATCTTTGTCTGTACTAAGGGTGAGTAGAGTACTAAGCTAAGTTATTAGGAAACCACTGTGGCCACACATCTAATCCAAGTGCTTCAATCAGCTTTGTGAAATAATGTTGATAGATTCATTCTACGCGTCTGATTGTTAGAGAACCATAGTAGCACAGATAGCTGCAGAGTAGAGTTGTTTTGTTTTGTTCTCTCTGAAATGTTCTTTTAACTCACCCTTCCTCTACAATTCTGTTCTGACTGCCTTGGCTCACAGACCTTCATGTGATGGGGGTATTTCAACCACTTCCTACCCCAAGTCTTCTTCCTCTCCAATTTCTCATTATCAATAGCATTGTATTTTTCTTCCTAATATATGTAACTTATTTGGCATTTTGGTTTTAATTATTTTTTTTCTTTTGCTTACAGCAGAAGTTTCTATTTTAAGATGAATTTCAAAACTTTTAAGTTACTGGGTCCATTATAGTGCTAAATGTGCTTTATTCTCTAGATACATGGGATTTTCCTGTATTCCGCCCTAACACAGTAGGAATAGCATTCAAATTCTATACTTTTGCTCTGTTCTAAGGACGATTCTTTATTATTTAGATTTATCTCCAAAGTCGCATCCAACTCCCTGGTCTGCCTGTGTATCCTTAGCATGTCGAGATTAAATATAATGCTACATGCAAAACACTTAACCTACTCCTAATACTTGATAAAGTTTAGTTTCGTTGTACTTATTTATGCTCCTAGGATGTGAGACTCATGATGATAATTTATATATTTTTATAAAATTTCCTTTTACTTGGGTCCTGCATGTAAATGAATGAAAGGATGAATGTATAAATGAATGAATGCAATAGGCACAATATATTTGTTTTTTCCTCTTAGATTGATGGAATGCACTATTAGTGTGTCTCTGTGCAGGCAGATATAAAAAAAAATCAGTCCCTCATTTCACAAGTTGTGCAACAATCAGGCCATGGACAACTGCAGGGTCTCAAGTCTGCTTCTTACCACGATGAGCAACAGCATGAGGAGTACATATTTCAACAGTTCTCCTTCATTGAGCAGACGCCTTAAATGAGAGGATATTTACAACTAGCTGGTTATAATTAACATTGTATTTATCTAAATAAAAACATATGCATTATCAAAAGTGAAATTAAATGATCACCGCCTTAATTACCTATTTTGTTGTTATCATTGAGTTTATCGTTTCAGTTGTATCAGCGCAAATTAGCAAAAACCTTAATTTGTACAGAAATCAATATGTTTATTTTGACAATTATGCATGCGTATTTTCAGATCGATGTCATTTAAATAAAAACAATGGTACAACAAGGTAAGGTTTTGCTTCAGATTTAGAAACCATGGAGTTTAGGACTATAGTCTTCTCCTTTCACAGGATGAAGAGACTAATGGGCAGCTTGTTCAATGTCATTCTTGAGCTCTGACGTGGCTTCAAGAGGATACGATTTTGTCCTTACATATGGATACATGTACATGAGAAAGTAGGAAAGGACATTTATGTGGTATTCACTAATAAACACCACAGACATGTGTTAGTGTGGCATTACCTAGAGAGAAAGAGAGAAATCAGGTACGTTTCTGAAAGAAATAATGAACGAGATTAGACAATTGGGATTTTGACTCTGGAATTTAGCTCAGTACTTGAACGATGATTTAATTAATGGAGAAATTATTTTACTTATCCCTTTTCATTTTTCTCAAATTTTATCTTCCTCCCTATTGTCACGTTTAGTGTCAAAAGCATAGTTCAAGCTCAACCTTCTTTTCAACCTTCCTCATTATCTATCCCTCACTGAATTTCTCCTCTCTCAAATTTCATAGTACGTAGAATTTGGAAGACACTGACAGCTTTTATGTTCATTTAACAAGTATTCACTGGTCAATCAGTATGAGCAAGGTGTTTTAGCGAGACTGTGGAAACCAATATTCTGCGCTGTGAAACGGTATTTTCTATTTGATTTATGTGTTACATTGCTCTTCTAACTTCCTTTAAGGAAGAACATCTTTTCTATTGCCACAACACCTAACAGAGGGAAGAGTACAGTTGGAGATCTGATTGATTAGTTCTATCTGCCCTATCCATAGCCTTTTAAATACTGATGGAACTTCTATGCATCTCACCATGGAGGCCAATTAAATGTCAGTGATAAATTATACCTCTTCTTGATTTGTTCCCCAGAAATAACCTCCCACTTAATCTCTTGACCTCTGTTCTCTACTCTGGTTTCCACTGTCCCTATGCCTTGACTTCATACTGAGCTTTTGACATCTGCTTCTTTTCTCTCAGTTTGACAAAAAAAAAAAAAAAAAATGTGCTCTTCCATTTTGTGCTTTACTGACTGCATTTCTCCATTGGGTTATTTATGCTTCCTAAGTCTTCTTAGAGACTTATTTAGGAAGATTTCCCCTTGTGAAACCTAATCTATAGAATTCCCATTTGCTTGGTTAACCCTCTCTGGTAATAGTATTCCACCAATTTCTATACTCACAGCAAGAACAGGTATATTAATAAAGGACAATCAAGGAATAAAAACATGAATATTTATATTTTTTTATTAAATCTGAACATTTTAGGAAGAAAAATGTCATCAATAAAAACCAGAATAAGATATGTGAAGAATTCTAGACAGTCTAAGTAGGCACTGTATCTGGGTGAAGACCTTAGTGGTTAATGTTGAAAGTGTGGACTGGAGCTAAATTACAAAAGCTTGATTATTTTTTGTATATTTCCTAAAAATATGGTAATTTCTTTGTTCCTCGAGGGCCATTTTTTTTCCCGTGAGTTCACCCATTATCTTAAACTTTCAAGCCGGCTTTGTGAATCTTGAAGAAATTCTAAAGTTTTTAGATTT
Organism: Pteropus medius; assembly: GCF_902729225.1. NCBI lineage: Eukaryota > Metazoa > Chordata > Mammalia > Chiroptera > Pteropodidae > Pteropus > Pteropus medius. Next base: position 25,869,697 of record NW_024340849.1, read on the forward strand.
TTTGGAAAGTGGTTTGCTGGTCCTCCGCTTCTTTTGTCTTGTAGAAGGGTAAAGATAATTCTTGCTCTGCTTCACTCTCACACTCCTTCCTTGTTTTCAGAACAGTAGTTAATAGCTACAATGCAATCAATATAGCTTTCCCCTGTATAGCATCTCCCATAAGGCAATATTGCAAACTACTTTTTCTTTAAATAATACAGTAACCAAGTTAAATAATAAATAATAGCCCGGAGAGGGGAAAAATGAATGTTGTGTACAAAGAAGGAAAAATCGGCCTCTCCATATGATTTGAAAGGGAGTTAGGAGTTTATGAGGTAGAGGTCCAGGAAGATCATATATCATGGGAATAACTGCTCTCTGTTTTCAAGCTTTCTGGAATCATCCTAATTTTATGAAGGCAGTTTTGAAATGTCACTGTGAGATGATGAGATTTTCAGGGAATATGAGAATTTACTAATAAAGCAGCATTTATTACACCAGGGTAAAAGAAGTGAGTCTCAATTTTAACTTTGGAATTTTAATATAGAATATCATTTTGTGAAAGATATCAACTATTTTTAAATGATTCTCAAATTGTGTAAAAGACTCTTGTATGACAAAATACATTTAGTACCAAACATCGGATCTGATGAATATACTAAATATTTAGAACAGAGAATCAATATTAATTTTGTGTCAAACAATGTATAATTGTAGAAAATCATGGTCAAAGTATTTACCTGCTCAAGCTATTCTGTTAGCTTGTTATATCTTCCCATTTCAATCTCTGCAGTGCAAACCTTTTTCATTCTTTGGAGTTCCTTTTGACTGTAGCTTCCTCTGAGATGAATCTCCCAAAAAGTGATAATTGTCTTCTCACCCCTAGTGGCCCATCCTCATTCATATTACTTCCTTTGGGTACTGTCTTTATTGAGCTTTGTACAATTGCTATTGTTTTCATGTTACTCCACATATTGGAGGCTCACCACTAAATTCCCCAAAAGTGTTTTATACAAAGTGATTGTTCAGTGACCCTTCATCTGATGAGATATCAACCAGAAATAGTACAGAGTTCAAGTCCAATAAGTGATGAGTAAATGAAGCTTTGAGAATGGGTGCAGGAATTTTGACCATTGGATCGTGCTTTTTAAAAGGCAACATGCTGGGCATAGGGTGTTGAGTGGATATTGAATACAGTTGTGAAGGGTTCGTTTCTACTTGTACCATGATAGTTGACTAGGAAAAAAACTGATGTATATTTCTAAGTCCTGACTCCTGATTTATCAAAAAATCAGTGAAAGAGCTAAGCCATTCAAAATTATTTTATATCCTCTGTGAAAAACTCTAGCTATAAGTAGAATGCATGGTTTTCTCTCATCTTTATTCACAACAGACTGCCTGAGGTATTTGATAACCTTCATACTGTTTTTTTTGTTGTTGTTTTCTCATTCAGCTTAGAGTCTTAAAGAGAAAAATGTTGGGAGGGAACCTAACGTTCATAATCACCACACTACAAATCCAGACAGATAATGCTCATTTTAAGATGAATATAATTTAGCCATTAAACTTGTATACTCAATTTCAGAGTATCTTCTTGGAGGAATATATACTATATTTGGCTCAGTTAGAGTCATGTGCTTACTCCTGATGCAGTGTCGGTGAAGAAATGAACAATTTCCATCTTTCATAGTGGTGCTTATGTTTATTCTTATTTCAAAGAGAGAGTGAATGATCCTCCACTCAGTTTTAGCTCCTAGTAATCAAGAATATTCCACATTTAAATTTAAATTCCAGGCCTAAGGCAGAGGCTATCACATAATAGGTGTGGACTATTTTAATTGAATGAATGAATGAGTGAATGAATGAAGTATATAACTCTAAATCTCAGTTGACTCTGTTATCTACTTCAAGGATAGCTGCGAACAGGAAAAAGTGCCTAAAATGTCTCATTCTTCCCTGTTAATTCCATTGTTCCCATGGTTCCCATCATGTCATCTTTGGATAAGCACAGGAAGAAGGCAAGCATCAGACAAGCTGCATGTAAAATGTGGAGGATCAATCTATTTCTAGGTCATTGGTGAATTACATGCACATAGGAAACCACCAGGCAGTTAGTACCTAAAGGTTACGTTAGAATATGATAGACTCCAGGAGCTTCAAACACTCAGAAAAGGAAAACCTCATGCAGATTGTAGATGCAGGTAAAGCACTAGGTTTCATTAAAGAAGGGATCGACTCCAGTGCTGCTTCTTACTTTTTTAGCTCTATGACCTTGTTTGCTAATTGAACTACTCCGAGCTGCTTTTTCTCATCCATGAAAACAATAAGATAATACTTGGGCTAAACTTCTAAGGTTGCCTGAGGATCACTGAATTAGCTTACGTTAAAGCACTTTGAAATTCATAAGCAGTAGCAAAGATGTAAATGATTATGTATTACTAGTTGAGGAGGCTTCAAGGAGGGTCAACAGGGTTTGAATATGCAGAAAGAAGGTAGGGGTGTACTGTAAGCACAAGGAAAATGTCTGGAGGTACAAATAAATCTGCAGGTATGCAGAATATAGATGGGGGTTGTTTTAATTGGTGCTGAAGTAGAGGATGTTTCAGGAAGAGTGAAAATTATAGGGGATCTTGCTTTTTTTTAACCATTTACTCCCGCAACCCCTCCACTATAAATCTGTCTATGAAAGGCTGCCTACTTAAATGTCCAGAAGGCCAATTTCGTTCCCATTGGTTAAAATATGGGCTCACTATTACTTAGTAAGGCAATTGTTCTGAATCCTTTATCAGCCCTGGTTATTCAATCCAGCTCTATTCAGAAACAGAAATACAGAAGAGAAATAGTGGATTTCCTATCCCTAAATAGGTGTTTTGTCAAAGGCACAAACCTATGGCAGAAAAGGTATAATAATTTTCTAAATACACTCTAGGATTTTCTATTAGTATACATTTTTTTCTCACACAAATGGTGACCAATTCAAATAGAAATAGCTTGAAAAGTACCCCAAATAGGAAAAATTCTTCCTGAAGCCCTAACATCGAAACTTTCATAAATTTTCCTGGAAGGGAGACTTCTCTGAGACACAATGACCACTAGTATTTTCTGAAAGAAATTTATTTCCTATTAATGTAAGAGACCAGAAATAGGAGTGTGTGTGCATGCTTATCTATAAGTATATATGCACGTTTGTGGCAAATAATAGAAGAAAAAAGTAGATATCAGCTGCTGAAATCGTGCTTTTTTGAAAGTAAAGAAAATATCACTAAGACAAAAATCACACACTTGAGATTTGTTGCAAACCCTCTACTGAGAACATAAGTAATATGTCATTTAACAAATATACAAAGCAGAAGACATGCCATGAGAATGTTAGAAGGATATCTAGTTGAGATTTTGGGTCAATCATTAAATCTAATTTTCAATTTACTTATCTATGGAAACATTACAGTGGTATCTACTCTATTGCCTATTTTAAAAGGTAATTTTGAAGCTCAAGTGAGATACCATTTAAAAACATCTATAAATTGATATTTTAAAATTTTTATATGTTGTTATTTCTGGGTATATCATCATTTGATGTCCCATTCACAGCAATGTCACACAAACCTGGTCCTTGAAGGCTAAAAAATAAGAGTAGTTTGATAAAGTTTTCAGCAGCACTTAGGTAGTTGTGGCAGCAAGCTTCCAAGATAGCCTCCGATGATCTCTGCTTCTTAGTTTTCATGCCCTTATGCAGCGCCATCCACATCGAACTAGGATTGTTCTGTATGTATGACCAATAGGTTATGCTTTAAGTGATGTCACTTCCGAGATTAGGTTAGAAAATACATTGACTGTCAGATAGAGTCCTTCTGAAGCCTTAAGGCTTAGGTATAACATTTTATTTTTAAGTGCAAGATGTTTGTTTATATAAATGATAACAGGCAGACTTGGTGAAGTCTTACCATATACTCAGCCCTGTGCTAAGCACTTCATAGATACTGGCCCATTAAATTCTCACATCCACTTGTATGGGAAAAAAAAGACTGACATTAAGTCTTCCTGTGCTTCTCTGTGCCCTTTCCTTATCAAATCTTAGCATTGGGTCTATTTAAGGACACAATTAAGGGTACGTATTCAGAATGCCGGTCCTTTTCTACTAATGCCTGTCCAGCTGCTGAGGAAATAGTTCCAGAGTATAGCATCTTCCTTCTTTCTTTCCTTCAGACATTTTACCTCTACTGGTGTGGAAAACGCAAAAGTAAAATTCCCAATTGTACAACATGAATGCAAGAATTATGTTCTTTTAATAAAAGGGCTATTTCTACCAATGGGAATATTAAAGTGTCAGAGAAAAAGTAAGGTCACAACTGTTTGAAATACAGTTTGAGCTTCTCAGAGAATGCCTTCATTAGAAAAATTCTAAGATGGAAAAGAGAAAACAATGTTTTGTGCTTTGGAATAGAGACACAAATATACACATTCACACATACACACAATGCCTTTCTTCTCTTTTTCTTCTGGACAGGAAGGGTGCATGTAAGTGTGTGTGAGCAGAAGATTTATTGTGTAGACAGTGGATAGGTCATACTTCAAAGTGGAGTGTTCCAGGAGATGCCTCTTCAAACTTTATTTCTCAATTAAATGGGGATAGGAGAATTATGAGCATTAATCCTCTTTGAGCTGAGACAGGGATTAAAACAAAAACATGTTTCACCTAGTCAGTAACCCTAGGAATCTATGAGACCTGAGCTGCACAGATCAAATTTATTTTGAGAGCTCACTGAAGTATTTAAGCTCCCCTTGATTAGATGGTATAATGATCAGACAATGAGCTAAACTTTGCTGAGGGCTTGACGACATTAACAACGTGGTTTATTCTCAGGCATGTGGCAATTTCATTAATTTATTCATTTTAATTTGGAAAATTATTTGCTCTAGAAAAAAGAGTTACATGAGGACTAATGTTCAATTTGTTTTTCGTGTTCTTTAAATGCTAATGATATGTATGAGTTTAGAGGGCCTGCCCTCTCACTGATTCCCGGTCCTGTGATATATGATATAATTACAATGGCAATTGATCTTTGACCGAAACGTTGGTAAAATGGAATGGAAGGCACTTTTCATGTGCCAAGGTTATAGTTAAGGACACAAGCAGCTTTGTTCAGGCTTGCAGATTGGCTTGCAGAGCTTTGTCTGACCCCAGATATTGATTGCTTGCCTTTTATAGTCACCATGTTCACTCACCTGAACATTAAAAATGGGATGAGAGAGAGCAAAAATGACTCATCATGAGAAGAAGTTGGTTAGGAGATATCAGAGACAGAAGAAAAGTTGGTCTATGTGGTTTGGTTTTGGAAATTTCTAAAAGAAACTTGGTGTAAGCCTCATGACAGATGAGAATGACTACGCAGCTTCTGGAATAGGAATATGACTAACCCCTCCAGTCAGAAGTGTGTACTCTGCTCTGCTACTAGACCTTCCTAAGCCTCTGCTTCCTTAGCTCTAAAATGGAGTTAATAATAAATGAACTATACTTCTTAGGAAATTCATTAAAAAAAAATAAAAAAAAATAAAAACATGAAGAAAGGACCTAAGAGGTCATCTAGGTAACTTATTCTCTCATTTTAGATCAACTCTTATGAAAATTGAATTATGGCCCCAGTAACACAGTAGAAACCTTCAAGCATAGTAAACTGTATTTTTTTTTCCATTTTAAAAGAGTTGAGATTTGTCAGTCACTTATACCTAAGGGCCGATATATATATATATTTTTTTATCAATTCTTTTTCGAATACTTACTTTAGCTAGAGAAACCTTTGGAAACACTCAGCACCTAAGGGGAAAGGGACTTGGGAGATAGGACATTGAGGTTAACTGGACTATATTGATAAGGGATGCTTCTGGAGTGAGACCAATTAGCAACTCAGTGGTTATAATGCCTGCATCTTCTCCTGACCTTATGTGAACTTCATTGAGCAGTTCCATCAGGGTAATCTATATATCTCATTGAATATTGATACGTCTAACTAGGTCACCCATCATGAAGAGGAGCAAGTCAGTGTTGAAGGAATGCTGTTCTGCCCCACAGGGCTGGGCATATGTCCAGGGTGTTGACAAAACATTACCTCTAATCCTAACTGAAAATGAAGAGTGAAGTTAAAGAAAAACAATGAAAGTAGAATTTCTAGTCATATAACTTTCCATAGTATTGACTGTTCAGAAAGACTGTCATTGTGCTGACTAGATAAGTACCCAGAACTAGTCCAAGACACTTTAATGAAGAATTTCAGTCTGTCTGAGTAGCATATAGTTTAAAGGGGCAGCTGAGAAGCCAAGGGCAGAGTTTGTCTCTGTATTATGAGAAAAAGGCTCTGTCTTTTGAGCCATACCCAAAACACGGAGTATTAAGAAAAATGTCACGTCTGAACATAGTATATAATCCTGTTCACACACACACACAAACGCACACACACACACACTTAAACATATATAGAGTAGTTTCCAACCTTCTATCTGCCACATATCTTTAGAAAAACTACCTCTTTCCAATATTTTGCTGATTTTGCCTCTCTTCTCTTGAGGAAGAGCTTGAGAACAAGCTGAAGGTCACTTCAGATTTTCCAAATCAATGATTCATTTAACAATGTAGTCATGGCTTAGAAATGCAGCTGCATACCCGAAAATGAAAGGAAATAGGAGATTTCTGCAGCCCCAATGGGATCAGAGTGAGCAGCCCACATTAGTCAAGAGCCTGAGCCAGGATTTGAAAAGACATGCTACTGAACATTGAGTAAGCCAGTTTCGTTTGATTAGACAATGAATGCTTACTTAAGAATATTTGTGCTAATGCTCTCTCTGATTTAAGTATGTTAGATCTGAGTTTCCAACTTTCTCTCATCTGTTTGCCAACAAAAACCATCACATAAGAGGACATTAGCCATAATTTATTCTAAAAAGTAAAAACTATAATTGGTAGGAGAAACATTTCTAAAACTCTGTAAAAGACTTGAGTCCTTCTCAATTTATCGTATTGTTATAATAAAGATATTATATTAATGGTTCCTGAATAGAGTTTGATCCTTTAGAAAGCATACATTTATCGTCATCTCTTTATTAGTCATATTAAAAAGTATTCTTGGAGACAGAGAAAATTAAAATTTAAAGTTAGCATGTTAGCAGTGGGTAAATAAATCAGAAGGACATCTTTCTTTAAATACCAAATCATAGCAATGAATGGTAACACAGAAACACACATGGGGCAGTTTATAGGAGACGCCACTTTATAAAATGGCCAGTATAAGCTTAGTGTCCCACAATTTCCTAGAAATAATGATACCAAATGATTGTGATCAGAAATAATATTTATTCTAATACTAATAATAAAATTAATAACTTCTGTTTTTCTCTCCTCCAGGGAAATGTGTTTGCTAAAAGTAGTAAGTACAAATGCATGTAAATGAATTGAGGGAAAACAAAGTATTCTGATTGTTGAAAAAAGTCTTAAAATGTTGATATGCATTCACTTATAAATATTTTGACTAAAAATGTGCATTTATTTTAGTCACCACAGATAGTATCTCAATCTATACATAAATCAATATATGTATAGATTGAGATACAATTTTATAAAATACTTATAATCTAATATATTATTTAGAAACAATATATTGGCCTGGACAATTCTAAATTAAATGAATATTTTGTTCAAGATTTTTAAAAAACTTATCTGGATTGTAAATAAGTGTTTAAATATGTGAGTGTAAAATTTCATGATGAGAGTCAACCCCGCCTTTACTAGTATTCTTCTCTTTTGAGGTTTGGTATGTCACATCATTTGGCTACCTACTCCAATCAATTTCTTTTTGCCATCTATCTCTTCCCTGCAGTTATCTCGAACCCCTGCCCTCCTTCTTACCATTCACACATATATGGAGGAGTAACTGAAAAGATAAATATCATTGAAAAGGATTAGAACTTGCTTCAACATGAATGATTGGTTCTATTGATTTGACTAAACTGACCTATCTGTAAGTTCGAATAAACAGATGCAGAAAAAATAAAGTTAAATCTTTTCTCATTAAACACCTGCTTGTGGTTCCCCATGCCAAACAATCTATATAAATTAAAGCATTATTATTAAAGTGACTACTATGAATGCAGCACCATGCTAGGCCTTCTGCAACATACAACAGAAATATGACATTCTTATACACCAGAACATTTATTTGTAGCTTGGTTGAAAACAAAGTATGTTTCTGTGAATCAAGAACAGTATATGAGAATGTATAATCAAATAGTAACATGTCTGGCTCACAGAAATGAAAACTATGAAGTATCAAATGAGAGAATTGTATTTGGACAAGAAAATCAGGGAAGATGTCTTCATTGGGACTTTATAATAAATATCTTTACTCTTTCTATCTGGGAATTATCCCTTTGCCCAATTCATCCAAGCGGTTTCACCAGGAGCGCATGTACTTACCTAACTCAAATTTCCGGAATCAGTGATCTGATTGTTGGACAAGCCCATTGTAACATGCTGGACATTCCCTGACACAAATGTTTGAATTTTGTCTCAAGAAAGTTTCTAGAAGTCTGAACAAAAACAAAGGGTCTACTTCATACTTTGAAAGTTGTTGGTGGATTTGCTCCCATTTTTAAAATTTTTTAAAATTTTTTTCTAATTTTTTTTTTAATCTCACATAATTACCTTTATTTGGGGCGGGGGAAGGTAGGAACTCTTCAGATCTACTCTCTTACCAAATTTCAAATATACTATACAGTATTGCTAACTATAGTCACCATTAGATTCTCAGCATTTATTCATGATATAACTAAAAGTTTGTATGCTTTCACCAACATCTCCCCATTTCTCCCACACACCCTCCCATCCCCTGGCAACCACCATTCTACTCTATGTTTCTGTGAGTTTGCCTTTTTTAAAAAATCTGTATAATCTTTTCTTTTTATTAGTTTCAAGTATATAGTACAATGGTTAGACATGTATATGATTTATGAAATGATGCCCCTGATTACTCTTTCTTTCTGGCTCTCCACCTAGCCATTATATTACTGCTGACTGCACTCCCTATGCCATGCTCCCCATCCCCGTGACCATCTATCAACTACTAATTTGTACTTCTTTAACCTTTTTTTTTAATTAGGGAAATACAAGTATCCAGTCTGAAGAAAAGAATGAAATACAGAGGAAAAGTTAGGGATTTTATATGGATTTTGAGTTTTTCTTTCTTGTTTTCCCTTATAATAAGTCAAATTTCTTTTCCTGGATTCCATGTGACTCTCCATATTTTTATAAATTTCAGTTACTGCCCTTTCCTTTTACATTTAGATTGAGTGGATATTCTTTAATTTTCTACAAAGAGCCATAAATTAGGTTTAATAATTTAGGCCTAGTGTCTTATTCCTATTAGGAATACCTTGATCTGTAAGGATTGGTTGGCTGGTATGTATTATTATGGTGAAAATGACATATCCCCAGACCACTCTTGAGTCTTACCTATAAAACAGAGACACAATTTATCTTCTCAATTGTAATAACTCCATAAATTCACCAAAATATTGAATCTGCATAGCCCAGCATCATCTCAATATGAGCATCTGAAGGACAATTTCCTATACTTTTTTCATTACTGAAAAGCAGATAGCCTATATTCAAACAAGTCAAAAATAACAGAGAAAAATATCATGATTTATTTATTAGCATCACACAGAAATACACAAATATTTATTTGTTTATTTTGTTTTTTTATAATCTGTAGGATAATACATCTTACAATTACTAAAGAGATGTTTATAGCTTTTTACAACATATGATTTTGTAAGGGGGAGAAAGTCTAAAAATTATGTAACCAATGATAGTTCATGTGTACATCTATATACCTATTTCTGTTATATTTAGTCAAATATCTTAACTTAGCTTTATAACAACCTTGTATGATGATTATTATTATTCCATTTTACAGTGGTAAAACATGTACATATAGAATAAAAGTTTGATCTAAGCTTATAAATAAAGCAGTGGCAAATGTATCAGTAGAATTTAGATTTATTGATACAAATCTATCATTTCCACCAAGCCATAATTAATTCTTCCTTGAATTCTTAGAAAAAAATGAAATAACAATAAAATAAGAATAAGAAATATATGGTCTTAGAAATGAATCATATTTCTTATGGACGGCAACTAATACATGACCTCCCGTTTTCAAAAATCAGAGAATGATCCTATTAGGAGAAACACTGAGAACATAGTTTAAATATATTCTTTTAGAAATGAGAAGCTAAGGTTCCTGGGTTCTCCTCTGTTCTATGCTGTCTTGCTAAACAATAAGTACTTATGTAGACAATAGCAGCATTTCTCTAAAAGTAACATAGCGAAATTCTTATCGCCCACTCAGTTCTAAACCTCAAGGTTTTTCTCCCCACATTTGTGACAGTGAACAGTCATATATACAGGGTTCATTTGCTATGGGCCTTATTGATTATAACTCTAAGAATGGAAAATAAGATAATGTAAGGTCAAATGTCTCATGTCAAAATCATGTATTTAACAGATTCCCAAGGGAGTATTATGTGAGTAGAAATCGAGTTTCCTCCAAATCTTGGCACAGCTTCCAGAACAACTCTTAGCACTAAGAGGAAAAAATGCCTCTGAAACAATGAAATCAGTGAGTTTGAAACTTGGATACCTTCCCAAAGTCGATTCAATTGGAGTGTATATAGGGCATATGTGTGTATGTGTGTGTGTGTGTGTGTGTGTGTGTGTGTGTGTGTGTGTGTGTGATATGTATGTTGCCAATATTTTGTGCAGGGCAGCATAATATTGGAATGAAGGACCCATTTCGTCAAAGAAGCAAAGGCAAAAAAATGTGAGAAGCATTTTAAAAATAGAAATGAACTAACTTTTTCTGGAAAATAAGTTATATGTAGAAGAAAAATAAAAGGTCACGTAGAAAGTGAGAATGGCACCATATTTACGAACTTTGAATTCTGGACAAACTTCTGTACTTAATTTTGGAGCAATGATGAATCATTTACGGTTTATAAATAAGAAAATGATAAAGACAAGTCTGGAATAACTATATTAGATAGATTGAAGAAGAGGTTGGCGAGAGCAAAAGATGAGTTTCAGAGACCATTACCATTGTTACACATTGCTAGGTAATAGCAATTGGGACAGAAAATAGAGGGATAAATATGAGAGCTATTTCAAGGACTGCATAAGATTTGCCAAGCCTTTTCTCCCAGAACCTTGTATATTTTGTGTACAATTTTGGAGTGAAAACAAAACAAAACAATCTAAACCACCACTACCAACATCAACAACTAAATATATCGGTACCTCTAGTTGGCTTGCTTGTTTCTTTAAATCAGTTTTAGCTCTGCTAATGCAGTTTTTCATTGTAAATATATCAAATTTTTTTATATCCAGATATTCAAATTTAAAAAAAAATCATTTTTCAACAACCCTCCTGAGAGGGCTGCATGTTTTGCAAACATTCTCTCAAAATAGTCCTCTGAGAAAAGCAGGCAAGCTATGCGTCCCTTGAATGTTGGCAAATAGAAAGTTACCTTTAATTCATCCCTGTGTCCTTTGAGTAACTGTTTTGTTATTTCAGTAAAGGTCAGAAGGCTTAATGCACAGGGAAAGTTTTGCTTGGGTTTTTTTTAATTTTTAAAAATGAACACAAATGCAAACCTGGTACACTGGTGACTTTGAGATATACAGTTTCTCAAAGAAGCAATTGTGATTTTTAATCAGAATGAGACCCAGAATATTCTCAGGAACAGAGATAGCCTTATTTTCATGCTAACTCTTTAAGACCCTGGCCATCTCCAGGATGATGGATAAAAACAGAAACGACATGATCCCTTTAGAATAAATGTGCTATTTATTAACTCATTTTCTGTTGAATTATAAATATCATCTTGTCATAATAGTTGTATGGTTTAATTCTTGTTTACTTTTGTTGTTTGTGTTTGTTTTATTTTTTAAGATGAGGCCACTGGTCTGAATCCTAGGCTAGATGACACACCTTTCTCTATATATAAGGACACAGCATTCGTTGTAGAGAGACCAATACTAGTTCTGTTCAAGACGATCTTCATAAATATAAGCAAACATTCTCTGCTCCCTTTCCACATCTCGGTAGACATTTTCTCATGCATGTATTCAATGTACCCCTTCTGACATAACATTTATCCCTCTCTTTCACTCCTGCCTGCTAGCAGATATCTAATATCTCAGGTCTAGTTGTGATGTTATAGTTTTTTCAGTTATTCTTAAAGTAGAAAGTTATCAACTTTACTATGGCAAGTTTCTGTGTGATATCAACAATAACAATAAATGTAAACAACGCATTTATCAATCACTTAGTAAACACCAGGCTGGGTTTTAAATGTTTAGCAAGCATTGTCTCCTTCAATCATAAGAAAAACCTAATGAAATGGGCATTGTTTTCACCCACATGTTGCAGTTGAGTCAAATGAGAGAAATAGAGGTGAAGATAGGTAAGTTAACCTAGGTCACGTGGCAAACTGCATTATGCACTTTCTCCTCTATGCCTCCATTTCTTACCAGCTTCTGTAGAATCCCCTTTCAGAACTTGCTGAGATTCTGGAAGCAGCCCTACATGTATATTTGTTTTGAAAGAAGATATAATTTATTGATGAACACAAATCCATCAAGGAAATACCTTCCAGAATAATGAAAAAATATTTTCCTTTTATGGGCAGTTCCTACTGTTTATATATACAGAAATCTCATACAGTCAATTTTAATTCTAAAAAGAAAATGGAAAAAAACATGAAGGAAAAACGCAGTTGAAAAATTTTTAACTTGAATGTAAATTTAAAAGTTATTCAACCTTTAGTTCTTTCCTCTTTTCATAAGTTATAAAGAGAGTTAATGTCAATGAATTAGTTTTTGTTTTTATGTATCTGATTTAATGTTGTAATTTTGGAGACTTGAGTAACTTAATGTAAAACCTGTCATGACATAAAGAAAACTGATTTTAGATCTTAAAACTGCTAGAATGCCTGCATATTATAAGTTTGGTCACAAACCTTCAAAGTGTGGAATTCTAATTCCATTTTTGGTTTTAGTTCTCTAGGGCTCCAAGCACAGATCAAAAGCCTCTTCTCGTTTTCATTTTTAATGGGTTACTGCTTTAAAAGTAAAACCTAGTGCACTCCTGGGTCTTCCATAACACGACTCTCCTATGAGCTGACCCCCAACTTCTCCACAAAGAATCTGTGTGTGACTTGCGTGTTGACCAGCTCACAGCCAGCATGACTCAAAGTAATGTTGAACTACGTGAGAATGGCCTCCATCTGTATTCAAATCCCAACGTACGGAACTTAGACACCCGCTAAAATGAATACCAGTCTACCCTGGCACTCAGTATGGAGTTCTTAGGTGATTTCTATCTTAGATCTTATTTAGCAGCACCCCACCTGCTACCTCCTGCCAATGAGAAGGAGAAAAAACCCTTTCAGAATGAACAAAAATGGGGAAAATATCATTGAAAGAAACAAAAAGTTTAGGGTAATAGATTTTCTTTAAAAAATATTCATATATGAGCATTTGTTCATTCTTGATAATGTCTGGGTATCTGAACATAGTTATAATATTTGAGATATTTATTTATTCATACATAAGACTGATTGTAGAACCCCATGAGTATATTTGGATGCTTTTTCTAAACCACACTTATGTTCCTCAGTACATTTTATGTTTTACCTTTTTTTAAAAAAAAAATGGAATTTTAAAACGTATTTTTTATCAAAGTACTCTATAAAATGGATATTTAGATAGTTTAAACATTGTTCGAATCATGATATGTGTGTGTGTGTGTGCATGAACCCAGTTAACCCAGTGAAATTTATATATATAAAATTTATATATATAAAATTTCACTGGGTTCATTTTATCATATGGAGAAATTATCAAGAAGTGATATAGAATGAATTGTGAAAAATGAAATTTGATCCCTCTGTGTGTGTGTGTTCCTGGATATTAAGAGTTGTTTCCATTTTACCAAAACTTTGCTAACAGAGGCCAAAATTTGAATCAACACAGAGGAAAAGAATGAAATCATAAGAGAATTCTACTCAGAGGGTTCCTTTAGTCTCACATATTCTGTTAATGTACACATGCCCCAGCTCAAGGTTGTTTATAGTTCGACAAGCAAAAGAGAATTCATTTCTAAGAACTAGATTACATTTTATATCTCCAATTCATTAACTAAGCACCATACACCAGGCATAATGATAAACTTCAATGTCTTTCTGAATTGCAACGAACTGTCACATCATCAGACTTTTGCAAATACTGTTTCTTTTATTTCTAATTGGAACACACTCCCTAAAGCCTGCCCTCCTTCCCTAATCTATCTATTAGTCACTCTTTACAGAGCTAGCTTCTTAGATATATTTTCTTGACACATTTCCTTGATCCCCTCTTACCACCAAAATATCTCTCTTTATGCTTCCAATGTACCCCATTTGTGTTATTTATGACATTGCAGTATAATTCCTTATTATTTGTCTGGTTTTGCCAACAAACCATAAGTTCTATAAGTCAGAATTCATAGGCTATCTTGTTTACCACTGACTCCACAGTGCCTACCCTAATATTTGATATATATTAAGTGCTTAATAAATATGTCTGGTCTAAATGAGAAAAATGCATCCCACAGTTTATCTTAGAACTGGTACTCTCCCTAAACCACATAGAACTTTGCTATGAGTTCACAGGGAACCCGGCCTAGGACATTTTCCTTCTTATATTTATTCCGTCAACCATAGGTAATCAAGAGCCAGAACTTTCTCATTTTCTTCAGGTTTCAGCAAGGAAAAGTTGACTTTAAATCATGCTCCCAAGACCCTACACAGATTCCTGAATCTTGTGTATACTTTTGGCCTATCTGCCAGCAGATTTGCCCAACCATCTGGCTGAGCCACACAGTTTGAATCTTTGCTTCAGTGTCTCAGATTATTTCCCCTTCCTTCCCATTGTGCAGCCTCCCCACTTACTATCATTTCCCTAAACAGCTGCTGCCAGAGCCTACCTCTGCTGTCATTTGAGGGCATCACGAATCTTGCTACACAATACTGGCATGTAGCAACTCAGCTTTTATCATGCCAATCTTGCCTCAGGATGACTCTGAAACACTTTTTGGGACACTCCAATGTTTCCCAGGGAGGTTATATTTTCATTTGAGAAAGATTTCAGTAACATCAAATCACTCCCGTAGAGAAGTTCCAGTGAGGTGAAGCAATGATGCCAGCTTTCCAGCACCATCCCCCTGCTCCCAACCACACATCGTTCCACTTAACTCAAGTGACAGCCTCTAAGGAAAAGGTAGGATTGGCTGATCCTGGGAAAAGAAAGCTGGGATGTGTTGATCTGGGTCTTAAATGAAAAAAATAGCTTCAATGACATTTTGAAAACAATTATTAAGAAAACCAACCCAAATATAGTCTCTAGAGATTTATTTCCAAACGAGTGAATACCAATAATTGCCTTTTGTTTAGTATGAAAGTTTCATAAGAGATAATGTTGATGTCTTCCCACACATTTATAATTTATCTGATACATACATTTACACATACATATATACAGCTCATGAGATATAAACGTCTTGGAAAAAAAAATATGTCCACACCCATTAACCTTCAAAAAGATCACCCATGCTTATTGAAAATTCAGTATACATAAAAGAATTTATACACTACCATAATTTAGAGATTTGAGACCATATTCATAGGCAGACTGAAGAAATTTGAAACTACTATTATTAACTCTTGTTTCTGGAGACATGATCTTAAATGGCCCCATGGGATCATCCCCTAAAGGAACCAAGATCAATTAGAGAAATTTTTGCTGAGGAATGTTAAACAGGGAAGCAAAGCAACAAAAATATGGCCATGACTTTATTCAAGAGCTCTCTTTCTGTGGTTTGAAGAACGAAGCTCCTTATAGAGCCCTTGTCTTCCTAGTCAGTCAACCTCATTTCAAGCCCACTCAATTTGTTGGCCTGGTTCCAGTTCTGCTCTTGCTGATATTTCCCAGCAAGAGACTTCTTCACCCTGCCATCCCAGACTGGGCTAGACCATTTTGGTCTATATCTTTAAATCACACTGTACTTCTCTGTGACATTTAGTACAATTTTAAAGTAACTAATCATTTATTTACTATTTTTCCTGAACTAAACTATAACCCTCAATGAGGGCAAAGGTTCCAGACACCTTGTTTTCTATTATAATCCTACCATGATCAACATGTAAAGAGATTTTAATTAATAACCGTTGAATGAATGACCAGCAAATACACTTGATACTCCCTCTAACATATTGTGTTCCTGGTCTTATCATGGCAAAATAGACTTTCCCATGCCTCCTGCCTACAGAATTATTAAGGTTCAACTTCTGTCTTAACAACTCCGTAAAGTTTCACATGGCCTTTCTCTCCAGACTGATTTCACTTTTCTCAAGTTTTTTGTATTATATATATTTGCACCATCATTTAATTACATCATACTTATGCATACTTTCTCCCACTATGTCATGTGTCTTTTTTTCCCTATCTCACCTTTCTTTAATACTTTCTTAAGTAATCCTAAGACAAATAATATATGATACAGGAGAAATACACACAAGACGCACACAATGCACACACACACACACACACACATACACACACACACACACAAACAGACGGATGAAGTATTTTCTTGATAATTTTAACTCAGATTGATGCCTGAAGTTCCCACTAGGCACTTGTAGGTTATACTTTGCAGTTAGTTTCTACAACCTGGAGACTACTCATTTTCCCTTTAGAATGGCATTTTGGCCAATTTTTGTATGCCAAGTGACCTTGACTACATTCAGTAAACTCTCATCACCCAATTCTCTTCCTTAAAGAAAAAAAAGTAACTGTCACAGGAGATAAAACAAGGGCATATGTTCAATCAATTTATATTGAACAAATGAATTACTGATTACATATCTCTAGTCCTTTTTCAAATACATAAAAGATATAAAACAAATAGTAGGAGATCCTTGCTCCTAAGTGCTGCAGTCCTATCAACAATGTAACCTAGGGCAGAGGTCTCACCTTTTTGGCACCAGGCACCGGTGCTCCTATGAGAATCTAATTAATGCCTGATGATCTGAGGTGGAGCTGAGGTGGTGATGCTAGAGCTGGGGAGCAGCTGCAAGAACAGATGAAGCTTCGCTTGCTCACTCAACAGCTGTGCAGCCCGGTTCCTAATAGTCAGTCTATGGACCCATACCAGACCATGGCCCAGGGTTTGGGGACCCCTGATCTAGGGCACCAAGATCTCAAAAAATATATCAGCCATGTGGGACTTGGTTATACAAAGATAACAAATCACCCAGAAATCTCAGAAACAAGAAACATCAAAGTTTATTTCTTATGTTATTTGTCCATAAAGGGTCAGCTAGGTGGCTCCACTCTTAAGGTACCTAACCAGAGGATCAGCTAAGGGTGGCTCCATTTCTGTGCTTTCACAATTCCCAAAGCAGGAGCAGGGAGCAAGGTGAATGTGTACCGACCCTTAACATTTCATTGGCCAAAAGGGATCATTTAAAGCATTGCACTAATGGCTAGTACCAGGAGTAACTGCTAAATCTGCAATGTAGAGAATGTATCATAAGAGAACAGAGGAAAAGATAAGGAGGATAGCCTTTAGATAACAAAGGGGACATAGATCTTAAGTTGATGGTCGAGAGAATACATTATAGGGCTAATTTTTAAAAGACTAAATTAATAAAATATAAATTCACTATTTTCAAACAAATGTTTAAGGTGGCGGGGGGGCAGGAGGGGAGGGGAGAGTTGCAAGTTGAACGAATTTGGTCCTAGGGAGCCTGACAGCAGCAAGAGGATATATTGCAGGGAAAACTGGCCTGGTATAAGCAATCAGAGGGGGTGCTAGCACGGTCTGAGAAGACTGGTGTCCAAGCATAAGGTGTGGGCACAGCATCTGGAATTCTACTGAGAGGAAATATGTGCAAGCCGTCCCTGCAAGGCACTGGGGAGCAATGTGGTTCTGGTCACCCTCTCCTTTTGGACTGACTCCCCACTGTGGTGGATCAGTAAGCAAGGATGGACCTTCCAGGAAGCCGTACTGCTATGTAAGAAGGGACACATTGCACTCAGGCCAGATGGTAGAACTCCCAGCGCTGAGGGCAACCTGAAGTGTCAACTGGAAAACTCAGGCAGAAGACAAACTGGACTGAAGGAGAAAACTGGTGAAGTGTGTGTGTGCAGGTGTGTGTGTGTGTGTGTGTGTGTGGTGTGTGTGTGTGTGTTTAAATTAAAATTAAAGAAATTTTCAAAGTCTGTGACAGGACTAGTTGTGCAGATGGTTCATGTTCATGAGCAAACTAGGAAAATCAGATCAAGAGACAAATTCATGATAAAGAGAACATTTAGGAATTAATCAAATAAACATGACTTCACAGGGAGCAGCCTTGTGGTTGCTTTTGGAGTACAAGTAGGATAATTAGGTTAAGATATTTAAGGATGTGTCTGCCTAAGGAAACCAAATAGTGAACTGAGTGTAGAGAAGCAGGGAGAAGACAAAAACAGACAAATCAGATGTTTTTAATGCAGAGGATGAAGCCACTTTATAAACCCCTCCAAAATTTTCAAGCTACACCAGTTGGGACAAGCATTATATATACCAAGAACAAAGAAGCAAGGTCCTCACACAGCATCCCTGTGACCTTATGCAAGTAGCACTCTTGCAAGAGGATTCTAGCCTAACTCTGTTAATTCCGGTTATTTTCCAAATACTCCAAATGGAGCTATGCTCACTCTTTTTGTGTACCAGAGATTACTTTGTGTATACTTTTTCTCCAAAAGATCCTACTGAGTCTGACTTATGCTACCACAAATTTCCTCCATTCAGTTACACTTTTAGTTCCTGTTGATTTTTCCAAGGTCAGTTGAAAGTCAGATATAATCCCGAGACCATTTAATTCAATGATTATAACCATCAGTGTGCTTCATGTGCCATCGGACCTGTGGGCAGGTGGAGCCAACATTCCAAACTTGCCTGTATGTTGCATCTGGCTTCCAAAAGTATCTTTCTTCATTTCTACTCTGAATCGGGTAGTTATTCACTCATTCCAAATTGCTTAGTAAAAATAAATGCCTCATATGGCTAAATCAAAAATTTGACTTTAAATTTGTAAATCTCTATTAAATTTAAAAAATTGCATAAAATATTCAGAGTCAAACATAGCAATGTTATTCATTCAATAATCTCTTACTGTGAAATGACTTTGTGCATGTCGGTTGAATAGATGTGAGGAATGTTGTCTTTGCATTTGATTCTTGGGTAGAAATCAAATAAATGGACAAATAGCTGTAGTTCAGTAAATTCTGCGGAAGAGGAGTGATGATTACACTAATAATGGTAGTGATGAAAATAGTTAAAGTCTCCTATTAAGTCCCCAGTTTATTTTAATACAAGCCTCACATATCCAGGCCTCTGTGGTTCTAAAGTATAACTGTTTTGACACACTTGTTCTCTGAAATACACAGGCTACAATTAAAAAAACAAACAAACAAAAAAACACACACACAAAAAAAACCCTCATTTTTAACTTCCCTCTGAAATCTGCTCTATCTCAGATAAAGTTAAATGTCATTGGGCCCCAGTTTCCATTTGCTTTCACAAGAGAGTACTGCTTTCTCTGTTTGAAGGAATATTTAAGGGAGGCAATAAATTTACAGAAGAGATAAACCTGAATGCCTCAGGTTTTCTAGGGGGCAGCCTTGCCTCAGTGGCCTCTTGCCTTCCATTGTTTCTTGCTTTGTTATTCGACTGGTTGAGACTGAAACATAGGCATCTGTGTTGGCAGGATGAGAGTGAGAATCTTGATTGCAGAGGTTTATGTCAAACAGAGAGAACAGGATAAATGTGATTTATACACTAATGGTTACATATTTTGGCGGAGATGAAAGATGAGAGGAGCACAATCAATATCCTGTATAATTGTTGATTAGTAGTAATGTTCCTGGTAATTATATTCCTGAGGTGGTCAGAAAAATTTTATTCCCCTAGAGAAGGCTGCTCGCGAGTTATTTCATCAAGTGCATATACTGATACTATAAAATAAGAAGTATGGGATATAAAAATGAGAAAATCATTATTTAATCTCAGAGGTTTGTTGTTTCTTCTTCTTTTTTAAAATTTAGCATCGATGAATGGATGCAAAGATTATTACTAAAAAACAGAGTTGTCTGAGCTCTTATTTACCAGCTTCTTGGGAAGCTGCAGTGGGGAATTCACCTTGTGGCAACTGGACACAAGCTCTTGGCATCTTAGCTGTTGGATCCAAGAAAGAAAAATTGATGAAAGTTTTGTGATAATGGGTTTTACTAGAACTTATCCAAAGATGGCAACATAATTGTTCATTAAACCTACTGAAGCCAGAACTTCAAGGTGATCTGATGAACTGCAGATCTAGAAAGAAGTACTTCCTCCCTTCTTCCCTTCCCTTCCCTTCCCTTTCCTCTCACTCTCTCTCTCCCCACCAACTCACTCTCTCTCTCTTCCCCTGTCTCTCTTTTTCTTTCTCTCTTTCTCCTTCCTCTATTCCGTCTCTGTCTCTGTCTCTCTCTCCTTCCTCTACTCTCTCTCTCTCTCTCTCGCTTTGCCTCATTCTCTCTCTTTTTCTTTTTCTTTTGTTCTATAGAAATGGTTGTCTCTGGATATCACATCTGACTCAGTGGCTGAAGACATCTGAGCCTTAGAAATTCTGCCAGGTAACCATGGTGATTCCCTCTCTAACATTCTAACACATTCTCCCTTTAACTTCCACTGATCACACCACCGCAGTGAAGAGCCACTCCACCCACTGAACTGTATGGGCTCTGACCTTCAAGATCCCCCATTGCCAATATCGGTGCTTACAGAATGCATGTTCCAGGGCCATCACCCAGGATCAGCAAATGAAACCACTAGACTTTCTATCCAAGCTATCTAAATTTCAGACAATTTTAATTTGACATTCATTACACGCTTATCAAGCTGAACATTATACAGTCATGTGCCACATAACATTTTAGACAGTGAAAAATCTTATATATGAATGTGGTCCCATAAGATGATAATGGTGCTGAAAAATCCCTATTGCCTAGTGACGTCATAGCCATCATAATGTCATAAGGCAACACATTGCTCTCTTTGTGGTGATACTAGTATAGACAAACTTACTGCACTGCCAGTCATTTAAAAGTATAACACAATTATGTAAAGTGTGTAATACTTGATAATGATAATAAATTATGTTACTGGTTTATGTATTTAGTATACTATACATTTTATCATTATTTTAGTGATACTCTATAAGTAGAGAGTGTACTCTCTACTTATAAAAAAGTTTGCTGTAAAATAGCATATCATGTTACACCCACAGCAGCCTCATACATCTCGTGTTCACTGCTTCTCTTGATTGCATTGTTCCTTCTTGTGCTTGATCTAACCTCATGTTGTTTTTTACAGTAACATGCTGTGCAGGCTTGTAGCCTAGGAGCAATAGGCTGTACCACATAGCCTAGGTGTGTGGTAGGCTATACCATCTAGGTTTGTGTAAGCACACTCTATGATGTTCTCACAACGATGCATTTCTCAGAATGTAACCCCATCATTAAGCATCACATGACTGTAGTAACACCAGTATTAATAAGACATATTCCATTGGAGGTGGCAAATCTAATGCTTAAGAACAATAATACCAATCGTTTGTTTATGATATGGGTGTACAATGCTCTATATACATTATTGCATTTAATCTCCACAACACATCAATGAAATCATTCATGTTATATTTTGTTTCAGATGATGAAATTGAAACTTAAAGAGATTAAATCATTTGCAGAGTCATATAAGTAATGAGTTATAGGGTGAAGATTCCGACCCAGACATGCAACCTGTTAACCACTGCACTTTTCTCTCTCTCTCTCTGTCCCTCACTGAAAGTAACATGTCTCCTCTCTGTTTAGTGAGGTGACACCAGGTGCTCTAATTTTACAATGTGATTATGGCATCATTTTGAGAGTGAAGCCACAGATTCTGGCTAGATTTACCTACTTCTAAAGTATCCTGAAGATTTCTAGGTATAATTCCATAGTGTGTGCTCATTTGCTCCTCTACTTTGTTTGCAAGGTGTCATTGTCATGTTTCCAGCTCTGAGTCACTCTAGGGCACAGTAACCAGTAGTTGTTACTCTCAGAGTCCACATGCCGTCTGTTTCCTTTACATGTTTATAAAGATGATCCACATTTTCTATCGTACGCAGCCATCTCCTGCCTGAGAAAAATCATCAGATTCCAAAGCCTCCTGGTCCAACTTAAAGTCCAGGGATTCCAGAATCTCTCTGACTACCAGAGTTCCTTCTTTGGGCCTACTTTGGTGTCCCTGTCCTTTACACATCACCTGTAATTTTCAATGGCTAACACAAGAATTAAAACAAAATGCTGAAGCACAGTACACTATCCAGGTTATTTTACTCTCCCAGAGGATCATTGCTAATGTATTTCATTTTCATTCAAAGTAAAAACCACTTCTTATTAAAAATATGGAAACTTACTTAGCAAAGAGAAACCTATTTTTTCCTAGTTCCATCACAGCAATTCTTCTACCCTTTGCCACCAAAGCCTTGACTGTCCTCCAGACCTTGTGGTTGAAGTCCTTGAGAGGTAGCTTCTGCGGCATGGCCAGGGAAGGCTCCTCCTAGAAGTAGATGCTGCATAATGCCCCCAAGGCACCTCTGCTGTCTGTCGTCACTAAACCCTGTCTTTTTGCCTCTGGTTCTCTTCATAAATTTTCCTGCCAGGTCATAATGTCTAAGAGTATCTGCTCTTTTTTGGTTAAACTTATTCATCCTCAACAATAACCAATGGCAAACACTGATTTGTTCTCCTTCCATAGAGTTTTATCTTTTCCAGAACGTCATACAAATGGAATCATATACTCCTACAAACTTTTCAGGCTGACTTTTTCTACTTAACAAAATGCCTTTTTGATTTATCCAAGTGGCTACATGTACCTGCAATTCAGTCTTCTTTATTGTTGAGTAGTATTCTATTGTATACATGTGTCCATAGTTTATCTCTTCATAATATGTTTTCCACATTTTATGATTGCACATATTAGTAAGACAACAATTTTATACTATTCTCTCTAAGATAATAGAAAATCCAGTCTTTCCCCTACCATGATTGAAATTTGATTATTACTGCTCATGTTTTTTGAAAATATCTTTCAGTTTTGTCAATTTCTTTTGGTAAATTTGGGCAACATTTTCAGATTGTTATCACACTTGGGGAAAACACTATCAAAATTTTCTTATACATGAAGGCTTGGAAAAATTTTCTTCAGACTAGCTCTGGATTCAGACATTTCAAACTTTAATTTTTCTCCATTTCCAACATCTTTTGAATGCCAGGCACCACATGGCACATTCATACTGAGATACAGCCCTTGCCCCTTCAAGTTCCTATGAACCAATACTGTGGGTGGTAGGAGTATCCTGGAAGCTATGACTGCTCAGGGATGGCTAGCAAGAACTTATTCATATATGAAGGGCTGCAAACCACAAACTACATCTCACTAAATACAAACCATATTTATTTCCCATTCATTTTCCCCTTTGCTAAATCTAAAAATTTTCTGTTGCTATTCCAGTGCTATCCCTAAAAGGGGAAAGCATGTTATGGGGAGGAATTTAAAGTAGAAATAGATGATGGTTTTTACTGGCGTAAGTTCAAGTATCTTACTTTATAAATGTGTAGGTCTTGTTCTTCACCATATTGCTGTAACTGCCATCCACAGAGACTAGGCCACAGCATTAAACCGTGAGGTCCAGGTAGTTTGGAAAATCCATTCCAATCCCATGTCACTCTCAGAGCCCCTGCTCTGGGTACAAGAAATGTCAGGAACTGCAAAGTATTCAACAGTAGACACCATAATTCCTCTTTGTTTTTGGAGAGTGTTTCTCACCCACTCTTTCCTTTCCTGGGGCCTCTCTTCCCCAGGGTTTAAACTGGTAACAGTCCTTATGTTGTTTACTCACCACTACCTACTCTTAAGGAGTTTCAGTCACATGATAATCTTTCTCTCTCTTTTTTTATTAGTATTATTTTTTTTCTGAGAGTCTTTGGACTATTTCTTACATGTGCTCCCAAATAAGTTAGGCCAGCTCCTTGAGCGTATCCCCAAAGTATTCCTTGTACCTTCTGTTGACTATCTAGGCCAATTATATAGAGTTCAAGTGATCTTGGTAGACACTAGATAATGTTCTCCTATAGGACTGCCACTTCTGGAGGCTTCTGTAGAGTGCAGCCACCTCCCATAGCTCTAGATCTGTTGTTTCTGAAGGGGTCCACCGGTGAAGCTATGTTGGGGTAGAGAAACATCTTGTTTTTCCCTGGTAAGCATTGACTTGATTAACTGCTTTGAAACTCAGAACAACAAACAATAGCTCAAATACGATAGGGTGCTAACAAGCTGAAGGATCCTTGTAAGTTTAACATTTCCCTTCCCAGCTGACATGTTTATGTTAAAAGTCCTCTCTAGAGACAGTCCTCTAGTCTTTATTTCCCCAAGAGGAATCTTCTGATTCTCGGAAGCATCTTCTATACATTATTTAGGTGGATAAAATTTAGTTTGAAGGAGAACGAATCTATTGCCTACTGAATAACTATAATATAGTATGTGAGTACAAGTATGACTGCTAATCAGAAGGGAGGTCTATAACTTTGGGCTTTAACACATTATATTTGGCCTTGTGTGGTTTAACATGGAGATGAAGAATAAAATGTTTTTCCTGTGTGGGACAAGAAAGGTGTAAAGAATAATCAGTATCCTCTACAGTAAAATCAACATTCTAAATAATGAATCCAATTAACATTGGAATTAATTAACATTGGAATTACTTAACATTCCAAACTAACTAATCATTTTTGGACCCAATAATTCCACTTCTAGGCATTGATTGTGAGAAAATAATCAGTGAAGTAAATGATTATTTATGTATCAGGATGTACAAGCATTATTTATTAATGTAAATATTGTGAGACAACTGCTAGTCACTACATTAGTTTATTAGGGCTGCCGTTAACCGGGTGGCTTAAGCAACAGACATCTATTTTCTCACATTTCTGGAGGTGGGAAGTCCAAGTTCAAGATGTTGGCAGAGTTGGTTCCTTCTGCATCCAAACTCATAGCTTGTAGATGACCATCTTCTCCCTGAATCCCATACAGCCTTCCTGCTGTGTGCTGCTGTGTCCTAATCTCCTCTTTTAAGGATAGCAGTCATATTAGATTAGAGTCTATCCTAATGACCTCATTGTAACTTAATTACCTCTTCAAAGAACTATCTTCAAATACAGTTGCATTCTGAGATATTGGGCAATAGGACTTCAACATATGAATTTAGAGGGGAAACGATTCAGCCCAGAACAGCCATGTAATAGGGAATCCATTAAAATCATTACAGTACACATGTTTTATATTTATACTCTGCGATCACTAAGATTTATGATGTTCTGTGAATACTGATTGGTGTAAGAAAATGTTCAAGGTAAAGAGTTAATTTTAAAAGTAGATTATAAAATCATCTTAATATAATCTCAATTTTATAAATCATACATCAAAACAGGTCTGTATTATGTTTTAAATTAACCTAAGACTTGCTGCATCTGCTCACAGGAACCTAATACTTATATCCCTGCTGACTCTCCTCTGTATATATAAGGGAAGGGGAGGGAGCAGCAAGAGAGAATTACAGACTGCTGTTTCTTGTGAATTGTATAATCATGCACATTTAGATATGCTTCCTTAGTTTAAATTTTCTTCTTTAACAAACACTTTATTATTTTTCACATTTTTTAAATCTCTAAAGTACAGGAAAAATACCGTCAACAAAAATAAAATAAAAGAGGAAAACTCAACAGGTCAGAATTAATAATATCAGTTTTAACTTTTAAATTTAAAATTCTATGTTTACTGAAAAAAACTTTTTTGCACCATGCAAGACAGGGAAATCTGGTTTGTTTTTAGGTGATTTGTAAAGGTCCTGAGGTTTTCATTGTTCTGAGTGTAGAAAGAGCCCATATCTAGAAGAGAGTCAGCAGAAAACATCCAACCTTGAGTCCAGTGTCTTCTTAGGAGGAAGTGAGAGCTTAGCTACCATCACTTACTCTAAAGAAGAGAGGACTTGGGCATTTAGCAGTTCTCACATATGTGATGGGCTGCCTCGTGGAACAAGGATTAGATGAACTGATTGAATTAGATAGGTAAATCTATGTGACAAAACTAAGATAAATATTTTCTTCCTTTTAATACAAGTATATTGACCACCTACTACATGATAAACATGGAAGATAAGAAGAATAAAACCTAGAAATAGGTACAGAAACAGGTATCTGCTCAATAGATTTTTAAAGGGCACTGTAACAGTTTTCAATAGCACTGGTTGTTTTTAATATAGTAAATCTCTCATCACTAAAATGTTTTGAGCGAGACTGTATGATCATCTCTCGAGGATGAAATATCAGAAATTTCTGAATCCAGGTAGCCTAGAACCCTGTCCCACTACCCCCAGAGACTCTGATTCAGCATATCATTTCCATTTCTAATAAGCTTCCAGGAGATGCTGATGCTATTGGCCCGTGGACCACACTTAGAGAAGCAATGGCCAGAGTCTTCTTCCAAAACCAGTAATTCTAAGACTATAGATAGAAAAATGTCTGCCTCATCAAACTTATTTACTTCAGCTTGCTGAAAAGGGAAAGATGGCTGAGAGAAGAAAAAAACACAACCTAATCAAAAGCAGAAACTGCCCAGAGGGAAAGATCTGTTTCTGGGGCTGTGAGATGTTTAGAAGGCAAAGTTTCAGGGAGCCCCACCCCCAGGATAATTCTCATAAAATGGTTTCAAATATAAATTTTTTCACAGATCCCCAATTACACTCTACACAGCTCTTAGATCGCACTGACAAAGATTTTAAAAATGATGCATTTACTCCATGTAGGCAGCAGTCTCTGGAGCTGAAGCCTCTGCGTTAGTGATGTGTCGCAGCTGGTTTCAGGGCTGCGTTGAAAGCTTCAAGCTTTGGCACGACCGAGCATTAACTCAGCATTAAGCAGAAGCTTTGATACCGGAGACTACGAACTTGGATGGATTAAATACACATTTTTAATATCTCACAAAATATTAGCAGTAAGGGGGATATAGAGACTTTTAAAAGGAGAGAACAAGAGAAGAAAATAAAAAGCATGCAAGGCAAATGAACAGACAGGGGTCTGGCAAATCCTAGCTGTCCCTTCTTCACCACAGCTCCCTTCCTTTTCAGACCTTGCATCATTTATATCTATCTTCTCAACGGAAATGGATTTTCAAGATTTTAGCCTATGCGTGCATCACTGGAACGCATTAAAAATTACTTGTAGTATGGCAAACTCTAATCTAGCATCTTTTATTTCTTGAGAGATTCAAGCTAACTGCAGGATAGCTCCTGGCTCAAAAATAAATAAAATAAATAAAATAAAATAAAATAAGTCATCTTACAGTAAACATTCAGTATATTTGCATAGATTATCAAAATATAGTACATATAAATGCCATCTTCTAGTTCTACTGTGCACATACTTTTTCACGACAATTTCGCAGATATTGAATTCTTACCATAATCCATGTGTTAGGTCAGGATTATCACACCATTGCCCAGAAAAAAAGAAAGAAAGAAAGAGTATCTAAGAGATTTAGTTTTTTGCCCAAGGCAATACAGAAGATTATAGGAAGTGTCAGGGCAAGATTCCAGTTTTACTAGAACCAAGTTCTCAGACTTTTCCTTCACTATGCATAACCAGAAACTCCAATACTCAGCACAACCATTGTAAATAAATTATACTCGTGTGCCTATTTGTCAATTCACATTCATAAGAGCCTTATAAAGACTCTAGAGACTCTTTTTCTGGAAATCTAACACAATAGTAGTGAAGAACAATAATATACTAGTCTAAGCCATGTTCTAACATAGGGATTTAAAAAATACTCTTTAGAGCTGATCCCAACTAGTTTGCTAGAATTCCACTCCAATACCAGAGTAGATTTATCAGATAGATTCAGCTGATTTCTTCCTTTCCCATCTACTTTCTTCCCTCCATCCCTCCTTCCCTCTGTCTCTCTTTCTTTTGGAGCATCATTTTAGGGGAGTGGAGTTCTGCATAACATTAAGAAACCCAGGTCGATTAAGAAAATAGTAGGCCATGCCAGCACGTGTTCAATGTAAGTAAGTAATGTTACTATGGTCAGTAGGCAGTCTCACCAAGAAAATAACTTTTGGAATACACATTCATATTTTGTCTACTTAGACTATATTTACAAATTCTAACACAATTGTTTGAAGATATTAATTCATCCAGTCATCTAACTACTTTTTTGCTGGCCCAACGCAACCATCAATTTTTTTTTTTTTAATCACTAAACTGTTTCAGAAGTTGTCTAGATACTATGGGGATACAGCCCAAGATCCATTTTCTTTTTCATAATTCTTCAACTTCCAACAATTGTTTATTAAGCACCTACCCCTAAGTTCTTGGGTGAGAGTGTTGAAAGATATGGTCCTCGTTTTCAAGACAGTTAGAGAGTATAAAGAAGATATATATATTTCAACAAAATATGTACAATAACCTTTACAGATATACCAATAAAAGTTCATATGAGAACAAGTGCTGCCCAAAGAAAATATGGTCAACTGTATCTGGATGTGCTGAGAAAACTTGCATGGTAGATGGAACATTTTAACAAGGACCTTTAATTGAAAAGGGGTCCAACGGGACACAGCATGTATTCATACAGGTTTGATTCATAGAAATCCAGGGAGTGAATGCAGTGTTTACCTATTTAATCTTACCAAGGAAAAAAATGCTACTAGAATTTTGACACAGGTATATGGCGATGTTCTAGAGTACTTCTCTATGTATACATATTCTAATGAGTTTAGACAGCTACCTTCTTCTCATCTACCTTCATTTAGAGTTCGTAGACACATCTTATAGCATCACAATATTGCGATGTTATTGAAAAGGAAAGAAGAAAACCTCAATGCAGATGGTTTATTTTAGAATGAATTTATTCCACAATTCTGCTTCTTTACCCTTCCTGTCTAGCTAAAAAGTTATTTGTTGGTATATTAAAAAATTCAATCTTTGGCAATCAAATGACTCCCATGAGACAAACCTCCTATGATTAGTATGATCCTTACAGAGAAGATTCATTGGCACATCAGCAGAGGGGGTACAACGCAGTATCTGGAAAATAAGGTGACAGGCATGAGACAGACTAAAGCGACTGGGCAGGAAGTAACGGGCTTCAGGAAGGACTGGCAAGTGAGTGGAGCAGAGCAGCAGGAAGTGTAGGAGACACATAGACAGTGGACATGATAAAGGCTGGCCAGTCTGCAGACCTCAGGAACACTGGTAAGAACAAAGCCAATTCTGGGAACTCGAGAATTAGTTAAAAAATTAATATGTGCTTATTCTGTTCCTGTAGCACCTCATAGAGTCTGAGCAGTGAGTTTAGGAGGCAGATCGGATGCCCCATTTGTAGATGAGGGGACTGAGTCTCAGGAAAGCTAGAGAAGGAGAACAGGTAACTGGAGCAACAGCAAAGCTAATGATACTAGGTACCCAAACTCTAGCCCAAAGCTTCCAAAATACCCTGTGACAAAAACCAGCGGGTCTGAAGCCTGTGAAGCTGTATCTATAGTTATGAGGATGTGTTTGTGTGCACAGAACGTGTGTGTATGTGTGCCTGTTTCAGAAAAATAAAAAGTGAGAAGGGGAATGAAGATGGTCAGGTTATTACATTACCCTTTAAGATTTTAAAACATGGCATTTATGACAATCATATTGTGATCTGTCTACTAAAACATAAAAATATGGAGGCCTAATCTCCCTAGGTTTAGGATGCAAATCTGTCTCTGGAATATCAAGTAACGGTATCGAATGCAAAGGCTGCCTTCCACCGAGGACACTCTGGGAAACAATTTTCCACTGTACATTAGCGTATCTGCGATCAAAGTCTCTGTGTATCTGTGATTTCTTTTTAATCCCTTCACTCTTTCTTCTTTTTTTTCTTCATTGTGTCCCTACTTTCCCCGCCTCCCCACCATCCTCCAAAACACTTTTCTCTCGCCTATGGAGATGGGAACCAAAAGGAAATTGATGCAGTGGCGAGTTTAATATGACATTTGAAAAGTGACTTTTTGATTTTCAATTAACCTTGCACAAAGAGGAAATATTGAAATGCGCCCCTTTGTTCTTGGCTGGATCTACAGGCAGGCTGGTTAGTACCAAGGGCTGAACGGGTTTAGGGTGGGGCCGTGGGGAAGGAAGAAGCAGGAAAGTAAGAGAGAACCTAGCAGCTACCAAACACTGTGCTTCTGTTTGCACAAAACGAGACAAGACTAGCCTGTAGTAATTATTCTCAGAAGGGGGAAACAGGTAGGGGAGAAAATGCTCTTGTCATTTGTTTGACTTAATGGTATGCTTTTATAAGCCGTCTGGCTGGAAGGATTAAAGTTACTTTTAATAACAGTTCCTTTTTGAAAGAATTTGATTTGAAGTTTCTCAGCAGGGCCTCCCAGTCAACAGCAGGGCCCCTTCCCCAATCCCTGTCCCCCTCCTCCTTTCCCCTCTAGTCAACCCTCTCCCTGTTCGGCTTCTTTGAAAACCCCATTGTTCTGTTTGCAGGGAAAAAAAAGAGAGAGAGAGATGCTTACACCATAACAGGTTACCCTAAAGTTAACTCTAAGAGTACTCTGTTGGGATTTTCTATAAGATCTTTACTAAAGGCGATCCCCGCCCCCTCCTTTCTGCAAGAGGAAACCTTTTAAATGATATGTGTAAAATAAAAAGTCGCTTGACGCTTTTGGACCCGGAGCGGAGACAAGCCTGATGACAATGACCAGGTTCCTTAAACACACACATGGCACGTTGCTGTTACTAAAGCACATTCTGGTTCGGCTGATGGACCCTGTCAATCCTCTTCCTTCCTCTTTATGTTCCTGTCCTTGCAATGTGTCTGACCCTCGCTCCCTAGCTATTTTCGCTCTCGCTCGCTTTCTCTCTCTCTCTGTCTCTGTCTGTCTCTGTCTCTCTGTCTCTCTGTCTCTCTGTCTCTGTCTCTCTGTCTTCTATCTCTCTCTCTTTCTCTCTCTCTCTCTCTCTCTGTCTCTCTCTCTCTCTCTCTCTCTTCTCACTGTTTTTGTCTGCTTTTCCTCTTGTTCTCTGGCTTTCACCTTGCAGTCTCGGTTCCGGGTGGCGTTGGCCGGGTCCCCGGGGGGCTGTGCTGGGTTTAACCCGGCTTCGCAAGGGCAGAGCCGCTAGACCTTCGCTGCGGGGCAAGGACTCGCGCACCGCGCCTGACTCCAGAGGTCCAGCCGGCGCCCGCAGGCGAGAAGACGCAGCGTCTGATCCCTAGATGGCAGCAGGATCCTGAAGCTGGCTCAGCTCTCGGCAGCCCTTCTGGTCTGTTTTCCTGAACAGATTGTCAGGGGATACGGCTGCTAAACAGCCCGGCGCCTCCCCGGAGTGCAGGTCAAGCAGAAGAGCAAGCCGGACAGACACAGCTGGCAGGGCTTCTGGGGTCACATGCTGCAGCTCCGGACACCACATCTTCTCTTCGCACAGAGATGTTTAAAGTGTGTTAAAAAAAAGAGGGGGGTGGCAGGGGAGGCGGGAATGTTCAGTCTCTTGGAGACTGTGTCTTGTAAAGACCAGAGATTCTAGATAGTGACAAAAGCCCTCATGGCCTGAATGCACACAGGGGACACACACACACGCACACACACACACACACACACACACACACACTCCACACACATAAACTCATGGGCAAACACTTGTCTTTCCTCCCGGGGACCAGGCTGGCCATGCAGGAAGGCAGCAGGACGTGAAGATTGAGACTTTAGTTCCGGCTTCTCTGCAATGCTGTACACTGTGGAGGAAGCTTCTTTCTGTCCCTGAACTTCAGTTATACCATCTATAAAATTGGGGTTATTATAGCTTTCAGCTCAGTGTACATACACAAGATTGTCAGGATTACCTAGAGGAACAAAGAAGCGAAAAATTCACTTTGCCAGAAACAGTCTCACTGCTGCAGCCTTTAGCTTAGAACAGGAATTTTCCTTTAGAGAATACATCCAAATGGTGCCACGATTATTTATTGTGATCAGCCAGAAATTACTTATTTGAAAACAAAGGGCAGAGGTTGTTTCACAACTTAAAAGCTAGAGGTCTTTATCTCTAAGCCACTTCAATTATCTGTACCCAGGCCCCAGGGTTGACCTTGTCATCACCTGGAAATCCTGTACCTCAGAAATCTATATCACCAGAAGCTACACACAGCGGCCCAATTGATGAGTCCTCCAAGGGTCCCAGGATTAAATAGGAAAGGCAGGGACGACTCTGGTGTGTGGTATTTTGGAGAATGTTACTGTGAACACGGCATACCACACACTGTGAGTCAGGAAATTTTCTCACCAAGGCTGATTCAGAGAGAAAAGAAAATATTAAAAAAAAAAAATGTTTAATCCTTCATAATACAGTACATTCTCCTGTTCGCATGAGTTCTGTCCCTTTCTAATACCATGGCAACCTTTGTAACAAAAGGGGTGGGAGGATAGAGAGGTTTCTGATGCTCATCTCTTTATCTTGTCTGGGGTCTTGTTTCCTTGACTCTCTCCTGATCCACAGTTTCTGCATATACACCTGGGCAAAAACATCCTCTCTTGCCCCTACCACCGGAGTTATGTAATATGTGTAAAATTTTAACTAACCTTGATTCTTTATACAAAAATAGAGTATAACTTCACAGTCTACAACTTTGTTTCCAGATCCAAAGCTGTTTCAAAGTAACATTGAGGTGGCAAGAAGATGTTAAACAAAAGTTTATCCATAGATAGTTACCTTCCTTATAAAGATCGTCAGATCATATGGCAGGAGGCAGAGTGGCAAGACTTCTGTCACTTCAGTTCTGTCCTGTTTTGTTTGAATATTAGACCTATTCAATGTCATTATAAGACCCTCTGCACTGTCTTGGAAATTGGCTTCCCACTGCCTCTCACCCAGCTTTTCCCATAAACCGTTCCAGCCTGCACCCCAAGGTTGATATCTGAGTCATTCTTATCCATACCCTCTACCTTCTCTTCTGGAAAAAGCAGACTACTAACCGAGAACTTCTCATGGAGATATGTAGGGGACAGATCAATATCGCAATTGGCATTCTTTCCTCCTCGAGCCAGAGAACGAGACACTTGTTGGTGAAACTCGCCCAGCCATCCTTACTGCTGTCACTAAAGTCATAGCACACAATCTTAGATGAACTCTCTGTGGTGCATAATATTTTATTTATCCCTGGTTATTTATTAATCACCGGTTATTTATTTATCTGATAACTTATTCATCAATTATGTTTTTCTTTCCTAGTATCTTTAGTGAGTGTGCCCAAACTTTGTTCTTCTCCTCAAGGTTCTCACCTCCAAATACCTTCCCTTACAGCTGCTGAGCCCCTCAAATGTTTCACAGAAGAATTAAAGCCCTGCTTCCAATCTAAATGTTTATCTACCTGTGATCCTTTCTTTACCTCTGATCCCATGGGCAGAGACCCTTTATCTGCTGTAAGGCACCTCTCCCAGGAATTCTCTTAATTCTATCTTTTTTCATTTCCTCTAGGACCTAGATCCATACATAGGTTAACCTCCCTTTCTCCTCTGCATCTTTAACTACTCTAACTCCCCTAATTTCCTTTTTTTATCTTCACACTCCCTTCTCATATGTGCATCAGTTATCTACAGTATTCTCTATATGCCCAGTCTGAACTGCGTTAGGGACACACACACACACACACACACACACTACACACATGCTCTCACACACACACTTGCCATGCCTCTTCGTTCTTGTTCATGGGTGTTTCTGTGCTGTAGAATGACTCACTTACACTTTTTTCTTTCTGATTCTTACTTATACTTTAATATTCAGGCTCAAGGACCATATCCTATGAAGTAAACTTTCCTTAACATTCAAAATAAGCTAGTCTTATTTCTTTATTTTGCATTGAGAAAGAACACGTACCTTTATAATAGCAGTTACACACTGATTTTTTTCTCATTGCACGTGAAATTTCTATTTAACACACTAGAATATGAACTTCTCAAAGGCAAAAAAAAAGTCTTATTTGTCTTTTTTTTTTTTTGTACCAAATGTGGTCCCAGGCAGGTCCTTGAATAACAGCATTTCATTCATCGTCATTTCATTGTGACGTTGATGATATGCCAAAGGAATCTAACTCTCATTCATATCAATTAATCTATGGTATAATTGGTTTTGTTATACACCATTTGGCTTAAAGTCACAGAATCTATTGACAACATTAGGTTAGGACTTACTGTATTCATTAAGCATTGTTTTAGACATTCAGTCATATTGTCTTCTATACCTGTTGACTTTTAAGGAAAACATATGCTCATACCACCGCTGCAGAACAGAGAACCTTCTAAACTCTATTCTGTATCATCTGACCCCTCTCCTCATTTCAGCTCTTTGGACTGCACTTAATGCTACTCCCAAAGGCCAGAAAATGTAACTAGTCAGCAGTCTATAAGATGTCCTGATAGAGAAAGCTTTTCCCAAACAATCATGATGTGATCAATGGGTCATTTCAAATTTAAATGCATCCTACCAGAGCAGGAGGAAGTTGGCATCGGAAGTAGAAACTTTTAAGTCAGGAGACAGCTAGAAGGTAGGAAACAAGAAGAGCTAAAACAGTCCCTCAAAGAGCTGAGTTTTGAAAGCAGAAGTAATAAACAGATATTTGGTCAGATTTTAGATAATAATCCATCCCAAGGTCTCACAGAATGTTATCAGAACAAGAATTGGAACCCAGTTCTCTTTATATTAAGACTGATGCCCTTTCTAAGTCAACACATGTACTTTACTCCTCCTTTTATATATACAGTACCCCCGCCCCTTTATTGTGGGTTTGCTTTCCATGGTTTTAGTTACCCACAGTCAACTTCGGTCTAAAAATATTAAATGGAAAATTCCAGAAATAAAGAATTTGTACGTTTTAAGGTGTGCACTGTTTTGAGTAGCGTGATGAAATCCACTCCTTGCTGCTCTGTGTCCCTTCCAGGACATGAATCATGCTTTTATCCAGAGTATCCACACTGTGTATGCTCCCCACCCATTCGTCACTTAGTTGCTGCCTTGGTTATTAGATCAGTAATCACAGAGAGAAGGACCACATTCACATAACTTTTATTACGATATATTGTTCTAATTGTTCTATTTTATTATTAGTTATTGTTTTTAATCTCTTATTGTGCCTAATTTATGAATTAAACTTTATCATTGTTATGTATGTGTAGGAAAAAACAGTATATATAAGGTTCAGTACTAAGGTTTCAGGCATCCACTGGAGGTTCTTGGAATTTATCCCCCACAGATAAAGAGGGACGACTGTAATCTAATGGCATGGCAAAGATAGGTATTGAATGATTTATTAGTCAATAAACTGCAAGTGACCAAAGGTGGATTTTTAAGTTAAAGAGTCATTCACGGAGGATGTAAATTAATGATCACAATTGATTGGTGTTTACTATAAGCCAAGCAGTCACTATATCATTCTCCCAGTCTGTGGTTTGGCTTCTTATTCTCTTGGCATTTTTTTTCAGAGCAGACATTTTTAATTTTAATGAAGTTCAGCTTAACCATTATTTCTTTAATGGATTGTGCCTTTGGTGTTGTATCTAAAAAAAAGCATTGCCATACCCAAATTCATCTAGGTCTTCTCCTGTGTTATTTTCCAGGAGTTTTATAGTTTCGTGTTTTACATTTAGGTCTGTGATCCATTTTGAATTAATTTTTGTGAAAAGTGTAAGGTCTGTGTTTTGATTCATTTTTTTGTATGTAGGAGTTCAGTTGTCCCAGCGCCATTTGTTTAAAACACTATCTTTGCTCCATCGTATTGTCTTTGTTGAAGATCTATTGACTATATTATGTGGAACTATTTTGGGGCTTTCTATTCTCTATTCTGTTCCATTGACCTACTTGTCAATTTTTTTTTTTTTCCGGTGCCACACTGCCTTGATTACTGTAGCTTTATAGTAAGTCTTGAAGTCAGGTAGTGTCAGTCCTCCAACTTTATTCTCTTTCAATATTGTGTTGGTTATTCTAGGTCTTTTGCTCCTCTACATAAACTTTAGAATAAGTTTGTCAATATTCACAAGAAAACTTGCTGTAATTTTGATTGATGTTAGACTGAATCTATAGAACAAGTTGAGTAGAGCTGACATTTTGACAATATTGTCTTCCTTTTCATAAACATGAAATATTGCTCATTTATTTAGTTCTTCTTTGCTTTTATTCATATACACCTTATACATATTTTGTTAAATGTATAATTATTTCTTTTTTGGAGCATTAATATAAATGGTACTGTGTTTTTAATGTCACATTCCACTCATTCATTAATAATATACAGAAAAGCAATTGACTTTTGTATATTAACATTGTATTCTGCAACCTTGCTATAATTGCTTATTAGTTCCAGGAGATACGTTGTCAATTATTTTCAGATTTTCTACATAGAAAATTATACAATATGTGAACAAAGAGTTTTTTCTGATCTGTTTTTTGTTTATTTTTCTTGTCTTATTTCATTAGCTAGACTTCCAGAATGATATTTAAAAAGAAGGAGTAAAAAGGGGCATCCTTGCCTTGTATCTGAGCTTAGTGGGAAAGCTTCAAGTTTCTCACCATTAAATATAATGTTTGCTGTGTATTTTTAAAAGATATTCTTTATCAAATTGAGGAAGTCTTCAGTGGCTTGTCCAGCAACACATACAAAATATTCTCTGTGATCTTTTTTATATGTAAGATGAGAAATTAAGGTTTGAGTGAAAATGATTGAACAACCACATCCAAAATTGCTCATCAATAAACCACTGTCAATAGAAGAAATGTCATTTGGGATATGGAATTTTACATTTGGTCACTTCTGTTCAATATTCTTATCAGTATGTTAGCTAACCAGGGATTGCTTATCAAAACTGTAGGTAGTACATAATTATGAAGGATAATTAGAGATGTCTACTCATTTCAAGTCACATCTGTATTGGCTCCCAGTACAAGGTACCTTGTTAGATTTTGTGAGGGCTCCACAAATGAAGCATGATCACTAACCTGGATGAGAATACATTTCTATAGGGGATTTAAAATATGCATGCAAGGCAAAATGTGTCACGTCATAAATAGGTATCCTTTCTCTTGCCTCCTCACTTTTCATTCTCTCTCTTCCTCATCACACCAGGAATGCTGGATTCCATTTCTTTCTTCAGAAATGCCACACATTTTCCTGACTCAGAGGTTTTGGATCTGATGATTCCTTTCCACTAAATGCTCATGCTACCCATCTATACCATCAACTGCCTGCCTCATATACTAGCCCCACCAAAACACACACACTCACATACATGCTTTGGACATGTTCTAGATATTTTCCAGAGCCTACATAAAACAACACCACACAAGTACCTTTACTATTTCTTACTCTAGTGCCCTGTTCTTTCACTTCATAGAATTTATAATTAGGCACAAATTTTTATGCACACATTTGTATACATTTGTTTAATGTCTGGCTTCTAAATGATCAAAGAAGGAAGAAAATAAGCTTGTCTTATTCTTTACAATGTGTCCAATAACTGGACTAGATCTATGTATGTAGTAGATGACATATTTATTATAGGAATAAATATAAAAATGATTACATCTACTCCCCAAAGGAGTGAAGGTGATGTTCATATAAAGTGGAAACATTTGGGCTGAAATTTGAAAGTTGCATAGGATTTGTATAGGCTGAAGATTGAGGGAACTAATAGTCTCACTATGCTCTGCACACTCTAGCCCATGACTCAACTATTTTATAAAGCTATGATTGCCACTTTCGAAAATGGACATTGATAAATGGAGTACACAGAAAGAAAAGCAACCCAGATCATAAAGTGCAAGACATAGCCGACATGACATTGTTGAAGTAATTGGATGCTCAGCCTGAAGAAGAGGAGACACGTGATGACTGTTTTCCATCATTTTATCTGTATAAAAGAGAGATTTAAATTATTTTTTTGAAGTTTGAGATAGAGTTTAACATAAGACCAATGGGTAGAAATTATTGGGAAACAGAATTGCCTCACTATGTAAAGCTCTCTGAAAATTATAGTAAGTAGAACATAAAACAGGCTGTTTTGTTATATATTTGGATCCCCAAGTCTAGAATGGTTCATATGGAGACTGTGTGACCTTCTATCTAAAAGTTATAGAGGGGAGCATTGAACTGGGTGCAATATGCAAATTGGTGATCTCTAATCTCTCATCAAACTCCTACTGGCTAAGGCGATATTTATGTCTTGCTCAGTTTTCTCACTTGTAAAATAGGGATTATGCTAAAAATAACAGTAATAATAATAAGAAGAAGAATCAGAATAATAATAATCCTATGAGTTGTGGGGATTGAATGAGAAAAAATCTCTTATAAAGTGCTGTTATCTGTTAGATGGAATACAGAGAAATAACAATGATAACTAACATTTACTAAGCACTTATTAGGACCAGCCATTGTGCTAACCATATTTTGCTCCAAATCTGTTGTGTTGAATGCATGAAATATTGTTGATATTAATGTTGATAATAACATAAATGAATGCTCTTAATTGAATGACGATTATATCCCTCAGATCAGTAATAGATTCATTCTGATTTTCTCTTTTTCCAATTGGTGTGCTCACTCAGGAGAGGGACCTCAGGAGAGAGACGTACTGCAGTCCTGCATCACTCAGTATTCTAGAGCCTGAGACAACATTGAGAAAAGACAATAAATACCTATTATTACTCATATGTTCATATGCAGGAATTTTATATTATATTTCACAAATAGAAATCAGTCCATGGTGTGGCCATTAAAAACATTAAATAGGAATTGGTAGAACTTGACTCTAGTCAACAATTTGTCAATAACTTTTTATGCTACCTGACCTCCTGGGATGTTTGTGTACTTGGAATATAAGGGTTACTTATTTTGCTCTACTTTATTTCTATTATCTATTTTAGGTTTAATATTCTGTTTTTTCCTTAAAAGGCAATTCTCTGATAGAACTGAAAATTTTTAAATGTTAAAGTCATTTTAAATGGGAATCTAAAGAGTTAGCAAATGATCTTAGGGCTGGGGATTGGTACGGAAGCAAATTTATGCAAATGCAATACATAGATTAGATTGGAGACAGTCAAGTGCCTTAAGAACAAAAATTCTAAGACAAGGGAAGCAATCAATTTGGAGAAAACTCTCTTCCTCATTTGGCAAAATACAATAGGATTTCTTACAGATAAGGAGTTCGGTGGTTATGTGTAATTTTTATCTATTCTCTTGTCCTGGTAGCAACTAAATATAAGCTTAAAAGTCCTTTCCACCCTTAGCTTTTAAGGTAGTTTAACATTTTCATG
The DNA here is from genome assembly GCF_902729225.1 of Pteropus medius. NCBI lineage: Eukaryota > Metazoa > Chordata > Mammalia > Chiroptera > Pteropodidae > Pteropus > Pteropus medius. Next base: position 25,909,289 of record NW_024340849.1, read on the forward strand.
CTAAGACATATGTGGTGATTGTGCAGGAGCATTGTGGGGAAGCTTTGGGTACCAGAATATTTTTGAGAAGCTTCAGCGAAGTGCTGAAAATGTTTAAGCCGCAACTCTTCTCATTGTGATAGTTCTCCTGCAGCCTGGTTACAGAATCACTGTTAGAATAAGAAGTCATTGATCACAGTTAAAAGGGAAAAAATGCCTGATATTTGAATAGGAGTGTATGCAATGAACCAGAAGAGAGAAAAGGGGGAAGATAATTGATTATAATTGAGTTTCTTTTTTTGTGTGTGTGAGGAGCTGCTTTGGAACTTCGTAACACTCATACAACTTAAGTGTTACCCTATCATTTATAATAAGAGGAAACTGAAGTTCAAAGAGGTTAAAAACTTTCCCAAAGTCATGCCGCTACTGAGGAACAGATGTAGAATTTAAGCAAAGACCTGCCCATATACGATTCAAATGTAATATTATTTCAGTACTTTTTAACATCTATGAATAGTTGTTTTAATATAAAGTTCAACTGCTATTTAAAAAAATTAACCAATTAGTATATCTGAATTAAACAAAAATTTATTTAATTTGTGGTTTTGGACTATAAAACCACTATCAAAGTATTCATTATAGCCTACTAGCAGAATTATCTGATTGTCAGTCAAAGAACAAGATAGAAAAAAATGAGTAAATTCATATTTTATTTTTATTTTCACTCCCTGCCCAATGTGGTTATTTGTATCAGAAATAGCTTGTGGCATTATTATAGACTACAAAAGCTTACAACATTAAGTCTGAAAATTATCTAAATAATCAGGTTATAGTCCCAATTTAACAATTTACAATTAGGAAGGTGACTCTCAAAGAAGTGAATTGCTTCTAACACAGTGACACCTATAGTTATAAAATCATCATGAGAACTCTGAAGGGCATTTATTTGTACATATTTATTGAGAACCAACCACGTGACAGACACTTTTCTAGGCACTAAGCATACAATAGTAGATAATAAAGCCAATGACCATGTTCAACTAGAAATTATGATTTACTAATAAGTGCAGGGAATTAAAATGGAGAAGGCCTGAATTATAAGAAGGAACTTCAGCCACATAAAAATTAGCGGGAGGAAGTATTTCTGGCAGATAAAACCTCAAAAATAATGAACCTTAAGTTGGGAACAATATTGACATGTCCCAGTAACAGAAAGAATGCTTTGTAGTTTGAGTGTGTTGTTCTAGGAGAGAGGGTGATTAGATAACGTTAGAGGTCGACTGGAGCCAGATTACGCAGGTTTTTATAGGCCAGAGCCATAAATTTACATTTTATTCTAAATACATTAAGACATATTTAAGGTTTTAAGCAAGGAAGATGTGATCCTGTTTATAATATCTATAGACTACTTGGGCATATGTATGAGAGAATGGACTAAGCAGGAGCAGCAAGATAAGCCAGGAGGCTCTACAGCACCCAGGGGATAAGTAACAGTGGATCAGGACATGAGGTTGGCTAGAACAGGGGTGAAGAGAACTGGACAGATCTTGGATATGCTTTGATAGCAGAGTCAGCAGATCCTGCTTATGTATTTTAAGTCCAAAAAAGCGGGGAGGGGCGGGGGAGGTAAAAGGAGTCAAGTATGTGGTGACAGAAAGAAATCTAACTATGAGAGGTGAACACACAATGTAAATATATATATGCCTCCCTATTAAAATGTACAGCTGAAACTTACTGGATTTCACTAACCAATGTCATCATAAATAAATAAATAAATAAATTTTAAAAAGGAAAAAGAAGAATCAAGGATGCTTTTTTTTTTGTATTGAGCAATAGAGTTGGTTAGTTGGTGGAATAATTAGCTAGAGCAGAGAGACAAACTGAGGAAGCAGGAGATTGAGGGTGAGCGATGGGGAAGGAATTGAAGAGTTCTGTTTTGAACATGGTAAATTTGAGATGTATATTAGAAATCCCTTAGAGATATTCTCCTGGAGATGGGGGAAGAGGTCAAGGCTAGAGATACAGTTTGGGAGTCATTATCATATAGATGAATTTGAGACCATGGGAGTAGATGAGATTATACCTATGGAGTGGAGCTAAAGGATCCCAGGGAATAAGCCCTGGGGCACTTCAAAATTTTGAGAGCAGTATTTTTCCTTAAATAAATGTCTTTGTATTTAACTAGTAGATTTAATTTCAGAAGTTTTCTATTTAAGAGTAGTTAAGCCAAAGCAAAGCAATCATTAGTTTTTCCTTGAAATCCTCCCTAATCCCCATGACCGAAAGGTCATATATAAAGTCATGAGTAAGTTTAATAAAGGAAATATAAAAATACACACTGTTATACAATTTGTTTAAGAGGGGCGTCTTGATTGTTGTTTTGTACTTGATAGCATTTCTGCCTATCTTTGGACATAACTTGTCATTCAGCCTGTCCTAATAATAGATTGTGACTGTACATGTTATTATATCTTTCCAAACTCAGAAGGAAGCGTTATGTTCTATGAACTGTACCCTTACGAGTTTAAACCCTGTCAAAAGTACGACTAGGGAGTACCTTTGTCACCGAGCGATTGCAGCTCAGTATTACTAAAATCTTCTTTAAGCTGCTCATTGAAGAGTAGGATGGTGGCTTCCATCCTGAGTAACTCCCAGTTCCGAAGAACAGTGTTATTATACTGTACCAATTCCAAGGCATGCCAGCTGCAGGTTTGAAATAGCTGCACTCTGTGAAACCCAACTTTTAAATCCCAGGAAAGGGAGTTCAACCCTTTATTGTCCTAAAATAGACCAATGCCGTATGGCTCAGTAAGGGGTCTTTCTGATGGCGCCTTCAAAATTATCATTCTCCGTTTTCTGTGTGGGGAATGAAAGTCCTGGAGAACTTTTCACGAGCAAGCTTTTGGCCTGAGAGTCTTGAACTAAATCTTTTCAGTTTCTTCCCTGTCTGAATATATCATGATCCGTGATTGCTTATCATCTTTGCCAGGAAAAAAACTACTTTTATGAGGTCCGGGCTCTATTGAGTGGTTGAAATGTAGCTGTGGTTTATAATTGGTGGCAATGGGATTGGTTGCAAATTTTAAAATATCTAAAAGTTCTGTGTAAAATATAATTTCTTATGATTGCACAGGAAAGGGTAGAAAACTGAGCTGCATTGATTTCTAGCCAGATTCGTGCCCTGCGGTACATTCTTCAACCTCCCTCTCCTCACCCCACTGCCTTTCTTGTTTCTACAAACACACACCCTTGTCTTACTTTTGCCTTTCCTGCTGTTCACACCCAATGCCTCATTCTGACTTTAACAAGAATGACTAAAATCCCTTTCCAGGATTCTAAATCTGGTCTGGATGAAGGGAGTAAACTTTCCTCCCCACTCAGAACTACCTTCTGGATCTGCTTCTTCTGCTGCTGCTTCTTCTAACCCTAGCACGACCTCCTATCTTCCTTGCCTGTATTCCCAACTTGTGCTCCTGTCTGACTTTTGTTATCTGATAACCATCTTAGCAAAGCCTAGCTCCTCTGCACTCAGAATCTCCCTAAGGCCCTTCCTCAGTGACATCCACTTCTTTCATCTTTAAGTTCCTCATTATTCCTGGATTTTCTCATTTAACTTAGTTTCATGGTTCTCTTATCTTCTGAAGGTAAACATAGTTTTACATCTGGCTCCAGAAAGTCTAAGTCCTACAGAGAGAAGAATAATTCTCTCTGTGTCCTTTAGAACATTCACCTCAATTCACTTTGAATGAAAATGAGAAAGTGCATGGTAATATTTTTCTGAAGTCCAAATGCAAATGCTATGCCTGACTCTCCATTACATTTAGTAAAATAATTATCCAAAGGGATGTTTTTCATTTTACCGTTCTTACCATTTTCATACTTTTTAATATGATTTAGATTTTCTTTTTAGGATTAACTAGCTTAAAACAAGAAAAGTCTTGAGCATCTCATATATTTTTTTTCTTTTTACATCCTTGTCTCATTGACCTTTCCTAAATAAAAGTGATGACCTGTAGTATTTCTCCATATTGACCTCCCACTTCCTGTGACAGTTTTCAGCTCTTCACAAAGAGTTGAAAGAAGTTTATTAAAGAAGTTAATAAAGGAAAAAAGAGGGAACTTTGATGCTTCCAACTCTTCTACAATTTAAGATGTGACTTTACTAACCTTATAGTAAATGAAGCCAGATCCAGTGGCTGCACGATCAAATGCTGTTACAGGATAATTTAGTCCAATTAAATATTACAATAATGGGGAAAAAATAAATTCTATGCACATTGAAGTTTCTACTCCAGGAGAATTAAATTGCTGAATGCCCATGTACTCCACTGAAAGGATCTCAAATATACCTAAGCCTGTAAGGTCAAGTCTGTTGACCTACCTTTCTGGAATAGATCTCCAAACTGGAACCACCTATTTTGCCCTATTCTTTAAAGCTCGACACTATTCTCTATAGTGTTGAAGAACCATTTTAATTTCACAAATGAACTACATTAGAATACATACAATTATTTTTTTATCTTTATGGGTCCAAGGGATCCTATGGAATTTTATAGCAATTGCCTGACATACAACTGAGGTCACACACATGCTAACTTAAAAAGCCAATGAAAATCTACTACAAATATTTCTTTAAATTTTTTCCTATGTATTAAAAGCAGAATTTTATGATTTTATGAAAATAACTTGGTTCTAAAAAACACATGCAGAAAAATGTGGAAGAAAAATATTGAATGCTTATGATATAGTCAAGTAACACATACATATTATCTACTATTCTCCGAGCCTAGGCAAGAAGAGGCAAGTACTAAAATGTGTCTATCTTGAAGTAGCACTTCGAACAAGAGAAAACTTAAAACAGGACCGCCGCTACCAATCACTATGGCTCCAGAAAGTACAGGCCACAGAAAGTGAATAAAAAGGAAAATGTCATACCCATGAGATAGGAAAAAGCAGGAGTGAAGAGGTAGAGGATGCAGGGCAAGTAAGACTTGAGATAGTAAGTCCAGAAAAATAGCAGAACTGAAAAATTTAAGAAAAGATTTCGTAAATATAAAGGTGGACACAGAACACATTTCAGACAGAGAATAGTATTTAATCTAAGATCGAATATTGTTAGTACGTTCAGGGTTACATGGTTCTGTTGCATTGTTTCAGAAAAGAGGGAGAAAAGAGAGATTCCAGATACCCTTTCTAAATTGGCATCTCAAATAATTGTTTCTAAATGAAGCAACTTCTGAACTATATCCTATATTTGGCCCTCAAACCATTTTCATGGTAAAAGGCTGAATCATTAGTGATGTTTAAAAGACATCCTAGCAGATGCTGAGCAATACCTGTTGATGGGCAACATTTGTATAACAAGGTCCCCTTGATGGTGAAGAATATGTTAATTTAAGCATTTGTGGGAAACATAGTGTGGCACTAGAACTTCCTACCTTAAGATACTTATCTCTTTCGTTTCCCAAATCCTAGGTTTCCTCTCTGATTTCGTTCTACTACATAGGCAGAGTTCTTCCCATCCATCTATGCCCCCATCCATCCATCATCTAGACTGAACGATCATTTATTGAACTCTTTGCCCAACACAGTGCTAGGTGCACAGAAACATGGTAAGAACTTATCATTTTACAAAATCCATGTTAAATTCTCATTTCAATTATTTTTCTTTTTTTTTTTTTTCCACCACATGATGATTATTTTTTTCTGGGCATAATTTACTTGTTTTAAGAGTTCCTTTGCTTTTATCTTATCCACTTGCCACCTAAGTCATAATTTAGGATTGCCCTATCTCTCATTTTTGTCTAGAAGGACCACTTTCCATACATCATTTTAGCAACAAAAATCTCTCCCTATGGCCTTCATTCTTGCCTTTTTAAAAGTCCCTCCATGCTCCGCAAAAAATGTATAAATATATATTCCAATTTCATTTATAGTTAGATGCTTGCAATTAAATTGTCACTGCCCTTGTTAAGTTGCTTTAGTGATATCACTCTCTGCCAATACGATGGTAGCTATAAATGAGATTTGAGACTCATTTTCTTCGCAGACCAAACATAACCTAAATTTATATGCACAACTGGTGGCCAGTTTTCTTACTTCTGCAAACAAGATGCAGTCAAGTGTCCAGGGACACATGTCTCTTTGATGTCCATCTACGCAGTGAGGATTTCATGCCCTTATCATCATTTTTATCCTCTAGAATGTTCTATAAGTTCCCCTGATATTCTCATCATAATCATTATCATTGCCATTAGACTCAGATCTTCTGAGTTTAATTGAGAAATTCGATTTGTCCAGGCACAAAAGCCACTGTCCCTGTGACTATGTCACTTTCTGTATCAGCCAGAGAAAAGAAAAAAGAGAAAATGTGTGAGTTGAAAAGAAACACTAAATGGAGTGCTTATTTAAACATATTCTAAAATATGTTTGTCTACTTGACCTAACTACTGACTTAAATGCAATAAGAAAGCATTTTAACACCATTAGTATCTGGATTTCTGCCAGAAGAAAGCTCCTTGCTTTATATTCCCTTAGGCTGTACTGATGAAACTACCTAAAAATGGGGTTTAATAGCACTTAATTCATTTTAAATGCTAAAGCAACCAGTAAAGTGTATCTGATGATGAAAAAAATAAGACTCTAGAGGTTAAAGAAAGTTTTCCAGCCCAGACTTCCTTGCTTGTATATAATATGTGTTGTTTTCTCTTGTAGTCATGGTGAGGACTCCTCTTTCACCAGAGAGTAGGTTCTGGCAGACATTGCTTTGTCCAGTGATGTTGCTGCTTCCACTGGTGTGTTTTTAATAGATATCACAATCCAGTTATGACTGCAGATATGGCCGACATTGGCGGTCTTGATGGTGGATAGGGTAGCAGCATACTAAAATTCTTTCTGTGTCATAAAATTAAGTAGTCCAATTTTCAGATGCAGACTGCTCAGGGACAAGAAACTAAGTGTTTCTAAGTGTTTTGTTGAGAGCCAGTATTTAAGTAAACATCACAAATTATCATTTTCTAGTAAATAACGTGAATTCAAACCCTTGAGAAATTTATTTATTCATAATATACATCATTTTGTCAGCCAGATCATGTAGCTTTTTTTTTTTTTAAGAAATTGATAGAACTTTTGGTTTGATTGCCAATAAGAATGGTAAGTGCTTTTCTAAGACCCAGCAAGGGCAGGGATTACGAACATCCCAAGCTGACGCTCCATCAGAAAAGGCAGTCCAGAGAGGCAGCTGATCGTCACTGCACATGCTCTGACAGTGGTTTTTGGTATTCGTTTGGCTCAACTGCAGCATCCTCAGAAGGTATGTGATCATTTGAGACCCTCTTCTATTGTATTTACCCTGAGGACCATGGTTTGAAGATTAGTCACATAAGTAGGTAGATGGAATTTTAATTGAATGTGTTTCTTCCCTTTCAAGCCCTATCATGCATATGTGTGTGAGGGCAAACATTTATGTATGCAGTTAAGTGAAATAAAGTTTAACAATAAATTAATTTACAATACTAATTGAAGAAATTAACAGCTGAAACCATTTATTTTTTCATTTCTTGCTCAATATGGTGCTCTTTCTGTTTTTAATTTAGTTTCAGTATATAAGAGTATTTGGTTTCTCTTCATGAATTTATTCATTTATACAGTGAATAAACTTTTTTTTCAGATTCACCAATTGTTTTTTATTTTAATTTTAATTAGTTTCAAGTATACAGTACATTGGATAGACATCTATATAGTTAGTAAAATGATCCCCCAATTGCTCCCCTCTTCCCCTGACCCTCCACCTTGCCAATGATTAATGCTAACTGCATTCCCTATACCGTAATCCCCATCCCTGTGACCAGCCATCAGCTACTAATTTGTACTTCTTTAACCCTTCACTCCATTCTCCCAGCCCCCTAAACCTCCCTCCCCTCTGTCCATCACCAAATTGTCCATTATATTTGTGAGTATGTTTTTGATTGGTTTGTTCTTTTTATTCCTTAAATTCTGCATATAAATGAAATTATATAGTGTTTATCTTTCTCTGACTTAAATACCTTCTAGGTCCATCAAAGCAATATCTTTTTCCATCCCCCCTTTCCTTTTTATATGTAGAGGTCTTGTTTTCTTATCCTTTCAGCCATTCTATCTTTTGGATGGAGCACTTAATTCTTTTCCATTTGAAGTACTTATTGATAAGAATGTAGTTGTTACCATTCTTTATTCCTGTTTTTGATACATGTTTTTTCTTCTTAAAGAAGTTCCTCCAACATTTCCTATAATATTAGCTTGGTGTTGATAGATTCTTTTAGCTTATTTTTGTCTGGGAAACTCTTTATCTGTCCTTCAACTCTAAATGATATAGCTTTGCCGGATAAATTATTCTTGGTTGTATATCCTGGGTCTTCATCCTGTCGAATATTTTTTGTCAAGCCCTTCTGTCCTGCATAGTTTCTTTTGAGAAATCAGCTGCCAGTCTTATCGATGTTAACTTGTAAGTAATTATTGATGTTTTTCTTGCTGCTTTTAATATTCTTTCTTTGTATTTAATCTTTGGCATTTTAGTTATGATGTGTCTTGGTGTGGACCTCTTTGGATCCCTGATTTTTAGAATTCTCTGAGCTTCCTGGGGTTTTATGTCCATTTCCTTCACCAGGTTAGGAAAGCTTTCCATCATTATTTCTTCAAACAGCTGTTCAACATCTTAATTTTCTTCTGTTATACTGATAAGATGAATATTTGGAGCTTTAATAGTGTCCCATAGTCTCCTAAATTATTTTTATAGTCTTGGCATCTTTTTTCTTGCCATTCTGAGTGTCCTGATTGGCTTTCTTATCTTCTAGATAGGGCATTTGATCCTTTTCTTTATTCACTTTGTTTATTCCTTTGTTTATCCCATTTAATATACTTTTCATCTCAGATAACGTGTTCTCCATTTCAGACTGGTTCCCTTTTATAATTTCTATTTCCATTTTTATCTCTTTGTCGAGAGTTCTCTACACTTCCCAAAAGTTCATTGAGCATCTTTATAACCAGTGTTTTGAACTCTGCATCTTTTAGATTACTTGACTCCATTATATCTGGATCTCTGTTCTATTCTGTCATATGTTTTCTGTTTTGTCTTCCCATTTTGGCTGCCTTTCTGTGTCTGTTTCTATGTACTAAGCAAAGCTCCTAAGTCTCCCGGTCTTATTAGTGTGGATCTGTGAAGTAGGTGTCCAATGGCACCATCCTGAGAGGGGTTCAGCTGCAGGCCAAACTTAGTCCAAGCCTCTACCCCACCGGGGTCACCTGTTAAGATTCAGCAAGCAATCCACAGATGCTGTGCTTATAGTTGCCTCAAAAGGCCTCCGCCAGTTTGAGTCTCAGCAAGGAGCACCTGACCCACTGAGGATAAACCTGGATGTGGCTTAAGTGGGGGGCCCAAGTTGGAGTAGGCGGGGTTTCAGGGAATCCTCTGGGCAGAGCAACTTCTGTTATCCAGTTTGATAATTGTCAGGGCTATGCGCGCTGTGTCCTGCGCAGTGGTAGCGGGGAGGGCTCAACAGGGAACGATGGATACTGCCAGCACTTCTGTACTTAGAGTCTCACCTCAGCCCTCACTCTGACAATGTCTCCCTGTAAGTCCCTGTTGCTCCCTGCGTGCAGGCGAATTGGCACCAGTGCTCAGAGCGAGCAGGTCCGTCACCGCAAAAATTTGCTCGTGGACACAGCCCCTTTAAGAGGCTTCTGCCACTGCCGCAGCCTCTGTCTCACTCAGCCGTTCTGGACCGGGCAGCCCCGCATCCTCGCCCGTTCCTACCTTCTGCCGTTGCAGGATGCTTTCTTGGATTTCTCCATAGTTGTATGACTTGTCCTTCTAGATCCCAGGCGATTTTTCTTTGCTGCTGCTCCTTGTTTCCATTACAACTTTGATTTGATTGCCAGAGGGATGAACAGAGCCTCTATCATCTACGCCATTTTTTTTTCTCTCCTGCAGTGAATACTCTTTATGCTCCAACTATGAGCCAGCACTGTGCTGTGCCCAGGACAACAAGCAAGCAGAAAAGTAAGTCCATGATTACAATTCAATAATATACGTACTATGTATGGTAGAAATAAGAATGTATAGGAAACATAATTAAAACAAAACACAGCCCCATCTCAGTCTTTCATATCCAGGAGATTTTCTTGGGAGAGGCAACCTTTTAGCTGAATCTTAAAGTAGGAACTATACAAGTGAAGTGAAAGAGTTCAAATAGAAGGAAATGTGTTTAAAGTCACAGAAGAAAGAAGAAAGAAAAAAGAGGCCATGCTGGGGAATTGCACTTTTTGGGGCCTGCCTAGAGCTCAACATTCACCTGGGGGTAAGACAAGAAATGGGATATTTGAGGTGAAATATGCTGGCTTCGGTATATGGAATAGAGTTTTCTGTGGCAGAAGAGACTAGAAAGCACTTTCTTAGTTTCCTTTGTGAGGACAGGGAAATCAGTTTTCAGTTTTCTCATGTGTAAAATGAGGCATTAGGACTCTACTATCACCAAGGCCTTTTCCAGCTTTAAAATTCCGTGATTCTATGAATTTTTGGTGCTTTGAAAGAAAACATGAAGTATTCATGAACACATGAATCAACATCCTCTTCTGTAGAAGAAAACAATTCCATTAACCAAGATTTATATTTGGAAAATCGCTATGATAGTAGACATGTTTCACACACAATCACATCATTTAGCTATTAAAATGGTATCTATTGTTGATATAAAGAGAAAAAATAGATAATTAACACATATTTACTGTTGTTTATAGTTCCATTCTTTAAAAGAATGTGAGATTTCTCAACTTGTGCTTAAAATTTTTTAGCAAATCAAAATGTTAGTTGAAACTAGTTTCCTGAAATGAAAGGCAAAATATTTTAATAGAAATATAATGGTGAAAACTCAAATAAATATTAGTCATTATTTTTTTATCAGTATAAAAACTAGGCCGATAAGATTTAACTTTGGGAATGTGTATATGAAAAGAAAAAAAATAATTATCAATTTCTTATTTCTCTGCTCTGCAATAGAGCTTTATGTGTGATGTTTTCAGCCTCATCATTATTAGTAACTTCTACATTTCATTAAGTAAACTGTCAATAAACTTACACCTAATTAGGTATAGATAAAACAGACACATACACCCAGACACATACTTTGGTTTGTGTTGCCAAAAATCTGTAATTATTGTAAAAATCTAAAATGACTACATATGTAAATTTATTTCAAAGCCCTTTTGCCACATCATTTAAGAAGAATTGAGTCAAGTAGTTTAATTATTTCGATATTAAAATTAAAAAAAATAAAAGAAACACAGAGGATCAGAATTATTTATTCAGAATCATACAGCAAGCACATGATGACTATAGAATTTGGTAGTTTAGAGCCATACAATTACGTTGCCATTTAGACTTACTTGCCCTACAGAACTCATTAATCTACTGGTTTTCAAGTATTCCAATTTTATGCCAGATAGCCTTGAAAGTTTCAGAAAATCAATCTCTCCGGTTACAGTCAAAATAAGCAATCTCATTCATTCAACATATATTTGTAATGTGACTAATATTTGCCAGGCATGGAATTAAGCATTGAAGTAACAAGAGCAAAGTAAGCCAATCCTTGTTCCCAAGAGGCTCATAGTACCATGAGAATGCCACCCTATAAGTTAGCAATGACAAGTTTTATAATAATGCACAGAGAAAACAGGTGTGAGGTACTTTGAAAGGGAACTCCTGAGGAGATAGAACCCCATTTCTGGAGGCCTTAGAAGGTCCTCTGTAGGAGTGATTTCTCAACTGAGATCTTTGGAGGAAGGTGGAGTTAGAGAAGTTTTGGGATTTGAGAAATATCAGCATTCACAAACTATGTAGAGGAAGAGAGGTGAAAAAAAGCCTGAGCAGAAGCAGATGCAGAAAGCATAATTTTATGAAATCCAAGGGCATAGAGAATTTCTAGAATGAATGGTTGTCAAAGTTGATGATGGCAGAGATGTTAGGGAAGAAAATGACCAAAAAGTAGATGATGAATTAGATTGATGCATTAGTATCCTGGCAAGGGTTCGTTCATGAAATAATAGGAATAAGAGTCTAAAAGGCAATTGGTTAAAGAGTGATTTTGAGGTGAAGAAAGGTGACAATTCTTTTTTAAAAGTGGTTATGTAGAGAAAAGATGTAGCAAGGTGGAGAGGGGGAAAAGTTTGTGGGAGTTGTTTTATTTTGTTTTGTTTATGATATAATGGCCCGATCCTGTTTAAATACCAATGAAGTAATTGGGATCAGGTGTCAAGTAGAAAGCAATTTTAGAGGTGGCATATTTGAAGTTGAGGGTGAGGATTTAGCTTTGGAGGGGAAGGGGAGACTTTCAAATAGATAGAATGAAGTGTTTGAAAGCCATCTTATAGGTAGATATTGGAAATTGAAGGTGTCCCTATCTAATAACTTGTATTTCCTCTGTGGTGTGGGATATGGAGCTAAGGCTGAAGTGGAGAGGACAGGATATTTGAGGAGATATTTTGAAATAATGCTGGAAATAGCACCATTATCTAGCAGCACAAAAGTCTTAGTTGTGGCTGCGTATACTGAATTTATTGAGTTATTTCTTTCAACAGTATTTAGAAGCCAGCTGTGAGAGAAGGAGGACTCTTAGATGGACAACAGTGTTGATGTGTTGGACAACAGAGGCCAGATTGAATAAGGGATGAGGAGAGAGGAAAGATAGTAAAGCACTAAACAGGTGAACACAGAGAAGTATCATTGAGATAAAAATTTAGATATATTTATGATAATAACCAAGGAAGAGAGCTGAAAGACAACAGATTGGGATGTGGTAGAATTTCATATTTCAGAAGTAGAGCAGGTTGGTTTTGGTTTTATTGACAAAGCCTACATTTTGGCCTTGGAAGTGGGTACTAGTTATTCACTGAGGTGAAAATGTTAAGTAACTGAAGAATGAATGAGCTGCATGAGTGATACCAATGTCATCTGAATAGTGGCAAAGCTCTATCCTTCCCTAAGTTATAACAATGAACTTAGACGACTGGCAAAAACTCTGTGCATTAAGGTCATAATACCATTCTATACAACATCACTTTTCTTACTGTCAACTCCCACTGTTTAATCATGTCCCCTCACTTCCACTGTTAAATGTGGAAGAGGACATCCATAGTATGCAGAAAAAAGTTTGGAGAGTCAAGCGTGCAGTGGGATTGTGGAAAAGGGCATAAATTTATATTTAAGAAATCACAGCCCAGTTTGGAATAGAAATCTGGGATAGAACAGGTGGTTGGAGAAACTTAAATATAAGAACGAGAAGAACTGTGGATAAGATCAACTAGCCAAAATTTTCCAAAATAAACAGTTCCTGCAATGTTCTAATGGATAGATAGAGTGCCAAGGGCAGGAGGCAGAGTGCGACACATATTTTCTCTGGAAAGAGTCATTGGTAAAACTATCTTAACATGGCTTTGGAGAGAAGCCTACTCTAGTAGGAAGGGCAGACTGTAGGACTGTTAGTTCCCAGAATACTTACTATGTGTAAATTCTGTTCTTACTTCCCTTTATCTCGTTCCTTCTTCTCCACCCTTCTCTCCCTCCCTCTTCCCCTGACCTCCCTCTCTTTCTTATGTCTTCACACTCTTTTCTATTTCCTATCTCTTTCTTCGCCATAAAAAATAAGATTAAATAAGGTGTAAGGATATAAATCTGTGGCAGAAGAATCTCTGTTGAGACTTTCTTTGCCCTGCTATGGTCCCTATCTAGAAGGATCCACAGTGTTCCCTGACAGATCCATGACTATTAACCAGCAGTTCCAACCTGGCCCCAGGCCACTGGCTTTGCTTCCAGAAGCAGGCTTTGCCCACCGGGTACCCTTCATTTTGCTTGGCTGTGACCTTTCTACAGAGCTGATTTTGGTACTTTATTGCTCAACCTGCAACTATCATGTAGACAAATATGGATGTGCTGTCTGCCTTCCTCCAGTCTCTGCCACTCAGCCTGTGCACCTTGACCGCTTGTATGTTCCATTGGAAAGGTGTATATGCATTTCTTTCCTAATAAAAGAAAACTCGTTCCATATATGATCACCAAATTCTGAAGGCGCCTGCCAGCTAGAGATTGCCATCAATTGTTGAGCAGCGACTCATTTTTTTGCGGAGTATCACTTTTTCCTTATATCAAATGAAGTGGCAGGTGGAGGAAATTGGCAGGGGCACTCTTCTTTCTTCCTTATGGGAGGGAAAAAAAAAAAAAAGGAAAGACAGAGATACCTTCATTAATCATGCAAGTTGTCTCCTACCATGCCAAGGAAATTACCTTCTCAACACTACCCATCAACATCACTGACCTTTGTCATAAAAAGCAGGTCGCTTATATCTATATCCTATTAAAAGGCATCATCTCACAATCACTTCTTCAGTACTATTAAAGTCTTGTCAAAAAGAATCATTGACTTATTGTCAAACACATCTAACCTTCCACATTAATGTACCTAGAGACACCTCACTAATCAGCAGGCAAGCAATGCGGACACCCAGGAAGCCCAAGGAAGCTGGGAGAGAAAAGGGCTCTGATTTCACCCTCCCCAACTGACCCATGCATTTTTTTTCTTTCAGTCTTATACATTGTCAAAGTTGATGATATTTGTTTTAGCATATCGGTCCTTATAAATTTTGAATGAATACTATTTTTTCACTATCACTGTCTAAAACATGTCAGTGGCAGAAATTCCACAGAATGCCAGAGGACGTAAATGAGTCTTCATGACCTCTCTGGGCCTAACATGGCAGTGGGTATTAAATGGGTGACAAATGACCATTTGTTGAATATATCTTTTGGTGGAATTAACAGAAAAATAGAAGCTTGTTAGAAGTGCAGAGTCTTGAGTCCGACCCCAGGATGATGGAATCCGAATCTGCACTGTAACAAGATACCGGGTTGACTTGTGTGCACATTAAAGTGTGTGATGCACTAACTTAGCACATCAACCTCCTTTGTTTTAATTTTAGCACTTGCATGTCCAGATTTTCTCTTGTCTATTGGTGTATACGTGTATGAGCTGTACTCCTCCAATAAACATATGCTTTATGAGAACATGGATCTTGTTAGCATCGCTCCCCTCTAGCATGCACTAGTACGAGAGCAATGCCTGACATTCACATGGTTTGTTGAATGAATAAATGAAATATCCCCATTTATCTGAGGCTTTACTCTTAAAGGAGAGAAGAATCAGGATCCAAACTCGTTATTTCACCTCACAACTCTCCAGTTCATGAAATAAATTATGCATATCTGTGTTTCTTTGGGAGGCTGAAGGAGGTTCATAGTCCAAAGGGTAATCTGTCTTCAGATTGAATAAAATGTCAGTTTTCTTTCAAGTTTCTTATTCTATAACAGCTGTGATGTGAGAGTTTCTGAGCACACTTCTCAGAGTTCCCTTGAGTGATTCTGGCCTATCAGGGGCCATAACTAAAGCCGAAGTTGTGTTTAGGTCCTTGGCAAGACAGTGAACTCACTTAATGGAGCTTATTAAATGCAAAGAATGAATTCTATTAGGAAAATCAACAAACAGGAATGAGGGGTGCAAGTTGTGAGAAACTCAGGAGAGAGAAGAAGAAAAGATGGGGGAGACTGTCTGGGAAAGTGGGTGGTAGGTAAAGTGAATTCACCAAAGAGATATGTGATTTTATGGAGAAGAGAGAAGGCACAAGCATATCTTGCTTTCTTCATAATTATTTTGTGTCTATATCATCATAACACATTCTAACATCACTCCATACATGACAAATAAGATCATCTAAAGAGCCAGCCATTGAACACGTAGTACATTTTTATTTTCCAAGTGACTTTAACTCTGCCACCAGTGCAAAAATGTGCATATTTTCATTTCCTCCATTTCTTGTTTTCTTTTGCCCCATTACCTCTCCTAGTTTTTCACACAAAACTCTTCATTTCTAGACAACTTGCATCTCTATAACAAAGAAAATCTAACTAGCACAATTCACAGACTTAAAGTCAAAATTTTAAAAGATAATTATATGCAAGGCTCTTCTTTTTTATAAAAACAAACATAAAGTTAATCTGAGGTATAAATAAACACAGAACTGCAAATGTGAAAGATGATCTGTGAAGTGGAAAAGATAAAACAGATTGTCATAAATTGGAAAAGAGAGAGAGAGGAAGGAAAGATTCGTCCACATTTTCACAATTTGTTCAATCTATTTACATTAGTATTAGAAAATATATATAAAATGCCTTCTGTAATGACTTAAAAACATTTGTAAGTAAACTAAGCTACTAAAATAAATATAAATATAAACAAAGGAAAAAGATGGCCCATTCTTTCAAATATGCGGTCATATGGTCTTTACTGTATACAAGAAATTTAACTTCACACCTTCACTGCTCTTTTTCCAGGAGCTTAATTCCTATGTTCATATTAAATGATCTTAACAATTACTTTTGTACTGGGCTGATATATCGATTTGAAAGAAATGAATGCAGACATTTGCTGATGAGTTGGATTCACACATAGATACACACACACACAGGTGTCATGGACACATGCTACAAGAAGTTTAGGAGGGCAACATTAAACTCAAATGAATGCTTTTAAAACTACCCATTTTTGCTCTTCAAACAGTTTGCACTTTGGACACTGGAAAGGCAAAGGCAGCAGTGAAAACAAACAAACAAACAACAACAACAACAACAACAACAAAACAATGAAAGCACATCTGGTGTTTTCTAACTCAAGAAGCCGCAGTTGATTTGAGAAGTGGCAGAATAAATAAGCTGCTTCCAATTTTATTTGAGAAAAATCTTCCATCTCAGCCTTTGTATATGCCTGGCCTCACACATCATGGTTACACACCAAAACCCTCAGGAGCTAGGGTTTTATATCAGTGTCAGAGCATTTATATTTTGAAAAACACCCTGAAAATGCCAGCTCTACCCCAGCTAGGATTGCTTCTCCTGTGTCCTGCAGTTAGAGTTGTCAACATCAGTAATATACATGACGTTTGAACTTCTTCCAAGTGACACCCACACACTCACTCCTGAAAAATTTCAGTGTCTGCCCACCTGCTGTTCAAGTGTGGAGAAGAGATGAAAGATTCTTTGCCTTGAAATTAAAGAGCTGAAAACAAACAGTTCCAACTGCAAACCTCGATTTGTGCCAGCATTCCCATCTTGTCAGCTGACCTACTATAATAAGTCAATTCCTTGTGGCATCCTCTTTAACACAATCAGATGCATTGGAAGTTTTTAAAGACTCTCCCCGTTAGTCTGATAGGCTGTAATTGTTACATTGTAGCACCTAAAGTAGACGTTTGCACCCAATGCTTTTTCTGATGGTGATAAACATAATTATAACAGCCTCCATAGGATGAATTGAGAAACCTAGTTTCAAAGGAGCTAATGTACAAATGCCACTACTTTACTTATTAAGAATTAGGAAACTTTCTTTGTACGGGTCCTATGAGCAATCTTATATAAGCCTTTTGACCACACTAAATTCATTCATGTTTTCATTCATTTGATTTTTGTTTATTCATTCATATTTTTTTTCTATTCTGCTACTCGGGGATATCATGTGAAGATAAAAGAAATTCAAAGAATGCATCTGCCTTTGTTTCTGTGCTCAAAGAACTTATGTTTTAGAGAATAGTTTAGATGTACATAAAGAATAAGCAACATAACAATGCATTAACTAACAGTGCAAATTTTAGGAAAAAGAGCTAACCTATGGTAGTGTTGAGTATTTTAAAAAATGGTCTAGGAATTTAGTTAGAAAATATTCCTGTAGGCAGAGTGTTTAGGAAGATGAGAAGCTTCAACTGGGCATTTTACAAATAGGTAGCATTTAATTACAGTTGACCCTTGAATGACATGGGGGTTAGTGGCACCAATTTCCAAATAGTTGAAAATCCATGTATAACTTTTGACTCCCCCAAAAGTTAACTACAGTCATCCTTCGGTATCCACAGGAGACCGCTTACAGCACCCCCACCCTGTGGATATCAAAATGTGCAGATGCTCTATGCCCTCGAAGGAAGTGGCATAGAACAATGTATACAGTTGTCCCTCTGTGTCCTCAGATTTCCAACCAGGTATTGAAAATATTGTTTTTGATCTGAGGTTGATTCAATCCCCAGGTGATACCCAGGGATATGGAGGGCTGACTGTGTTTTTGTTGAAAACAAATCCACATATAAGTGGACTTGGGCAGTTCAAACCCCTGTTGTTTAAAGGTCAACTCTAGTTGAGAGACTTGGGAAAGATATTTTCCACGTGGAGGGGCAAAGGTGAGCAAAGTTCAGAGTGATGCTAATGTATTAACACAACGGAGGGGGCAGGAAATTAACATAATGATGACTATCTTTGGTTTTATTCATTTGCAACATACATCTCCTTCTGTCTTCTTACATGTTTCCAAGGCACTATAGTTAGGCTGAAAGTGTTAGTTTGTTACAGGAAACTCATTTATGCTAGCTCAAGGAATAGCAGGTTGAGGAGGGTGGAAGAGAAATATATAATCTACTCTCCTGGAGCAATAGGAGAAAGAAGTGATTTGGGGTGGACTCTCTCAGATGGAGGAAGTCTGGTCATAACATTTCTATGAATCACAATGGTAAGAATTTGTGGTGGATCTTCTTTCCAGTTTTCCATTTAGCTAATCTGTCAACCATTGCTTCTTTTGTATGTCTGGCCTTCTTACTTCTCACTTTATTCCTTGCTTCTTTACCTTGTCCTCCTAATGTACATTTTCTGTTTTTCTATGTCTAATTGTCTATGGTTTCTATTCCCTTTGTCTTTTGCTTACTCTTTATATAGTAACACATCACTCCCTACCCTAACTAATAAACTGCATTGACTGTAAACTCCCTCCATAACTGACTGATTTTCTCCACCCCCCATATGTCTCCATTCTATTTCTTGAAAGCAATAATCCAGGTTCCCCAGCTCATTCACCACTGGGCAGATGGTTCATATTAGGCTACTCATGCATTGTTGAATTGCATAAGGATGGCTGCCTTTGAGTATGGAGCACTTTCCATCCCAAAGAGGCATGCCCATGGAATGGTATAAAACAGGGCTGGCTGGGGCTCCTCCCTCAAAGCTATCCATGGGCGGGTAGACTGTCTATTACTTGACAGCTTTCTTAAAAGAGGCTCTGTCATGATGACTGACAAATCTAATAGAAAATGTAGGGACCATGTTTACTTTGTAATCCATTTCAAGAGAGATGGTGCATTTGTGTGATAATGAGTTTATTAAGTGTCTATCAAGCTACAGATAGTGATGAGGCCTTTATTTTCATTAGGTTATTTAATCTCCAAAACAATTTCGCAAAATAGTTATTGCTATTCCCATTTTAGAGATGAAGAAACTGAAACTCAAATTAAGCAACTTAAATCAAGTAGCTAGTAATTGATTAAACTTAGATTTTAATACATATTTATTACATTGGAAAGATCATTTGATTTATATGCCCCAAACTCCCCCACTCCCTCATTATACAACTCTGATAATTTCAGAGAAAATTTAATCCTGTACTTGGTGACTTCAAACTGGTATAATCAATCATTTGATGAACCAAATAATTGCTTTTGCTCTCTCATTTACTTTAATTATGGGCAACATTGGGTAACGCTAGTTCATGTTTGTCAAGTGTGAAACTTAAAAAAAACTTTTTAAACCCATTTTAATTTTAAAGTACTCATTTTGAATTATCTATTGATTCTAAAGTAGACTGACCTTATGTTCTACATGTATGTTACTGATGACATTGCTTAATTAAACTGTCTATTACTTGATGGCAGAGACTATTTTTCTAATAATGACTTTTTACATGGAAAGGCATGATTCTCCTAAGAAAAACACTTGAATCTATGACCATTTAGCAGTAGTAACTTTTAGTTTAGGGGATATGACATATTTATAAAACTGGATTTGTTATTTATATCATGCATTCATTCTATGAATAAAATGCAACATTCAACAAATCATTGCAGTACAATCTGAGCTGGAAATGCATGGAGTACTTCTGGAAGTACAGCTCCTTCCTAGGTATTAAAGGATGTCTAAAGGAGTAGTCATGGTTGTTGGCCTCGATGAACTCAAAACATTTCATGTATGAAATGTACTCAAAATAAATAAGGCATAAAAATAAGGGATATAATGAACAGCATGAGAAATGCGTACTGTAGAAGTTCAGAACAATAAATCGGTGTGGGCTGGAAAAGCCACAAAGAGTGTGATGGGTTTGATGATGGGAGGCTGAAGATAAGAGCATAAGGGAAGATGAATACATATGAACACATCAAGGTTTGTTTAACTTATACTCTGCTGAAAACCAGGCATGTTTTATAAGAAAAGGCTCTGAGTGAAGTTGAATAATTAAGGTATGGATTTCACTTTATTTTATGCTTGGATATTATATATATACATACATATATATATATATAATTACTTAATTTTATACTTGGACATCATATATATATACTTGGACATCATATATATATATATAATTACTTAATTTTATACTTGGACATCATTTATATATATATATATATATAAAATTAGTAATTTCAGGAATCTCTCTAGTGCCACTGGGAAAACAAATTAAATGCAAAGATAGACTTTACGTATAAAAAGCTGGCTATTTTAGAAATCTGAGTGCTTGACTATGCCATTTAAAATGTCTGAATGTAAAGATATTTATCTGAACTCCAGGAGGCATCTGAATGTTAATATAATTTGGGATTCATTTGGCTTCCTTAATCTAAGGATTTCTGTCTTTCAACAAATCTGGTATATTTTCAGCCATTCTTTCTTCTAACTTAGCCTCTTTCTTATGCCATTGTTTCTTGTTGAAACACTTGATTGCATTCATGCAAGACTTTCTCCGGTCTATCCCCCATGACTCTGACTCTCTTATATTTACTATCCATCTATCTCTCCCTGAACTATATTACAGATTAAAAAAAGTTACCTGTTTTCCATGTTTCCCAAATTCCGTTTAGTAGGTCCAATGTTCTATTGATGTATCTATTGAGTTTTTATTTTCAAATATTTTATTTCCCTAAGTTCTATTTGCTCCAAATCTAGTTAATAAGATATAATCTCGTTTTTGCTCTTGTTTTTAAACATCTTCTTTTGTTTATATATTAAACACAATTGTTTTATGTTTTGTGTGATACTTAAAATATCTGAAGTCTTTATGAATCTGATTCTATTTCTTATTTCTTCTGTTTTTAACTCACAGTGATTTGATATATATATGTGTATATATATACACACATATATGTATATATATACATTTATACATTTATATATACACACATTTATAAATATATATATATATATATATA
Organism: Pteropus medius; assembly: GCF_902729225.1. Taxonomy (NCBI): domain Eukaryota; kingdom Metazoa; phylum Chordata; class Mammalia; order Chiroptera; family Pteropodidae; genus Pteropus; species Pteropus medius. The sequence continues at coordinate 25,930,637 of NW_024340849.1, forward strand.
CACACACACATACATACATTTTTACTATGATCTTCTTACTTTCCTTTGAAAATTATTTTTGGTAATTCTTGAGTCCTTAGTAAAGGTAGCATTCTGCCAGAGATGAATCACAATTGCTTATAATCACTGAAGGCTGGTGTATGTTAGGTGGGGGTGGGGAGGGTTCCTCCAGCTCAGGAACATTTAAAATTAAATTCTTGAGGTTTTCCCAACCACACAAAGAAGTGAAATAACATCACAAACCTATATGAAGGCTGGCTTGTAATTATAAATTCTCAAGGGATATTTTCTTTATTTTTCCAACTGCCCGGTGCCAAGGTCAAGACAGGTAAGTTTTCTTAACTTCTCCTTTTGTGCAATGGGCCAAGCCCTTTGGGCTCCTAACTTAATAAAGTGGTCTGCTAATAGACTCTCGACCTTGAATTAACCACTGCTTCATTGTTTGCTCTGTGACTTAGGCCAAAACTTTCAGAATTAAAACAGACTTTCATATTCAATTACCTCCTTGGTTTCTAGCCTTCATTTTATTTTGGAAAAAAAGTTTTAAAACTTTTATATGATATTTTAGCGTCCTTTATTTTTTAATTCAAGAAGATTATTGGGTTAGGGAAATGGGATTATATTTGACTATCAACCTGATACCCGATAATCTGACTATTTCTGAGTGTATAAGTAGAACTGAGCTATGTGCAAGTTGCTGCTTCAGTTGTGCAATTAAAAAGAAGTCCCTTGGTGCCAGCAAAAGAGACCGTCAACTGGTTAGGGAAGTGCCTTAAATTTGAAACTTCTGCTCATACAACCTGCTTCTTATCTCTAGTCTCATTACCTTAGTACCAAGGGAAATTATTCTTCCCTTCTCATATAATTTTCAAATTGTCTTAGTTGTGTTTTTTTTTTTCCTGCATAAATGCCTTTGATGTAAAATTAACTTGATTTCACATTTATAAAGAAAATTAGAAGATCAGGGATGATGAGACCATGACTTGGACTCTAAAAATTCCATTTTTTCCCAGGAATGACCTGGGTAGAGAGAGATACACCCTAGGAAACACTCTTCTTGGAAAAGAGAGTAAAATATATTTATTCAGTGGTTTCTTCTCATCACATTACAATCTAAACTTTTCTCTGCTATTCAATAGTCTCAACGTATACAGTTTATTTCCCACTTTTCTCCCTTTTTTTCCTCCCTCTGTATTTGCTTTCCAAAAAGAATTGTGTATGGTTATCTGAAGATGCCACAAGGTTTCTTGCTTCTTTCTTTGTGCACATGCATTCTCCTTCTCTTCTTTAGCATCTCAGACTCGTATGTTCCAACACCTATCTTAATTGCTCATCTGGTTAAGGATTCATCCTGAATCCTCTCTTTATCCTCTGCCCTGGAAAGTGTTTATCTCTTCCTTTAGGCTATCACTGTGTATTTTATGAAGGTCTATTAAAACAGCTATCAGCCATAATCAAACAATTTATATATATTCTTCTCTCTTTTAATGACTTCTGAGCTCTTTAAAGGTGAGAGCGGCAACATTTTCATCTTCGTATAGTCAATGCTAGAGAAAATTATAATTACTCAAGAAATGATTGATTAATGAATTCATTAATTAACATAGAAGACACTGTCAGTACCTGCTTTCATGATCTTAGATATACATAATGATCCAAAATTAAAAACATAAAACAGTGATCAACCAAGGCAGTCAGAGATCCATGAGGTGTGATAGAGAAACCAGCTGTTACAGGAATTTGGGTATTTAATCCAGGCTCAAGCCCATCTTATAATATGTCTTCTTCCTTGATTAATTACAACATCAGCCTGGATGCTGTGAGAGTCAGAATATCGATATCCCAAATCTCTTCCACTTATAAGATTCTATTTAGAGTGTTGCTTAATATGTGTATAGAGAAATATATTCTACAGTTGATTTGACTTCATATGATTTTCTCCAAAATTCCTGGTGAATGTTCAGTCAGATATAGCTATACTCATAAACCATGACGTTTTGTTTAGGAAAAGTAAGTGTGTGACGATTAGTCTCTACACTCAATTATTATTTGTTGTTCAGATTAACTGGGTAGTGAGAGAACCAGGACTAGCCTCCCGATAATTGGATTATGGTCTGAAAATTGACCCACCGCACCCAGCGGCCTTTATATACCCACAGTTGAATATTCAGCACAGTTATCTGAAAGTACTAAGATATTTAGCAGTTAAGGGTCATATTTTTTAATCTTCATAAAACCACTGCATTGTTAAATAGGGATTCTAGCTGGCATCTGAATCTATTTTTACTCCCCTTGACCCTTGTACTTGTGCCGCAGTGCTTGATTCTTTGTTGTTGTTCTTTGGTTTGCTTTGATTTTTTGTTTTTATTTTCTATTTGCTTTGCTTTCCTGAAATTTTGATTAAAAACAAAATAAGAAAATGACTGTTGCTTTTAAGTGTTTGTTGGGTTAAAAAAAATTGAAGAAGGCTAACCATCATCTTAGGCCAATATTCTGGACAAGAACAAAAATTGAGCAAATTTCTGGTTAGTAGTAAGAGTGAGGATGTGCTTTTAAAATAAAAACGCAATTGCTGTTGAGGTGCTGGGTAGCAGCAGGGTCTGTGAGGGTTGGGGAGCCTTGGTTTCTGAAAGCTATGTGGGGGAGCAAATAGACATTTGTGTGTGAGTTGCTTGAGTACTGAGAGGCATCCAAATGAATATGAGGTGATGTTCAACCCCATTGTGTTTATATGAATACACATTACCATTTCCCACAAGGAAGCTGATAACGGCACCATGATACTTTGCTATAAAATCCATTGAACATTTCCCTGCATGTTTCACTCCCTTTAAAATGGCTCAGGAACAGGCATGGAAAGTGCCATTGCCCCTCTGTAACACTCTCTTTTCCCAAATGAGAACACACTGTAGGGGTTTCACTGCAAAACGCTTGGCATAGACAACTGGAACAAATGAAGGATTTTCCTTTAAACCCATCTGGTTTGGGGGTTGTGTGTGGTGGAGGTAGGGCAACACTTATTGTTTTTCTTTTCTCTATATATTTCAATGTTAAAAATTACAGGAGCAGATAAAGTGCAAGGGGATTTAATTATGTGTAAATAGAAGACAATGAAGAGTCCTTAGGAGTGTAATTAACTGTGGATGTAGATGTGTGTATCCTCATAGCTGCATTTTATTTGCATAGGAACATGAAAGTTCAGAAACACACAGTTTTGGACATGTAAAAGACTTTGTGGCCACAGGGGCACATTCAGAGATTAGCATAATATTTTATAGAATTCATGTGTTAGCACTGAATTCATCAAATATAAGTGAAAAGCAGCCCCTCTCAATAATTACAGCAGTGATAATAGCAAAGATTTATTTAATAAAAGAACCCCTCCTGTAGCAAGGTAAAAATATTTAAATATATTCTAAAATCATTTTAAAAGAAAAATAAGGAAGAGAAAGTGGACTACAATCTTAAACCTATTGCTAGAGTTTTACTCATAATTTAATGCTTTCTGCTTCTAAGCAATTCAGGAGTGGAAGCTAGAGACGTTGGATGCAATTGGAAAGTTAAGATTGTGTCGCTGGGATATGACAAGGAAAAAACTGCTGTATTATGATTAGGGTTCTATAAAACAAATGTTTCCCTTCGTATAGATTTCATTAAGGAAATATTAGTACGTATTATGCTTGTTTAAGGTGATAGATTCCTGCAGCCTGGAAATTTCTTCACTTTTTTATTACCATCCTTGATAACCTGTCCTAATACTTAATAATAACCTCTCTCCTGTCAACAGTTATTGCTCAGTCTCAATCACCTAAATCTTTCCTTTTTCCCTCCTGGTTCATTTCCTCCTGATCTGTCTTTAGTGAAACTAGAGGACAGTTAAGCTCTCTATTTTCCTTCATAAAGGATGATGTTTTTGTTATGATTCTTTCCAGATCCTGTGGCAAAGAGGTCCAGCCAGTATTTCTCCAGAGCTGAGTCAGTTCTCTTTCACTGTGAGAAAGGCCAAGCAGGGCTTTGTGAAATATGTTATTAGAGAACATCGAGGTGAAAGATTATGAAGTTACTTAAGTCCAAAAAATTGTTCCTTAGTGACAAGGAGAGTCGTTGAGGACATTAGTAGAAGATATCAACCAATCAGAACTAAGAATCACTGAGCTAAAATAGATAGGAAGAAAGAAAAGAATTAGGCCAGGAACACTTCGCCTGTGTAGGCAGGCCATACTGAGAAAAAATCAATGAAGCACTGAGGTTGGCAGCTGAGGAAACAAGGGTGAAAAAGTCACAGATAAAACTAGAGGAGCTGGAAGAATTGTGTGAAAGGACTCTGTCTGACGATGGAAGCAAATAACAGTCAAACTTTACCTGAGCCCTGTGCTACCAGAAAACAGTGACACTAAGAAGTCTCTCTACCCTTTTGTGTCTGGCTAACCACAAAAAAAGACAACTCTGCACTAGCATTTTGTTATAATGATGACCCATCTTCATTCTTCTGCATACTTACATAAGACTCATGAAACCTCCTTTATCTACCTGCTTCTATAAGACCCTGGGTCCCTTTTCTTTTCATTGAGATGTTCCTTATTAGTAAACATTCTCCCTTTTCAATAATCTGAATAAAATCATCTCCTTATTTCTTTGGTACATTTTGTCTTTCATACAACAATACACATTTTTTCTAAAAGTACCAGTTGAATCTACGAAGATTTATTCTTCAGTAATATTGCCATCTAGAAAGTGATAATGAGCAAGTTTTAAAAGGGAAGGAGAAAAGAATAAGAGTAATTTAGGACAGTTAAAATCTTTATCGTTTCTGATAAAAACTTCTTCTGAGTCTAATTCAGGAGACAGAAGTGTCCTAGAACAAGGTGAACTACTTAGCTTGGGTCCTGACTCACCCCCAGTCTCTATAGGACAGATGACAGTAAGTAGCCTGGAATGAGAAAAGGTTCTCAGCATAGATGATTCTACAGTCTAATTAGATGCCTTTTCTCCTATTTTTCTACAGGTCCTTTAGAGTTAATGCGAGTGACTATCAGCTTAGAAAGTGGACTTGGTAGGAACTAGAAGCTTTTTCTGGAGATAGGGGTAAATATAGTCACTGTCACACCACACTCAACCACTACTCCACCCCCACAGAGCAGGCTTTTTCCCCCAGTGAATTCTTGATGCCTCACCTTGGGATGCATATTCACTTTGCTGAACTCCGATAGCAGAGAGTCTGTTATAATCAATCAGCTTCATCATATTCTATTTTATAGTACTAATTCACTGTCTTGAATTAATTTTAAATAAGAAATATATATATTCAGAACAAAATTGTGAATACGCAAAGTATTTACAGTTAAAATTAAGTTTCTCTTTCTCCCATTACCCCTGGTCTTTGTTCCACTCTCCAGAGGCAAACATAGTTGTCAAATGTATTAAGTGGTCTAAGCATTTACATAATATGTGTGTGCATATGTGTGTGTATAAGAGAGAGAAATGTTATGTATACATATTACATATATATATATAATATATGTTATATGTACAGTTAGTTCCTATTTCCATATTTATTTATGATATCTTTGTTATATTTTGTGAGCACTCTATATCATACTGTACTCTTTGTTCTGTACTTTGTATTTTTATTTAGAAAATAATATGTATTGAAGATCCTTTCATATCCATACATAAAAAGCTGCCCTATTATTTTTAATAGCTGCAAAAATCCATCAGATGATGTGCCGTAGCATATTTAAGCAATACCTAATTGATGGGTGTGTAGATTGTTTCTGATCTTTTCAAATATAAAGAAAAAAAAAACAGTGCATGGAAGTTTCTTCTTCATACATAGTTCTTTCATGTTTGCCTATATATCTGTTGGATAAATATCTTGAGAAAGAATTTCTGAGCCAAAGAGTAAATGCATTTGTATTTATGACAGGTATTGCTCTATTGCTTTCTATAGGTGTTGTATAATCTTACACTCCTTCTGCACTGTTTTCTCACTTCCAAAATGACACACTGTGGAATCATCTTCATAGTCTGAGTATACAAATAATTAAAATGTTATTTCTTTGCATATAAAACTTTGATTTCTCTTGTTTTGAGTACTTACTTTTTCTAATGGCTATGTCACCTTCCCAAAGAGACTGGTCATCTTGAATGCCAAAATATTTCTCTGTATTATCCTCCCTTCCCCAGTATCTAGTGGATAGCCCTGTATATAAAAGATACACGAAACAGTTTTATCGATTCATTGATCCTACCCCAAGGTTGATCATATATCACTAGCATGTAGACTCATGTTCCCTTCTTCTTTTCTCCTTCTCATTTTCTAAGGTGGCCTCATTAGGAATAAGAACAGAAAATAATTCTCACCTCCTCCTCTGTGCTGTTGATATTTAATGAGGAGTGTTTAGGTGGAGGATAAATATAAACTCAATTTCACATGTCAATAGAATGAGAGAGGATGTATGTTAACAAACATCCTGGCAAGATGTAGGACTTAGAGCTTCATTGGTGGGAATTCTTAATCTGTGAAGCATATATTCTCCCAGGGGAGTAAAACAAGACGATGCATTTTTTCTCTAAGTAAAATTAAATTAAATGGTCATATGGTCCCCAAAGGGAGACATACTTCAGATCCCAATAAGATGATGGCTTACTCTAAACAAGCAACTTTTGAATAAATTGAAACTGTCTCTGATGAGATATGGGGGAGAAAATGAATCGATGTATTGGTCTAGTGAGCAATATTGTTAAAAACCCACTCCAGGCCTTTGAGCCAAGCTTCTCTTACTCAGTTCCACTTCCATGTCTGGAAGTGCACTATCCCTTCTAATAAAGCTCTTCTTTTCTGCTGTAAACAAACAAACAAACAAAAACAAACAAACAAACAAAACATTCCAAGGAGCTCTCTCCTCCCAAGATGGCATAGAAGATAAGAGACAGTGCATGCTTCCTCTAGCAACCACACCAAAATTATAACAAAACTACAGAGCAATCAGTACATGGAGTCGCCTGAAGTCAGGCTGAACAGAAGCCCTAAAACTAGGTCACCTCAAAATGGTAGGAGGGGCAGAGACGTGAAACAGCCTGATACCACGGGTGGTGATAAAGAATCAGGAGGCCTATCTTGGCTGCAGAGCCACCTCCTGGCCACACAATGGGCTCCCCAGGCCAGGGTTCCAGTGCCGGGAAGAGAAGTCTCCACAACCTCTGGCTGTGAAAACCAGTGGAGGTTGCAGCCGAGCGAGACAGAAGGCTGTGGGAAGCGGAATAAAGGGCCCACGCCTAGCCTTACTCACCAATGGACTTGCTCGCTGTGAGCACCAGTACTGGGGCAGCTGCTTGAGGGGCACCAGGGATATACGGGAAGGTACTGAGTTGTTGGGCTTCAGGGCAAGGGCTGAAGGGGCAGCATTCTCTCAGACTTAGGTGCTGGCAGAAGCCACTGTTCCTTTGTTGAGGCCTCCCCACTCTCAGCCTGCAGACACAGGCACCATCAACCTGGATAACACAGGTCTCTCTGCACAGGGGATTCCCTGAGACTCCCTCTTGTGGGACCACCCAAGCCGCTTCAAGTGATTTACTCTATGCAAACCGACTGTCTTGGCTCCTGCTGAAGACTATCATAAAATATCGCAAAGGCTCACAAAACCCAAAGAAGCACTATCTGGCCTCAGCATGCCTTGGACATCTTGCTGAGCAGCCCCAAGCCCCACACTAGTGGCAGCTGTCCTCCATGTCTGACTTGACCCCTTGAGACACCTATAAGCCCAGCACAGGTGGCAGCCATATGTGGATTGCTTGGTGACTCTTAGCAGATGGCCCCAGAGGTGCACAGGCTGTGGCTGAACTTGCCTGCAGATGGACCCCTCCCAAAACTGCACCATTGGGCCTCACAACACACCTACTACATAAATCACTCTATTAAAACCAGGAGACTTAGGAGCCCTACCTAATACATAGAAACAGACACAGGGAGGCAGCCAAAATGGGGATACAAAGAAGCAGCTTCCACATGAAAGAACAGAACAAAGCTCCAGAAAAAAAAATTTACCAAATGGAGACAAGCAAAATGGAAACAATATGCAGAGTTCAAAAAACTGGTTATAAGGATGCTCAAGGAACTTAGAAGAAAAGTAGATGAACTCAGTGAGAACTTTAGCAAAGAGATTAAAAAAACCCCAAAAAACAGAAAAGTGAAAGCGGAAAATATAATAGGGAGCCAATCAGAAATGAAGAATAGAATATCTAAGATGAAGAGTACATTAGAGGGAATCAACAGAGTGGATGAAATGGAGGATCAAATCAGCGACATAGAAGATGGAGTAGCAGAGGATGCCCAATCCGAACAGCAACAAGAAAAAATAATCCAAAATAATAAGGATAGTTTAAGGGACCTCTGGGACAACATCAAGCATAACAACATTCGCATTATAAAGGTACCAGGAAAAGAGAGTAAGAAATTGAAAACCTATCTGAAGAAATAATGATGGAATATTTCCTTAACCTGGTGAAGGAAACAGACATACAACCCTGGAAGTTCAGAGAGTCCTAAACAAGATGAACCTAAAGAGGCCCACATCAAGACACATCATAATTAAAATGCCAAAGGTTAAATTCAAAGAGAGCATCTTAAAAGCAGCAAGAGAAAAGCAATTAGTTATATACAAAGGAGTGCCCATTAGATAGTCAGCTGATTTCTCAACAGAAACTTTAAAGGCCAGAGGGCTTGGCACAAAATAGTCAAAGTTATGAAAAACCAGGACCCACAACCAAGATTACTCTACCCAGCAAAGCTATCATTTAGAATCTAAGGACAGGTAAAGATCTTTCCAGACAAGAAAAAGCTAAAGGAGTTCATCTCCAGCAAGCCAGTATTACAGGAAATGTTGGAGGGATTTCTTTAAGAAGAAGAAAAAAAATATGTGTCAAAAGTCCAAATAAAGAATGGCAATAACTACATATCCATCAACAAATACTTCAAATGAAAAAGAAGTAAACGCTCCAATCAAAATATAAGGTGGCTGAATGAATAAGAAAACAAGACCCTTACATATGCTGCCTACAAGAGACTCATTTCAGATTAAAAGACACACACAGACTGAAAGTAATGGGACGGGAAAAGATATTTCAGGATAGACCTAGAGGGTAGTGTGCTGAGTGGAGTAAGTCAGACAGAGGAAGACAAATACCATATATAATTGCACATATATGTAGAATCTAAAGTGAAAACAAACAAACAGACAAACAAAAATAGAAACAAACTCATAGATACAGAGAGCATTTTGAGGGTCACCAGACGAAAGCAGGGTTGGGGAGAGTTGGCGAAAATGGGGGAAGAGACTAAAGTACAAACTGGTAGTTACAAGGTAATCATGGAGATAGAAAGTATAGCATAAAGAATATAGCCAATAATATTGTAATAACTATGTATGGTGTCAGAGGTCACTAGATTTCTTGGAGTGATCACTTTGTGAGTTATATAGATGTCTAATCACTATGTTGTACACCTGAAACTAATATAATATTGTATGCCAACTATAATTGAAAAATAAAAATTATTATTAAAATACCTGCCAAGGATCATGGTGTGTTCATGGCAGGTAGCTGAGTATAATGTTCAAGGGAAGTATAATGTTACTGCAGCAAACGTTTCTAGTTGGTGTTTGTTTGAATATTTCTTCATCACTCCTCAATATACCCTTGGGACTAAATAATATATTGGGGAGAATTCTTTATTTTTAATCATAAATGTACTAAAATGACTTTAAAAAATTTCTTAGTCAATACTGGATTTTATTTTACCAAATTAATTAGATCTTATGCTGTTGAAATCGAGGTATATTTTATTCCCAACTATGAGTTGCACTTTGCATAATATTCATAAAAATTTATAGAATATTTATTCAGTGACTAGTCCTGTGCTATTTACTGTAAAAGTACACACGCACATGCATGCACACACAAACACACGAATACAGTTTGTAAGTCAAAAAACAAAGAAAACAAAATAAACAAAAGGGGCAGTATATATACATATGAAACAAATATACCTCTATAAGACAATAAGGATTCCCCCTTTCCCAACCAGCTGCAAGTCCTGACTTCCTTGCTTCCAACCTCGATTTCCCCATTAACCCAGACAGGAAATAGTAAAGTCACGGTGCTAAGAGCTCACATCCCACCTCCTTCCTTCGCTTAATGTGTGCCCTGAAGCAAGCTCATTCACTTCTCTGAGATTTACCTTTCTTTTGTTGTGATTTATGAATAAATAAGATATGTTTACAAAGCCCCTCAGGTATATGTTATAAGGAACAGAAATAATACTCGTAAACCAGCAAGCACATAATAGGTATGCTGGAGATTTAAGACTTGGAATCAACACTTGGAATTCCTACTGCTTTACCCACTTCAACTAATCATTTAGGTTTTTATTTTCTCTGTGATTCCCATTCTCCATTTCTTCCTTGGAACACCTTAGAAAGGCTCAGGAAAATGGCCTGTGGTTTCTACCCCTTGCTCTCTCTATTCACTATAGCTAGATTCATCTTTCTCCAGCTAAGCTTTTGGAATGGCACAATCCAGGTTCCCATTTCCTACTGAAAAAAGCGAAGGCCCTAAACATTAAGTATCCACCATAACTGGACCTCTCGGATGTGTCAGTTTTATTCCTTCCACTCCCCTTTACGTAGCCTTTCCTCAGTCACGCCCAAGCATTCTGTGTGCCTCCTCTATTGCGTCTTCTGTAATGAACTTTCCTCATCCCTCATGTTCCAAACTTCTACCAACCTTCAAAGCCCACCTCAAGTACAATTGCTAACCACTCACCTGACTCACATTTCCGTAACTTTTTTCACACCCCTCTTAGAATACTTAGCACACACTTCTTTTGAATTGTAGTTGTTTGCTGTCATTCTTCATTTCTGTATGATATTCAATTTCACCGAAGGCAGAGGATGAATATTTTTTGTTTGTTCCAGAGACTGGTTTTTATTTGTCCTAGGATGCAACTGTGGCACAGTGGTTGAGAGGAAATGCTAGATCGGACTGTCTGAGATTTCATTCCAATTCAGCATTTTAGTCTCTGTGTTGAACAAGTTTGTTATGTCCAGCTCAGTTTTCTTAATTTCATTCATTCATTAATTTCTTCATTTATTTAACAAATAAATGTATTTAACAAATAAGTGGATAAATAATTTATTCCAAAAATTAATGTAAGCAACTCGTGTGAGCTGAGAGTACAATGGTGAGCAGACCGTGTGGGCCTGGGCCCTGTGAGAATGCAGCATGGGCCTTGTATTCATATAGGGCCCTGAGCTAAGAAGGGCCCTGCAGTTGGCTTAATGCCTGCTGCATCATCTTGATGTTCTTAATAATTTTTTAACAAGGGGTCCATATTTTCATTCTTCCCTCGGCCCTTGAAATTCTGTAGCCAGTCCAAATAGTGAATAAGATAAACATAGTTCCTTGCTCTTACGGTGAGACAGATGTAAACAAGCAAATTAGGAAGTGAAAAAGGAAAATATTGGTGATAAGTGCTATGAATGCCTAGGTGACAACTTCATATTTGGCGGTCAGGGAAAGCCTCCTAAGTTAACATGTAAAGTAGAGATTTGAATGATAACACTAGGTTAAAGAACATTCCAGATAGAGAAAACAAGTGCTAAGATGCTAACGCAGAAATGAGTTGGAGTGTTTAAGAAACACTGTTCTTGGGAAAGACAAAGCAAAGCAGAGAATGATTAAGTTTGAAAATTAGACTAGGCTAGATCATTAAGGCCAGGATACAGGGTTTGCATTTTATTCCAAATGTGATAGGAAGCCATTATAGGGTTGAGCGTGAGGACATTAAATTTTATTTATATTTTAAAAGATTGCGCTTTTTAATTATAGCAAGACAGAAATGGAGCAAGCATATCAGTAAGAAGACTACTGCACAAGTGTAGACAAGCAATGATGATAGATTTAACCGAGATGGTACCTGAGCAGCTGGACAGAAGTGGAGGTATTAAGGGTGTATTTTGTAGACAGAGTCAATAGGACTGCTGATATAGTGGATGTGGGGGATGAGGAAAAGAGAAAAATATCAAGATTTTTGGTGATGATGTCATTAATTAAAATAGAGAAGATGGACAAAAATAATTTCAAAAGGCAATACTGTGTGTTCTTATTTAGTCGTCAGTATGGGGAAGTCAAGAAGGAAAGCAAGTATTATCACTATTATAAAACATGGATAACACCACCCACCTCATGTGATTATTATGCATATTCAGTAAGATCATATATGTAAAGAATTACATTCCATGCCTCCCACACGGAAATGCTCAATGTATATTACTTATTTGCTATTTATGAGACACTTACCCAAATATAAGTGTAGATTGTAAATCAGAAAACTTTATAGCAGACATAGTAGTTCTAAAAGTTCTAAAGGATTAACTGACTGGAAAAATAGAAAGATTTGAAATAGGAGAAGAGATAAGGAGGTCAGGCTTGTCCCTCCTTCAAACAAATACTTTTACTCATTAATAGCTTCGTATTTCTATGGTATCTTTTTAGAAGTCTCAGAATACAGAAGCCAAATACGTAGCCAGTGACATAATGGACAATAAAGACACATATGCAGCAAGGAGAAGGTACATATTGCATACTATGAAAGAACAAGGTATTTATAAGCACTCCTTTGGATATTCTATAATTGATACATGATTCAAATCCCCACCGTTATTCCTCATTTGTAAGATCTGGCTTCATTTTGGAAGCTGAAGTATTCTTATTGTGAAAATGGAGATAGGGTTTTATACATAACATCTTTTCTGTTTTAAATGTCTTCCTGGTATTTCATGTGTATAAAACTGTCCTTACCCTGAGCATGGAGTGCTGGCTCTAAGAAAAGCTGGTTTAACCTATTACTGATTGGTTAGTGTGGCAGAAATCTGTCACATAGGACTGGACTTGCTGCTGGTTCGTCGACAGATGTCTTAATGACTTCTGGTGTATCTTTTTTGCTCTTACTTTTCATGTTAGGATGTGGACAGTAACCTTACAGAATTTTTAATTGCAGAAATCACATACTATTCTATTTGTAATCATTTGTTATCTATCATGGAGATTACTGACAGCTATATTAAAATATTTTTTTAAATCCTGTCTTTGAATAATATCTAAATATTGAAGTCATGAACCTATTCCCAAGTGTAGCCTTATTTGCTGGGTAATATATTAGCATATTTTGGATACAATGAGAACCTTCTCGGAAGTGAAGGGTTTGTCTCTAGAACTGCCACCATTTTGTTCCTCTGACCCCAAATCATTTTGAATCTGTAAAATGGATGCACAACCATGTAGTCTTACTACCGCTCCTATTCCCAAGTAGGAATTAAAAAAACAAAATAGTGGCTGTGAGTAAAATTTTCAAAGACAGAATGTCAGACAGTGGAAGGGATTATTATAAATAGCATTTCTGTTCTCCTGAGTCCCTCTCAGGGTCTCCCTAAATTCATCCTCTGCCGGCTGTAGTTCTCCAAAGCATTTTCTCGGCAACATCCTCACCAGGATCCTTTGCATTTGCCTCAATTCTATTGCTCTGCATAGGAAACTAAAAATACATATCTCACAGATTTGTGTTACGCTAAATGATCATTTAAATGTTCAGATCGGAACCCCTGGAATTTTCCATCTGCCTTTCGTCTGCTGGGCTGGTTCTGGAAGGGCGCTGCTGAGAGCTTCCCTGTGGATTGGCTTTGCCAGTGGGTGTGATTGAAAATCTGTAGCAAACACTTGGAGAAACAGGGTAAAGGGATAGTTAATAAAGGACAAAAATAGAGATCAAAAAGATATAAACACACATCGCAGTTTGATCTCAATATCATTTTTTAAATAATACATTTGCACATTTTCAAGATCGGCCTCTCTGGGGTTTCTTGCAGGGGACAGAATATTCTTGCAAGTTGCAGGGAAGCTTGTCTAGTTTTAAAGACAAGGGTAGAGGTGGCGAATTGCCAATTAAGTTGTGGGTGGGGATGGGGATGAGAGAGTGGAAATGGATGCTGTTAATGTCAAGATATTCATGCTGATGACAGAGAGAGGGCGAAGACATATTTTAGGGCTGTGAAAAGGAAGGCAAGCCAGATGTAGAAGATGAAGCAAATCACACCCTTGCTTTTTGTTTTCACTTATGAAAAGAGCCCCCCAAACATGGAGATCGTTATACAGAATGTCCAAGGCAAATTAAGGAAAATAATTATTGTAGCTGATGAAGCAGAAACCCTATTAGAGCTAAATGCTACTTCACAGTACTCAGTGGTGGAGGTTCTGAACTAAATGCATTTTTCAGCATCTTTAGTGTAGTATATTAAATTAAGTTTTTAACCACTTTTCTCCTCCCCTTTATTTTGAATCCTACCCTCCCCCGCTTTCTTCAATCTCTCAGGAAGGTTGTACAGGGTTGGAAGTTCATAGAATGTGATACAAGAAAGGAACTGCTGAAAAAGAAATCCTTTATTTTCCAACTCCTTTTTCTCTAAGATGAAAAGTAAATAAAAACCCAGAGGGGTAATTAATAGTGGAAGGCTGGGGCTTCAAGTGACAATGAGTGACCTGTCATTGCAGAAAATGGAGCAGAGAAGAGGCTATTGAGAAGGAGAGGGAATTCTTAAGCTTGTTTGGCTTTTTTTCTGTTTTCACCTAAGGGAGCTCTTGCATCCTGAAAAAGATTTCCTTTAGCCCTGTGTTCCCCTTCTCCTGAAAAAGCAGGTCTGAGATGGGGGAGAATTTTTGTTGATTTCGGATGCATGCGTTTCTCTTATTTCTCAGCTAACATAGTACTGTTTTTTACTCTCTTCTGTTTTTTATTTTAATTGATGTTGTTTATTAGGAGCATTTTTCTGCATTATATTTAGAGTCTTGAAGTTCATAATTTATATCGCTCTCTAGATGACAAGTTTGTCAAGAATAGGAATTGAGTCTTATATGGCTTGCATATTCTATGATGTTTCTGCAGTATTTGCCATTTTTTGCCTAGATACAGCAAAGAGTAAATTACTTGGATCTTTTTTTCTTGGGAAAGTTTCTGGCCCAAAGGAAGCCATATGAATGGTCTATGGCCACCTACTCTCATTTCCGTAATGGATCCAAATCAGTAGTCTTTGGCACTATTCTGGCCTTACAGTGTCCAGTCCTCTGTTAGGTTAAGTGCAAGATTTCTGCATCTACTTCATCCAGGGAAAGACATGGGTCCCAAGCAGGCCCTCTCCATCCCCAACAGACCTTTGCCCTCTCTAGCGCATGTTGTCAGTGCCATCTGTTCAGACACAGAACTGTTGATAGGTGGACGGGAACCATGCTGTAACACTTCAGTGTTTCATTTCAGAGTCTTTATCAAAGCTTTGCACATAGCAAGTACTCAATAAGTCTTTGATGATAATTTTGATTAACATAAAAGGGTTTCAGATTAGATAGTCCAACAAAGATTGAAATGCATGTCTACTAATAAGCCTAAACTCCTCTCAACCCCCAAAAAAGATCTGTTAAAGGGTTTGCATCAGCTGCAGCAAATGCTTACCATCCAACACTTCAGAGGAACATGGGATAACTTTTCATCTGCAGACGTTAATGCCTGTTACGTCTCTGCCTCTTAGCTAGCTGTGAGATCATGGGAAAATGAAAGTCCAATTTCAATCATCACTTAGATCAGATGAGGAAAACCTTAGTTCTTCTGAATTCTAACAACTTCCACCATTTTACTCTATACCAGGCACGTCCCTAAGTGCTTTACACATATCGATATATTTATTTCTCACAACAACCCTAGATGGTAGGTACTATTGTTTTCCCATTTTACAGATAAGGAAAATGAAGCATGGGAGGTTAAATAGCTTGCCCCAGATCACAGAGCTGGTAAACAGCCGAGCTGGAATTTAGTGAGAGAGTGTGCCTCTGATGCCTAGCTTCTTAACCCATTCACAGCTCTGCCTCTTGCTAATTGTTTTTTGCAACTATCAAAAGACGTATTATATGAAGGACTGTTGTAATACATTTTATTTTTAAAAATGAGGAATTTTGAATATACTTTTTTAAAAAATGTAAGAGATCGCTAAGCTGGGCCATACCAAACTCCTACCCAATCCCTGATTTCCCTCTTACCATTAGCAGAGAAAGCCAGTAGCAACCATACATGCTTCATTCAGCCCATTACCTCCTGAGGGCTGGTTGTGGCTGTTTTCAGGGGTGACAGATTTCTCTCTATTCTCCATAGTGAGCCAGGAGAACTGACTCTGGGAAGGAGTTCCAAGCTCTTTGTGCAGTGGTGTTTAAAATGCAAGATCCCTGTCTGGGAGAGAAATGACTTGAAGAGCCTTAATGCAAACCCTCGTTCTGCTCTCCAAGCAGATGTGAGGCTGGCAGACCCCGTAGGCAGAGAAGGGACTTGCTTGGGCCATGATAATACATATTCAGTAGCGAGGAAGGCTTGATTCTGCACCTTGCTGGTTACAGCTGCCAGATTGTGGGCGATCGATGGAGAACTTTGTTAATGATGTGGAATTCACTTCTGGCATGCTCTGCACAAATACATATGCAATATATTAGTGCCCTCAAATACAGGCCTGTCCAGATGCAATTTAATTCGGAGTCTGATTATCTTTTCCTCTTTTTACCATTATAATTGGAATACTGTTGATCAGATTTTGCTTTTAATAAAAATGGCAAACCATGCAGCATTGCTCTGAAACAATTTATTTGGCAGCACACATCAGAAAATCACAAGGTGAAGGTAATGAAATGACAGTAGATGTTATGGCAGCCCAGAGGAAAGAAACTCAGAGTCCTGGAGTTCACATTTTAAGAAATATGAGGTGGGGTGGATTATCTTTGGAAATTATTAGAAAAGATGTATTTATATAGATTCCTTTCCAAAAGATGAATCCAATCATCATCCCATAGACAAATGTGGAGTCTTAATGGCAAATGTTGATTTAATATTTGAATCTGAGTCTTGCAGTAAAAAGGCTGAATTGCATTAGACGAGCTAGACTAGAACTGAGTAGACACGGAAACCTAATACCACAGCAAATAAATCTGGCTGTACAATTTAAAGCTGAAAAGAAATAGAAAGATAAATGATGTCATAAAAGATTCACAGGGGCGTTTTTAACTGAACTGCTAAATATTTTAAAACAGAATAGCCAAGGCCATTTTACATTAGAAACCCAAATGAGTGGCTCTCTCAATTTATTAAATTTAGTTGCCTCAGTGTTTATCAAGCCTGTTCTATCTGAAAGGTACTACACTAAGCACTGGAATATTGGAATATCACCCAAAGAAATTACTGACTAGTCACAGAGATAAGGCAAGTAGCCCAATAATTTAAATAAACACTGTAAGTTAGGAAAAGGAATGTGCTGGTAAGAATCTTATGTTGTCATTCCTGCAAGCACATTTTAAGAAAGAAGTCTGCAGATAATGCCTCCTATAAAGAGCCTATGTCTGTGTTAAATGACCCAAGTGCCTTGGCTGCAACCAGTGACAAAGCCCCAGCCAAAGACATTTATATATTGGCCACCATAAAGAGGCTAGAGACTACTGAAGTGGCCTTTCTGTATTGGATGAGAACTAAACCATCCTATTAGATCAACTCTTTAGATGAAATATTTGGTTCAAAACAGAGGGTTGGAGAAGTGGAACAAATATAGAAGCACATGCAAATGTCAGGAACCATTTCTAGATGACTGACTTTTTGCAATAAGCATGGGTCCAGATCTGGTTGTCACAGAGTACCTCCTTAAGAACCACTGCTCTTACATTCATAGAAAACAAAACCTTCCATGAAAATGCATACTGCATTTAGACCTAGATAAGAGAATATGAGAAGGGCCTGGAATAGTAATAAGCAGAGGCATTTTTAGCTTTAAAGGAAACTGCAGTGGGGAAAATAGATTTCTAAAGCCCCCTACAGAATCTGCAGACTGAGAAGTTAGTTGATATGCTCAAGGCCACTGTTAATGAAAGAGGGGGCGGGAGAACATGCAAGAGATTCCTAAATTCACAGTGGGCTTTTGTTAATTGAACAACTTACAAACGTTTACAAACTGGAAGACTGTTTTAATAAAACTAGATGAAATTTTTAGCAGGCAAAATTTGAGGTATTTATCTGGAGCTGGCCTGAAGTAAATCACTGATGAATATGCTTACTCTCCAACCATCATCTCCAGTGACTTCATGTGTCACCATATTTTATTGTTCAGGGTGTATCAGCACCAGTGAACTTTGCATAGAACTGAAAGAAGTAGCCACTTAACTACTGGGTGTGTTTTGTTGGAAGACAAAGAGCCTCCATCTGCCTAAAGATAGCACAGCTCCATCCTGTCACTGTAGAGGTGATCTCATGTGTTAAACCAAATAGAAATATTTGGGGGAAGAAATTTTTATTCTGTTTTCTATTTGGGTCTATTACTAGACCCATTTAGCCTATCAGCTAGCTAAGCATATCAGTGGATGGGAATGTGGGGTGGGGGGTCTCATATTATGTGGGACCTGTGATGGTAGGGGAGACCAGGATGGGAGAGGAGAGAGAGTGGAACACCAAGGGGTCTGTGTGATTTTTCTGGGGACTGGTTTGTCTTGAATTTCATGGTAGGAGAAGATGCTGAAAGAAGTAGAGGGTGTTAAACACAAGTTTCACTCATTTTGTGATTATGCTCAAGGCTACCCATACTATGAATTTTCATAAATGCATATATGAAATCAATATCTTTCTTTTTACTAATAATCTACCCTCTCACCCAATCTTGTTCAGACTTTAAAAATATGTGTCTTCATATTTCCTTCTAAACTTTTAAAAATTTGCTGTCAGGAACGAATATCTTAGGATAGTAGTGAATATATGAATGTGAACTCCCTATGGCTTAATCTGTGTTCCTTTCTGGTCACATTTGTATCTAAAATGGCATCTAAGATAAAGATACAAATTGTATCTAAGACAAAGGAGAATGGTTCTAATCATAGAAAGTTGTAGAAAGAGGAAATTTGAAATTGAGGATGTATCGGGGTGGGGTGGGGCTTCGATCACCCCACAATGCCAACTTAGTCCAGCTGTGCTTCAGGTGGGGCCTTGCTGCTCTGAGATAGAGATCTATTCTCTATCCCTCTCCCCAGGTGCCACCTCCATGCCAGGACTGGAAAATTTTGCTTGATTTATGCTTAATATTGTTTCTGTGCCATTACTGTAGCTTGATTTATTCTATACTTAAAATCACCTACACAAAAAGGAAAACACACACACACACACACACACACACACACACACACACACACACACACACAAAATCTCTAGTTCATAAAAATGTATTTTGTAATTAAATCTCAATCATTTGCAAAACTCAATTAAAACTGCCAATCGACTAGATTTATTTTTATTTTGAATTTGCGTTTTGATTAATAAAAAAGAAAAAATAAAGATAAGAAGGATAAGGAGACAAAGGGAGGTGTGGTGATTGCTGAACTTAAACATAAGAAAAATTGTCTCTAGGCTCTACTGGGGATAAGGACCCACTGAGCTACTTTTTACATTTTTTCCCTGATCTTATAAAATCAGATTCAGAATTATGCACAGAGGTCTTACAATGTCTTATACTGGCCAAATAATTTAAAAAAGAAGGAGGAGGAGGAGGAGGAGGAAAGAAAGATATGGAAGGAGGGAGGGAAACAAGAAAAGAAAATAAAAAAGAAAAGGAAAAGGAAAAGGAAAAGGAAAATGATGTTTCTAAGATTTTCCATATTAGAACATGGAAGTAAACTTACACATCATAGTAAGATTTTTCAAACCAAATTTTGAAAGTGAAAAATGTGATCCTCAGTGACATAGAGAATTCAATTCACTGAATTTCTTATAATCTTATAAAAAAGTACAGACAGCTACCCTTTGATTCTCTGGGTTATATTGTCTATCAAAAGGCTCAATTTCCTTAAAAAAAAAAAATATGGTTAATTAAATAATCACAGTACTATCTCCAGAGGCTCTTCAGGAGCAGCTAATCTCTTGGACTTATATCTTCCAGGTCACATCTAGAAATCGTGTGTATGTATCATGAAAAGTAACAATGTGATTATAATCATTTATAGTTACCCAATAAAGAGTTACTTTTTCGAAGTTGCTTAATATCTCAGAGATCTTAATATCCATGATATCTACTCCTTGTTTCTCTCATATTGTTGCCTTTTTATATCTTAAAAAATAATTATAAAAGATTAAAAAATGTATGAGAAAATAGAGAAAATTTAAAACAACCCGCTATCCCATTATTCGACAACATTAAATTCTTCTATTAAAAAAAAAAAAAGAATCCCTATTACGATGCTATATTTACGTTTGCCTGGTTTTCACAAATGAAGCTGAGAAAGTCATGCTTAATATTGTTTCTGTGCCATTACCAACCTGTGTCTCCTCACTGACTTTGACAGCTTGAATGAGGTAAAGATCTAAAAAGTATTTCTCCTCCTTAAGCCATAAAATTTAAGACACTGAAAGGGCCTATATGCATGTTAAATCTAGGTGACTAATTGCAGAAGAGCTTAACCAGCTTGACCGGAGGCACCCAGTCACTCCGTGCCTTCTCAGTGTTTCCGTGAAATCAAAAAATCATAGCAACCATGAGAACGCAACGTTCAGATAAGACTCTTCAGTTCGACTAGGCCAGAGGTGATGACTTTGATTTAAATAATTTGAAACTTCTATAAGTAGTGACCTCTTTCTTGGCAGATATGCAGAACCCCCAGGCTAAAAAACGTTCATGAATCCGTGCCCCAGGAAAGACAGGAGCTGGGCAGGCAAATTTGACTTGGGAACGCTAACCCTGAGCCACTCAGCAAGCCTCTTCTGCTGAATAAGGTTTTCTTCTCTCTGAGAGTTTCCACCTAAGATTAGTCTGAGGAGACCCAGAGGTACAAGCTAGCAGATAAAGGGGCTCCTTTATTCCTTCTGGATTATTTGGGCCACTGGCCCTGAAGCAGAAACTAATGTATGGGAAGAGACATCAGGTAGCGGAGTGCTTATTCATCCTCACTGACCCTGTGCTACTTTAGTGACTCAAATCTATGGTCATGGATGACCCATGTTAAGGATGGCCAGGGCCACCACATTGCACAACTATAGGGCGCTCCATTCCCACTCCATTCTCAGACTAGTGCTGTCTGAGATCACACAAGTGTTAAATAAACAAACAAAAAAATTTAACTTTTGCTGTTAAAAGTCTTTTTAAAAGAAATGGTTTTATTAGGCCATTGCTAGCCAAAGAAGAAGAAGAAAAGGGAGAGGAGAAGGGCGAGGGGGAGGAGGAAGAGGAAAGAGAAGGAGAAGGAGGAGGCGCAGGAGCAGGAGAAGACTAGTCTTGGGGCATGGAGTCTAAACCACCAGCAGCATGGCTAAGTAAAAAAGACAACATGTCCAACATCCAGGAGTTTTGCAAGACATTCAGAAAGGATTTACATAAGCTATAGATAAACGGTATGGGGCAGGTAAAGCAGGCTAGTTCTGGGATCGGTGCAGCAGAGTCTGCAGCAGCGTCCACAGCAGTGTCCAGAAAGCTCGTTTGTATATTAGAAACAGAGACTCCTGAGATTCCATGGCGCCTGGCTTCTCTATTTTGGATAATCGCAAAAATACCCACCTGGAAATTAACCCTAAATTCCAACAGATTCACAGGGATGTGATCAGTCTTCTGTCAGAGCTGGTCCACAGCTATTCACAGACTAACTGTTCTGTCTCTTTCTCTCATTCTCTGGCCACTATAACTTTAATTTAGAACATCTCAGAATTTTTTTCTTGTCATAATTCACAAACCAGGTGCTGCATATTTTAGGAATTTCGAGTCCTCAGTATTCACTACCAAAAGCTATCACATTTTTTCTTTTTAATTAAGTATGCTATGATAAATGGCACAATATTCAGGAACAAAGAACATTTAGTTTAAATATGAAATACATAATTTTAAGAAAAACAAGGGTGATGGAGGAAAAAAGAAGCAATTATTTAGGCTCTGAATCCCATAACTAAACAACAGATACTGAATGATATCATCAAAATACTCAAGAACTAAAGAGCAAATAAGTAACTAGATGAAAGTTATTTATGATCTAAACCCAAAGACAGATGTTTTTCTCTTCCTCAGAAGAATAACTATCCTCCCCAGTAAGATATTCTTTCCTTGTTTCTCCACTCACGAAGGTGTTACATCCTGTAATAATTCCACCTCCCACCTTCTCCTGTCTACACTTTTTACATTTTTCTTGCAAATTCACATGTGACCCCCATGGACTAAAGTCCGAAGTTTACACAAATGAGAAATACTTCAGCGGACTCCCAAGAATATGTAACTTTTTACTAAATATTTTCCAGTTGGTGGTATCCATATTTGACTTCATATCCTCCAGAGAAACAGGCTTCTGGTAGTATTTGCCAGGAATTACAGTTTTAACAAACAAAATCTGTCTATAGTGGAGCACAACACAGGATTTGGTCACAAAAGGACCTTATCTTTTTCACACATTTCCTCTAACACAGAACTTTGTGGTATTTGCAACTTTTAGAACATAAGGGAAACACATTTTTGCCATATAATATACTGGAAATAGCTGTGGACTTTGAGTCATGTTGGAATATATATGTTAGGCTTGGCAATATGACTCTAGGATGGCTTATTCAATGCGTATACTTCCATGACAACAAAAGACTTTTTCTTCACCCTCTCCTCCCATCATCTTTTTCTCAAAATCAAAGTGCCACATACAATGCTTCGGAAAAACATAAACTTTGCTTTTTTTCCTCAGATCATAAGATGTGACCTTAAAAAGAACTGAGAGAAAAGACAAAAAGAAGGGTAGAGAGTGCTAAATTAATCAGGACATTCAGTTTGCTTGCAAATATTGAGTACTGCTGGCTATATTTAAGGGCTCTAAGTTTGCCTGTGAATTTTTACATTTCTTTAAAACAGAACAACCTAAGCTATGCATTTGCTTTTGGGGAGCAGTAGCCATCTTATTAGGAAAGTCTGCATTTGTTCTGCTTTTTCAATTTTTTCACAGTATGACATTACAAACAATGATAGGTTTCACAGATCTAGTAAAATGTGCTGTTGTCTTCAACAACTTAGCTTTACCTGCCTCTTGGTGTAGGGCAACAAAGAGCTCAGCACGCAAAGTGTCCATATCACACCACCTGCATGCAAACAGACTCTCCCCTCACCCAGGCAGGGTGCAGGGCAGAGGGATTATTCTTTTCTCTCCCTATCTGTTTACACAGTTTTTGTTGCATATTTATTCCTGGGATCTTTAAGGCAAGGTTCTGGTGCTCTGTATATCACTAAGCCATATCCATGCTTATGGAAATGTGGTGATTCAGCTGAGTACCTGGTCACTTCCTTCACCTGTCACTTCCTCCTTGGACAGAGGCTAAAATCTCATCAGACAGAACCCTCACTCAAATTTGGATGGAATTAAATTACTTTGGTCCAGACGATCTGTTTTCATGCTGTGAGTGGATGCAATCCCTCAAACTAGTTTGGTAAATATAGGCTGAGATAGTGAAAGTCAACCTTTTTTTCTCTTCCTTCTAGGAAGTGTAAAGAGAGAGAGAAAGATTTTCACTTTGTTTTCACGTATTTTCCAGGTGGTTACCTAGCCCAGCATTTATTACTGTCACCCAAGTCCACCTCCAGCTTTATGCAGAGAATATGCCACTTAATGAATTCTCTCTGGCCTCCAGGCGCATGCTTTTCATGAGTAGGTCAGTGGGGTTTCCTGAGATGGCTGACACTTTAAGAGGTGACAAAATCTTTTCTCTCCTTGTAAGAGAAGTTTGGATATGTATATACGTTGTAATTTTCTCTCCCAGAATTCCAAGTTCTACAATGCCAACAGTGTGGCAGGCAGTCATGTCAAGACGTCTTAGACCTTTTCAGTCAGAAAGATGTGCCGATGTCAAGGCATGGTGACAGAGGACAGGACCAAGGACAACTGAAATGGGGTTTATCTTTTGAAGCTAGAGCCAGAACTTTCTGAGCAGAAGAGGAGAAGGCATGAGTAAACACAGCCTGAGGGCAGAAAAAAATAAAGAGTTGCTAATCAACTGGCTTAAAATCTCAATTATGCAAGATGAGTAAGTTCTAGAGAGCTGCTATAAAACACGGTGGCTGTAGTTAACAACACTGTATTGGACACTTAAAAATTTGTTGTGGGTAGACCTCATGTTAAGTGTTCTAACCATAAAAAATGTATTTTTTTAAAAAGTGGTATGCGAGTGGCATCTGAAATACCATCTGACCCAAACACATCTCTGCCACAGTCTGGCCGAGGACCTATTGCCTATATTTAGTGAGTCTTTCCTTTGATTTTAAGTAGTACTGAAACCATATCTCTCCGAAGGAAGAGAAAAGGCAAGAAATTATTACATCTCACTTTCTTTAAAGTTCCTACCATCTGGGAACTAAATGCCCACAATTTGAGAGGGTCCTACTGTGATACAACCAGGAACTATGACAGGTACTGCTCCCTCTCAGTTGACATTGGTAATCATCTTCTAATCTAGATTGTCTAGAGGTAGTGAGCATCATCCAAAGACTAAGATTTGCCTGAATATCATTTTATTTTCAAATAACTCACATTTTCTTATATTTTATATACCATCTGATGGGCTGGTAAAAACATCAGCTCTAGTCTTTGGGATTCACCTGCTATGATCCTCACTTCCGAGGACTGAGCAAGGTTTCAGTGAATCTTAGCACAGAAAACATTTTTTGGTTGGAGGAGGGGAGTGGTTTATTCTTAGATATTAACCTAGAGGTCAGTTTATTCTTAAATATTAACCCAGAGGTCACCGCTGAGAAGTTCTTTATTTTTGCCTACTTGGCTACTCTCTGTGGTTTTCAGATCCCATTTGTGGGTTTAGGAATCTCTGCTGTTATTGTACCAATAAGAGCCTGGGTGTTTGAGAGGCTGTAAATGGCCTTTCTTCTCTAGTCACAGCCATTCTTTCTTTGACTTTTGTTTTGTTTTGTTTTCTGTCTTCCTATGGATCTGCCCAGGAAGGTCAGAAACCTTCCCTTTGGAACCTAATCACATCCTGCTCAGTTCTCTTATCCCTGCCTCACTCCATTATATCTCTTTCTCCTTATGACTCCTTCAAACAGGGAGATTCTTCTTCAAGCCTTAAGATTGGAGGTGCTGGGATGGGAATTCATCTCCCTTTATCCCAGCAGTTATTTGCGCTTTCTTCCCTGAACACAGAGACAGAAGAAAAAAAAAAAGGGAAATAAAAGGAAAAGGGAAAATATAAAAAGGCATAAAAAAGACATGAAAGTGAAAAAAATATAAGTTCATCACTAGGTATATCATATGTAATATACATAAATACTTCTGTAGATTGTTAACGATAAACTGGCCACTGACCAAGAGGATGAGTGTGACCTAAAACCGAACCACACCTTAACTTACCAAGCCATGCTTTGTCTGTCGAGAAGGGAATTTTTTTTCTAATTCACATAAGGTACCTTTTAAACTAGCAATGGCCTTGCTAAACATACTTCCATGTTATTAGGACTTCCTGAACATCAAGAAGAACTTTCTGTTCCTGGCAGCTAGGTCAACACACAACAAATTCCTTTGGTCTTTGATCCATTCTCGCTTCCAACTGAACACAGGTGTCATGTATAAATGATGATTTTATATTTTGCCTGGTGTACATGGTCTGGTCCTGGAATTGTGACTTTTGGAGGGCTCCATTTATGGAAAACATATTTTGATGTTTCGGGAAAAAGGAAGGTCATGAGGAAAGGCAAAGACCACATTTTCTCCTAAGAAACGCTTTTCTATCCAGTGAAACAGCAAACTATAAACTGGGCTTGGAAAAGAAATGTTCTCAAAAAATGACAATGACAGCTCTGGCTTTAATTCACTCCTCTGACTCTGACAATAAAGTGACAAATGAAATCAGTGACTGTCCTGGACTAGCTGTTGCTTCAGTGGTTAAAAAATGTGGCCCTACACACCAACAGAAACATACATCACTGGAGAAAGTGGTTCTTCTTTACCAATTATTAATTATGTATTGAACTTTGTATTTGGATATGAAACACTCGATCTAAGGATTTTAGCAAATGCAAGTGCCTCCAAGTAGTGGGCGAGTAGCATAACTATATGGTAGCTACATATATACAGCGAAGAGTGGTAGGAACAGTGAGAAAGTAAATGGGTATGCCTGCTCTAAAAGCATTCAAACACATAATGTTAGACATGGTATGTTAGCCAATATTAAGAATGAAATTTCTACTTGTGAGGATATTAACATAGGAAGAGGAAACAAACATGACTATGTATATCCACTGTTATCAGGGGTCTTAACCACCTATAGTTTCTTCTCATTTTATAAATGGGTAAATAAAGGTTGTAAGAAAGTATGTAATTCATCTAAGTTTATACTCTTAGAGTGGGGCAGAGCAATGAGTGAATGACAAAATAAATGTTCTCTTAACGAAAGTGTCATTTTGCACCATTATGCTGCCTGCCTATAGGCTTTATCATCTAACTGAGGAGTGGAGAGATATATACAATTGGGCCAGTTGGGTGATGTTGACCAAAGACCAGAGCTGGACAAGCTACTATAAGGCTGGGTAGGTAAAAGAGGTCTTACTCTTTTCAAAGCTTAGGGAGTTGTCAAGAACACCTGCATAATTGCATGAGGAAACACTGAAGAGACTAGAGATCTGGATACTATTGCTAATACCTTGTATTTGGAAGAATAAGGTGGAAGATGCCTTAAGCAAGGTGTATTGACTGAGAAGTAGAAGAAATTACGTGTGATTGTTACTAGAAAATAGACTTAAAAAATGGCCGTTATTTCTAATCTAAGAATAAAACCATAATTTGCTTCATCACTTTCAGCTTTAAAACTATGACTGTGTTATTCTACCTAATAATGTTTAAGTAAACCATCCATAACTGTGTAAAATAATGGAGCTATTTTCTGGTCAATATGGATATTTAATTCTGGGTAATATCAATGGGAAAAGAAGCAAGAGAAAGAGAGGAAAATGTAAAGGATTCTAATTTGGGGAAAGCATTTGCCAGTGCTTCATGGAATCATGAGAAAAATTAATTCAAATTGGCTTGGAAATGAACCTTGTTATATGCGTCAAAGATTCTCAGAAGAGTCCAAACCAATAATGATAAACAAGACTGGGTCTTGCTGGGAGGAGGTGGCTATTACCATACCCAAGACTACATTTTCTGAACAGCAGTAATCAGTTAATTCCTCTAGTGTGTACCACACCATGGGAATTGCTTTCAGGATTAGACTGCGTAGGATTTCACAACTTGAAGGATTAAAAAGACAGGAAGAAACATTTTATGTTTATTTTCTTTTATTTTTTTTTTAGGATCCAATAATACTTAGATAGCTTTGCAAATAGCCACCAGCCCACTAAAGAGAACAGAGAGTAGGTCTGACAATCGTTACCTCAGGCTATGGAGTATAGAGCTCTCCTTACAATTGGATTAGTTTAGATTTACTGCTCTAGCCCTAGGCAAAATGAAATAGTAAAAATTGTGAATTCCTCCAGTGTTCCTGTGCCTCTTCCTTTCAACTAAAATATTTTCTATTTGTTGAAAGCCTATTCACATAAGGTACCTTTTCCTACTAACGTAACCCTTGACATCCCCATAAAGTTGGTACTGCTATTGCCATTTTACGAATAAAAAAAACAAGGGTTACTTAGACTTCTAAGCTACTATAAGCTTCTAACTTCTATAAGACACTATTATAGTTAAAACAACCCACTTGACTCTCCCTATGTAAAGGTCTTCATTCTTTCCCACATTCAAAAATAAAATAAATATTCTAAAAGGTACAGGCATTACTTGATGTGCATACCAGTATAGTAATTTAAAATGAGTGTGACCTCTCCCAAAATTGGAATTTCAAATATGCATTAGAGTCTTAAGGTAAATAAATGAAATTCCACAACTCATGACATTTGAAATATTATATGCGATTTTGTGGGTGAAGGGTAGAGGTAGGGGATATTGTTTTGTGATGGCAAGGCATTCATAGTCAGGGCGACTCCAAGGGGCAACATTGCTGTGGTATTAATGGACATGAAAATGCCACCCTCCCTGCAAACCAGGGTGAAACATGGCAGCTCTGTTCACCATGCCCTTGAAATCCTGATACAGAAGTATTGACTTAGTCTTTGAGCCTTGATCTTAAGACAACTGTTGTTCACTCTCCTACATCCCCACGTGATATGAGATATGAACAAAATAATTTCAAAAATATTAAATGTGCCTGGCAAGTGAGTAAAATGCTGGGAGCTGTTTCTCCTCCATGGACTATTTTCCAAAATTTTACTTGTTAAATTAACACACAGTAAAATTGGCTCTTTTATGGTGCATCATTCTGAATTTTAATGTATATATATACAGATTCGGGTAACCACCACCACAGTCAGGATACAGAAGAGTTTCAGCCTCCTCAAAACCTCCTATGAGCTGTCCCTAAAGCATAATAAACACTCATATGTTCTTTACTCTAGTTTTGCCTTTTCCCAGAGTGTCCTATAAATGGGATATAGTACGTCACCTTGAGAGACTGGCTTCTTTACTCAACATAACTCCTTTGAGATGTGTTGATGCTGCCACATCTACCAGTTTATTTTTATTAGCATTAATATTAGTATTAGTACTATTCTAGTGTATAGATTTACCACAGTTTGTTTATCCATTCATTCGAAGAAGAAAGAATACTTGGGTTGTTTCCAGGTTGGGTCAATTATGACTAGATCTGCTATACACATTCATGTACAGTTATTTGTATGAATGCGTTTTTACCTAGGGTAAATGACAGTGACATATAACAAGTGTATGTTTCACTTTATAAGAAGCTGTCAACAGTTTTCTAGGATGGTTGTAACTTTGAATCCATCAGGAATATATGAGCGTTCTAGTTGTTTCACATCCTGGCCAGCACTAGTATAAATACAAGGGCTTTTTTTTTTTTTTTTTTTGCTTTTCTTTGTAACTGTCCCAGCAGATGTGTAGCAGCATCTTACCATGGTTTTAATTTGCCTTTCCCTAATAACTATTGATATTGCACATCTTTTCATGTTCTCATTTGCCTTCTATATGCCCTGTTTACAAGTGACTTCTCATTTTGCCTATTTTTAACAAGACTGTTTATTTCATTACTATTGAGATTTGATCATTTTGTCAGTTAATAATTTTATGTATTTCTTTTCAGTATATTACTATACAAAGTTTAGATACGTGTCAATAATTTTTTATACATTCTGAATGTGTGTTGTTAGATATGTATTTGCAAATATTTTCTTCCTATCTATAACTTGTCTTTTCATTCTTCTAACAATATTTTCTTATATAAACGATAGAGTAATTTGTGAATAGTTTTATTTTTTCCTTCGCAATCTATATAGATTAATTTTATTAACTCATTGCATTGACTAAGAAATTCAGTATGATATGTAGGAGTGGTAGGAGTTGACATCCTGGCCTTATTCTTATCTTTGGGAGAAATAACTCATTTTTTTATCAACTGAAATATTGTCAGCTGTAGTTTTCCTGTAGATGACCTCTTTTATGTTGAGGAAGTTCCCTCCAATTCCTAATTTTCTGAGTGTGTTTTTCTCATGTCATATATGTAGGTTGAATTTTGTCAAATACTTTTTGAGCATCAACTGACACAATCACATGGCTTTTTCACCTTTGGTCTGTAATATAGTAGATTACACAGATTGATTTTCAAGATATGAACTAGCCTTGCATTCCCAAGGTGAATCCCACTTGGCCATGGTGTACTATTCTTTTTATATATTGCTGGGTTAAATTTTTAGTATTTTATTAAAGATTTTTGAGTCTATGTTTATGAGAGAACTTGATCTGTAGGATTTTTGTTTGTTTTTGTTTGTTCTTTTGTTTGTTTGTTTGTTTGTACTGTTTGTATTTAATCTTGCTGTTAGGGTAATTCTCGTCTTATAAAATTACTTGATAAGTGTTCTTCCTTATATTCCCTGGAAAAAATTGTATATGCTTGTTGATCTTTGCTCTTTAAATGTTTGGTAGAATTCGCCAGTGAAACCATCTAGGGCTAAAGATTTCTTTTTTCCAAAGGTTTTTAATAATAAATTCAATTTTTTTAATGAGTAGGACTATTCATGTTATCTATTTCTTCTTGGGTGAAATTTGATAATTTATGATTTTCAAAAAATTTGGTACACTTTATCTAAGTTGTCATACTTATTTGCCATTTTCCCTTGTTATCATTTTAATATCTACTAATCTCTAGTGATATCCCACTTTATTTTTTGATATTGATGATTTATAGCTTTTCTTTTTTTATTTTTAGTGTGGCTAATTGTTTATTAATTTTATTGATTTTATAAAAAGAGGCCTTTAGTTCACTACTGACACTTTGACTTTAGCTCAGGGAGAGTGATTTTGGACTTCTGACCTTCAAAACTAAGTTTAGAAGTGGTTTTGAAGATGCATAAAGGTGAAGATCAAGAAACAAAATCAGATCAAAGAACACATATGAAGGAATATGCTACAGTATGTAATACACAGACAAATGGGTGCTAGAGCTGAAGTCAACCAGCATGACATCAGGACTTGGAATACAGATAATAAGCAAG
The DNA here is from genome assembly GCF_902729225.1 of Pteropus medius. Lineage (NCBI taxonomy): Eukaryota > Metazoa > Chordata > Mammalia > Chiroptera > Pteropodidae > Pteropus > Pteropus medius. Next base: position 25,961,320 of record NW_024340849.1, read on the forward strand.
AGCACAACTGGATTCAATGTCTTGATTAAATAAGGTAGGATTAGGATAGTCAATTCAAATGACAAGAGCTTCAGAAGAGAAGGAAGAAGTAATAATTTGGAAGTTGTACTAGGACCCAACAAAAAGGCTATTGACCCCACATTTCAACCTCAGATGCACAGAAATGGGCTCTGGTGGTGAATGGTAGCGGGCATGAGAAATGCGTTCTAAACTCATTACCTCGGGGGAAGTCAGATGCCCTTTGAGAGAAAGAGAGAGAGAATTTTACTATTTCATTACTTGGAAATCCCTGGCAAGACCATAGCACTCAGGGCCACTCAGGAGAAGCACCAGTCATGAAGCAGAGGGAGAGGAGTTACTGCGGACAAATACATTCATTGTGGTGTCTGTGGGAAGAAATGGGTGAGTCAGGCTCAGCAAGTTTAGGATAGGCAATTTCAATAATTTTAGAAGGCTTTGGGGTGCAGGGGCTGCCCTGGGGTGATTAGGGTGAGTGTGTAGTGGCCCAGATTATGAGAGCCCTACATGGGAAGTGATTAGGGCTGTAGATTTAAAGGGCTACTTAAGAAGGGGAACTAACCAGCTTCTAACCATGGCCTCAAACCTGGGTCAAGTCAGCATTTCAAAAAACTGTAATACTTTCCATGTACTAATATCCTCCTTAATAAATCAATAGTAACTTTTAAAATAACTTAAGGGTCTGGTATATATTTTCTAAAGAAGAAATATACTGGTATATATTTTCTAAAGAAGAAAACTTTTATATTTCAGATACTTATTTTATAATATGTTTATAACAGGCCAGTTTTTTCATCACTGTAGACAGAATAAAAGAAATGTCACATTTCTCTATCTTCCTGAATGAAATCATATCCATCTCTGAGACCTCTCGTAGGAGCATTTTTTTTTTCTTTTCTCCTAGCTCCCATGGTCCATTAGAAAGTAGAGGCATCCATCTCTTTCACCATGGCTTCCAAGGCCATGACGCTTAATGCTCAGTGCCCAAGCATTTATGCCTAGGCCTTGCTATGACGGGGAGCTTGTTCTATCCTGCGTGAGCATCATGGCTAATCATAGACCCCACCACCCTTTTTTGTCTTTTCAGGCTCTGAGAACCAACTTTCTCCCAGTCTGGTATCAGCATCTTCCCATAGAAACACCCGATCCCATCTCCCTGAAGATAATCCAACAGTATTATTTCAAGCATGCCTAAAAATCAATGAATGCCATTTTGATAATTTTCACACCTGTTTGCAACTTTTTTTATTCCTATGACTCAAAAATACAAAAAAGATGTGAATTTTCCTCTGGGATGAAGGAACTCAAAACATGATTATACTTGGTAGATGGAAGGGAAACTAGTACTTTGTTGTAAATACTAGGAAGAAGGGGAATTTTTTTTATTCATTTGCAAATAAGTCCACAGCAAGAAAAAAATAAGTAATGTTTTATTAAAGAAAATATTAAAATGAGAGCAAATTTCTTCAGCATAAACATTGAAACAGGGTTATAAAGTTTACTTGATATTTACAAAAGTTATTGCCAGGGTGCAGTTTACCTGGGGGTGGGGAGGAGGTGAGACTCTGAATAATGTGCTATTAATGCAAAAAATAAAACATTAAAAACAAAACAAAACGAAAAACAAAACAGCTAAGTTAATTTCTCCAAAACAACAGAGGAACACTTAGTGTTCTCAACTATTGTTTAATGTATTTATTAATGTAGTTGGGACTAAATCAAAATAACTAAATAATTTACTTAGTTCAGATCACCATAGAACATTGAACTAATTTTTCCATAAGTCAGTATGCTTTTGTGATTGCCAAGAGGTTCTTGAAGAATCTACTTTAAAGGTAGATAAGAATTATTTATAATTAACATTTACTTGTACCAACATTCAAAAATAAAGGTACTAATGATTTTCTAATATGAACAATTCACTTTTGAAGAGGCACCCATTTTCCCTTCACTTTAGCAGCATTATTTATTTTAACTGCATTCAAGAATACATGGCCTTATAGTTAGATATTGCAACGACTAATTTCAGCCTCATTAGTGTCTATGTAATCATGTGTTTAAAATATGTTAGGTCCACATTAATGCAATTCCTTGGCATATCTATATTAGGAATATTTTTATTTTTAATTTATTTTTACTTTTTTATTTGTTTGCTTTTGCTTATATCAATTTATAATATCAGCATTTATGAAATATGTTCTTTTTCCAATTAGGGAACTTAACTTTATGTGCAAATCATAATATGATATTTCATGTTTAAGTTGGTTATAAATTATATCCAATGCAGCACACTTTATTTAAATAATGAAAGTTATAAAACTAAGTAGTTTTTTAATCTTATATAATTAATCAAATACTTTCTTTTTTTGCATGTATTTTCAAAACTCTTTGGGTCTGATTTTTAGAGCCCTAAAAGGGTAGAAAATCATTGTTCACCAAATTATATAAAAATATTTATGTAGGAATTTAGCACTTGCTTATTTAGCTCAGATCCAGAGACACTGACTACTCCCTCAAGAATGGTTTCTCATTAGAATTCTGGAAGAGCAAGAGCTGATGAATATGTATATTTTGTTTAAAAAGATTTAGTTGTTCATTTGCTCTAAAGACTTGCCTAAGAGTGAATAGGGAGGGCATACAAAAGCATCGTGGGGGCATTTTGGTAGCTGGGAGTGGTGGGAAATGCAGTGCATATGGATATAACAGTCCAATTGTTACCTCGAATAATCTAGAAACAATTAATTCACCTCAGTCACTTATTTGAGGACAAGAACATTGAGGTGGGAGCCATGTGGCAGAAATGTGTGTTGCCGCAGTTCTCACAGAATGAGTGTCTCACATCAACAACAAAAGTTTTCACCATCAAATCCCTGAGCTGGAAGACTGACTTCCTGGGTGCGTTTTAAAAGAATGCCCATTGGAGATATTTGCTATACAATGTACAGTAATTTAATACTTGATGAAGCAGTCAATGGCAGAGAAGAATCGGAAAGATGCAAACTTTTAAGACATTGATTGTTCTAACTCACTTTGAACTTTAAATCCTCTTTTTCGATAGTGGCAGAGTCTACAATGGGAGATCAGACTTGGAAATCAGAGCCTGAAATGCCCATCCAGATGCAGTCATGCAGAAAATGAAGCATATCTGGCAGAACAAGGGTGTGGTCAGGGAAAAAAGACAATGTCAAAGAAAAGGACAACAAGGAGATAATTGGGACCCATTTCTCTTTGTTCCTCCAGCTCTCTCTTCTTTCCACAACCCAGCCGCTTGCCCCAAAGCAGGAATCCTAAGACTGTATGAAAATAAAGCATGACCCAAGCAGAGACAGGCAGAAGACTCCATGGGGGCTCTTTGGTGGCTGGATCAGCTCAGTTTGGCTGACTGCGTACGTGCAGGGGGTCAAAAAGTGAGGCAACTCTGGAATAATCAAGACCTGCCAGATGAACATCTACCACATCTAGGTCAGAGATCTGGCAGCATCAAGCCAAGTAATAATGAAAGAGGTCAAGGCTCTCCTATCTGATTCATAATATCTATGTTCATCTCTCTATTCTCACCTAGATCATAAACTTGTCGAAAAGGGAGGTTATCTCAGAAATCTATTACCCCCAGCACCCTGTACATCTGGAACATCCACTGCATAAAATTTTGTTTAGTAACTATTTGTTGATGTGTATGTGTGTGTGTGTGTTGCTGTTGTTCACTAACTAGCTTTTGATGTTAGATGAAAAATTGTGTTTTATCTTGTGGAGTTTTAACTCCTGGAGTTCCAATTGTTCCTTTCTCTAGGCCACTGAAAACTTTCCAACCAAGGGAAAATTTTCTCGCCCTGCCCTAGCTATATTTTGAATTAATACTTCACTGACAAAAGTCATTAAGAATGACTCATTTCTCTAATTTTTCTTTTCCAGGGCAGCTGTTACTGACAAGCTGTTGCAACCATTCTGGTAGTGAGTGCTTTCATGTGCTTGAGAAGTAGAGCAAAAACTAATTTTTTGTGACCTATAATTTTATAATTTGTATTTAGGAAATACAATCCATTTTCCAAATTTTCCCTTAAAACTCAGTCTTTTACTTTGAATGAATAAATTCCTGGATATAATTTGCCTTAAAACTGAGCTGACAACAGACAAAAAAATATAGTGGCCTCACTCAGAAATAGACCTACAGGTTCATAGAATATTAGAGCTGGGGTCATAATCTTAGTGAGGTCGTGTGGTTTGTTAGACACTTAGGGTCATAATCTTAGTGAGACACTTAGGGTCATAATCTTAGTGAGGTCGTGTGGTTTGTCCAAAGTCACATAGTTGTCTGCCATTGGTTACAACAGAATTAAAACTCTCTAAATTGTGGTCTAGTATAATTTTCAGTAATCAACAGCTGCTTGTACCTGCCCTCAATAAACAGGAAATTAAAATATATCTTAAGTATTGGAAAAACAGACAAGCAATTCTAAAAGCTCCTCTACTGAGTATGATTTTAGATGGGTATATTATTATATTTTAGAATGCAATTTTAACATATTGATAGTATTTTCATGTTTAAAATGTGTTTTCATATACACTACCTATTTTGTTTCTTATAATAAGCCCCTGAAATTTGTGTCTTGTTATTCCCAGACTAAGGCTCAGGAAGGTGAAAGGATTAATAAATGGTAAATCTGAGACTCAAACCCAACACTTTTGTATTTAGCTTTACCCCTTTCCCTAGGGAAGATACTCAGAACCCTGGATTTCCCCAGTTACCTCTGGTGAACACAGGCCTGCTTGCTTTTATTTATATCCTTGGAAGGCCTATGTTCACATTCTTTCCCTTCAGGTGGTCTAGATGAGTTCTCTCTAGATTTTGCAGTTTTATTGTACATTTAGAATTATTTGATTGAATAGGTAAGGTGGCATCAGTCCTTGACGTCATTCCAAACTGTAGCTTGCCTTAACTCAGTGTTTACCTTATCCTAAATTGGTCTGTGAATGTAACATTATAGGTTAAGTTTATACAAATAGCTAGTGAGCGAGAGAGAGATTGTGAAAGTATGCATTGATTGGTGTTACTTTAATTACCTCCAAATAGCCCCAGAAAAGGCAGAATAAAATTATAGGTGTGTGTATAATTTTTTTGCAATCTGGAAAACATTTTTAAAAATTTTATCCAGAGTATTGTTGTTTAGCTCTATGTGGACTTGAACGGAGACACCTAGAATCACTCTCCTAGGATTATTTCTAACATTGTATTGGAGGGTGAAAAGCTAGCATCTTTGATTTGCTACGAGATAGCCCCCCAAACAAAATCTATACTCAAGAATATGGGCAAGTCTGTTGTATAATTCTCACATTCCAAAAAAAAATCAAATGAATTATTGGCAGGAAATCAGCATAAAATCAAATCTGCAGACTTACATAGGCCATTGTTCTTGACACTCCTTTTTTGAAATCCTACTCTGCTTCTCATTCCTACTCAGAGGCCATCTTCCTCATTCAACAAGGATAATCTCCATCCTCTGAAGTCCTTGAATACTCTGTGCCATTCTTAAAACCTTGATCACGGATTACTTTCTGTCAATGCTGCTTTTGTGTTCGTCACTTCTGTATACCTTACCTCAGCTAGTGGCCTGCATGTTCTTTGAAGGCAGCTATAATTTCTTTATAGAACTAACTGGACCTCCATATTTGACCACATAAAAGTTGTATGATGAGCTAAAGATTTGCTAAATTAATTTTTAATGGTGCATTATTTTGGGAGCACTCACTTTGGGAAATGCCATCAGTATTTCATATAGCTCCTTTAAAAGCTAATAGTTTTAATGAAAATGTCAATCAATTAATCAATTTGTGGCTATTGAAGGTCGTTGCTACCATATCTTAAATAATTTGAATGATTTGATATTCTCCTTTAAGAAAATCTTCCCAATAAAAATGGTCTGGTTATTTCAATAGAAGTAATAGGCAATGTTCTATTGTAAGGGACAGAATTAAGAACTTAATTATATTTATAACTATGAGATAGTAAGCTACATAATTTATAGAATTGATGTGTTTCAATAGGCATAGCTTTTTTCCACTGTATGTGTGTCTGTGTTTATAAAATTGACCTGTGTTTTATTTTATTTAGAAATAGCTATATAAAAGTTATTGTGTGTATGATGCTGTGGGGAGGTTGGTATGAATTTTGGCAAAGACACATTCCTAAGAAGAGGTCATGATTTTATTATCGTGCTATACTCCAATACCTCAGACATAATGACAATAAAATAAAGTCAACTTATTAAAATAACATAAATCGATTCTGCCTACCTAGTACTCTCCTGAAATTGTCAAATATGTAGGATGGGATAATGACAGCATTACAAAACCACATATTTAAAAGGATGATATAAAAGGATAATGAAAAAAATCTGAGAGAAATTCACTGGGTCAATCTGTCATCAAATATTTATCAGTTGCCCACTCTACACTTTGTACCATGAAGTCTGCTAGGAATAGAAACAATAAAGTTTCTTCTCTTCAAAAACCTATAACATTTTTAGTGTATTGATACTGATGGGGGCATTAAATTAAATATAAATAGTGTGAGAGAAATAGAAGGAAGCTAATATTAACTGAGCACTTACTATGTGCCAGGAAAAAATGACCATTTAGTTACATATACATAATAATTGAATTTTATATCTGAAGAAACTAAAACTCAGAGCGCTTAGGTAAGTTGCTTAGTCACAAAACTTGACCTTTCTCCTCCACTAGATTTCCTCAGTATAAAGGATAGAACTCTATAGAAAGAAGAATGGGAAATACATCTATGTACACTGATATTAGACAAACCTAAATATGATCATAATTCCTATTTTCACAAGGAAAAAAAAACATTTTTCCCAACTTGAATAATTGAATATAACATTTAGGGTTGTAGCCGAAATATTCAAATATCTACTTAAAACTGTTTAATTGATTAAAACTTAGTATTATATGTGCACTTAATGTTACATGTTTTAAAATGTGTTTATTTTGAAAATATTACAGTTTTTCATTCTCAAATTGTATGAAACATTTTTATTTAAACTACTCCTGGCCTTTTGACATTATTGTTATCTCTTTCACTAGAGCTACATATTAAATCATTGGATACTTAAACTCCTTGAGGCTTATCATCTTAATGGATGTCTAGTATGTTTCAGATAAACACTTGTTGTACATATGTATTTTTATTTTGCAACACTCTCTAATCTTTGCAAGCACTGTACAAAATCTTGTCCTTCCTGAATTACTTGATAGTAACTTTTGTTGATTCAACACCCCAAAGCCACTGTAAACTTTCTTGCCTATTTCCTATGAAGAAATCAGGAGTCAGCAAAGGATAGCTCATGTGCCAACTCCCATCTGTTGCTTATTTTTATAAATGAAGTTTTATTGGGACATGGCCACACTTGTTTATATATTCTATATGCTTGCTTCCCTCCTATAATGGTAGAATTGAGTAGTTGTAACAGAGACCATCTATCCAAAAGATGTACTTTCTTGATCTTAATGGGGAAAGTTTGCTTGCCACTTCTTCTATGTAATCCTAAGACAATCATCAAAACTAGGAAATTAAAATTGCTATAATATATGCAACATTGCTATAACATGTAATTCTCAGACCCCAATCAAGTGTCTACAGTTGCCCAGTAATGTTCTTCAAGGATTCAGTTGAGAATATTGTGTCCCTTTAGTTGCCACATCTCTTTAGTCACTTTCAATATGAAATGGTTCATGAAAGCCTTTCCTTGACTTTCATGACCGTGACACTTAAAGATTACGGGCCAATCACTGTGTAAAATGACCATTGGTTTGGATTTTTTTTGATGCTTCCTTGTATGTAGATGCAAGTCATGCATCCTTGGCACGACTCTCATGGATAAATGCATGTACTGGGTGCTTCTCATTGCATCCTTCCACGTGCAAGCTGGGAGTTTGTCCCATTACCGATGGCGTTCACTTTGATCACTTGATTATCAGAGTGTCTAACAGGCTACTCCAATGTGTTATTACTTTTCTTCCCTTTGTATTTACTAAGTATTGTGTATTTTAGATAAATACATTAATACATTCTTAGGGATTATGTATATGTGCTTATATGTATGTCTCCAGGGTTTGGTGTGGTGAAGAGAGCTTAGCGTTTGCTTATTTTACTTTGTAAAGAAAGTATTTACACCTTAACTGAAAATTATACTGTACATTAGATCTCTTTTAAGATTAAAGAAATAACAATTCGCTTATGGTGGTATTTCACAAACTGAGACAGGTGATATACAAGAAACAAGAGGATTAAAATATTGAACCATGACATCATTTAGTGAATTACTTAAATTTCTTTAAGTGTATGTTTTGTGAACCCTATTCATGTGGCACCTGTTATATGCAGCCTGTAAGACAATGAAATGAGAACATACCTGCATGTCACCATACGGCTCTAAAGAAACTGAATATTCTGTGGATTTTTATCTCTAGTGGTCCCACTAGTCCTACAACCATCACTCATTTATAATAGTTGCTTCATAAATATTTTTTAAACGAATGAGTGAATGAATGTATTGGCAGATTTTAAGAATGACCTTGCAAGTTAGTATACTATGTTTTGCAAAAATACTTCTAACTATTTCTTTGGCAACTATATGTTTTGCACAAGCTGAGGGTTATTAAAAAAACTCCTGAATAATTAAAAATATTGACTCATAGAAATATAAACCTCGAAGGGGTCAATAAGCCAACTTTCATTTGGGCTATGTCTACCGTATTTTAAAATAAAAGTTTATTTTAAAAAATCAAACAAGTTATCTAGCATCCTACAAAAAATAAAAACCATTGACTAACACTTTTTAAAAAATAAATTCGTTATCTCACTGTTGTGTAGACACACTCAGAGATTTCAGACAGATAGGCAGGGAAATAAAAACTAAGTGCACTCTATATCCTGAGATGCTGAAAGCCTAGCAAATATACATTTCTTCCTAAGTTCTCACTGAGGCTCACACACAAGAAGTTACGCCTAAATTTTTATATCTTTTCCTCTCTATCTCTCAATGATATTTTAAATTTCTTCTTCTTACCTAGATTCTGCTACAAATCAAAAATATTCAGAGAAAACCAGTGCACTGGCATTTTCTTTAACTTCTGCTGTTTCATTCATCTGTGAGCTAAACTAGAATACATTCCAAAGACTCAGAAAGGATTAGGTTAAGATAAAATCTTGAAAATACTTAATAAACATGGGAACTGGAATACATAACATCTAGCCAGGAATCCGACTGAATTTTACTCAAAGTGGGCCCTACAATAAGCCTACAGACTTGCTAAGTATGAATCCACAGACATGATTATATTATCCCTCCATTTCCCTAGCCACAGGGGTAGAGATTTTGCCGGCATGTCTCAATGCCAATCCAAACACTTACAGTAATGGCACACATTTCTCATCAGAAAGCTTTATGAATGGAAGCTCATTAATCAAGCAGTCATCCCGAGAGGCAGAGCAGAGGCAGAAGCTGAGCTTGGAAGGTGTCTGAAAAATGCCAGGTGCAAAAGCATGCATTTACTGACTCGTCCATCAGTGCCTGGGTGTCAATAGGGCTTTCTAAATAACTTCTTTGGTTAATATGCTAATTCTAGTTTCGGCATCCCTAAATATTTCACAGCCTGTGTATATCAGCTCCAAAACAGATCCTAACCTTTGCTCTTGGACAGATACCTATTTGAAATTCATCTTTAGCACATATTAAGTTGGTGGTTTTGGGCAACTTACTTAAATGTTTTGATCCTTAATTTTCTCATTTGTAAATCTATGATCTTTATTGTCTAGTTTTGTTGAGAATATTTTATAAAATGACATAAACAAAGGATCAATCATGGTCAAACTATGGTGCCTTCTATTAATCTCTTAAGAAAAAGTGCTATATTTGTTTCCTCAAAACATGGTCATTTCTCTGTTATTTTGGCCCTATTTTCTTCTTCTTCATCATCTTCATCATCTTCTTCATCCTCCTCCTCCTCCTCATCACCTCTTTTGTTCAGAGTGACTTTTTGCCACACTATCTCATATGTGTGTATGTGTTTATGTATGTATTTATGCATAGTTAATCTCTTTTAGTCTATATATGTATGTATAGTTAATAAATGTAATTTAGTCACTTTAAACAATAATATTTACACTAAATCTATGCATAAATATTGTTCTCATTTTACAGCTCAGGAAACCAAATCTGAGAGTGATTTAAGAAACATGAACAATATTAAGTGACTAGTCAATATTTCAGTTGAATTTAAATCAGCCTTTTAAAACCCAGTGTCTATTTGCTGCCTCCTATATTAAAGGCATCATTCCCAGAAGAATGTGTGCAAGAAGGAGAGAGTGAGGATCATGAGCCAATTAAATGATTTGACTTCATGTATTAGCTGTTTATGTCACTTGCAAGTAAGAAAAAGTATGTTCTCATTCTGCAACCAACGGCCTGGACAAACGTGGACATATAAATTTCTCTAGACTCAGTTGCTCAATCATTAAAATGTGGGAGCATAAGAGATAATTTTCAAAACTCTTCTATATATACAAAACACTGGTAATTAATTAACATATATTTGAAAATACACTAGAAATTGAATGTGCTATTTAGGATAATGAATTGTACTCCAAATTTTACATGCAGGAATATTTTTTTCACTTTGTACTTATGCATAAAGGAATATATTCCCTAAATTATGTATTTCAATATGCTTTCTATATAATAAAAGTGTTCGATGTATGTGTATAGATCCTGGTAGTGTGCAACTATGCTCCCTCAAAATGTGTCAAATGAAAGTTTACAACCACTCAGCAAGGAAGATGGACAAGTACAAACCCCTTTTGAAGATGAGACCACTTAGCCTTTGAAAGTTTGAATGAGCTCATGTTTGCAAATGCATTTTTCTTCCTCAGGACTCAGTCACTACTGTAGTGAATTGAATAGTGTTCCAGTAAATTTCATTTCCACTTGGAAGTTAATAATGTGACTTTCTTTGGAAATAGAGTTTTTACAGGTATAATTAGTTTAGTTAAGAAGAGGTCACACTGGATAAGGGTGGGCTCCTAAATCTAATAACTACTTCCTTATAACAAGAGGTAAAGAGACACAGACACATAGACACACGAGTAAGAAGACCCTGTGATGACAGTGGCAGAGATTAGAATCATGTAGCTACAAGCCAAAGAACACCTAGGATTTCTGGCATCCACCTGAAGATAGAAGGAGGCAATGGAGGGTTCTTTCTTAGAAGGCTTCAAAGAGAGTGTGTTCTGCTGACACCTTGATTTCAGACTTCTGGCCTCCAGAACTATGATAGAATACATTTCTGCTGTTTTAAGCCACAGAGTTTCTGGTATATTATTATAGCAGCCCTAGGAACCTAACACAGCCACTAAGAGCCTGAGGCCTTTGCACCGTGCCATCTGATGATGTTAGCCTAGACTAGCTTGGGGCAAAGCAGACAACACAAATGAATAGACTTGAGGAATTTATTCCTTCCTTCCACAATCATTAGTTCAGGTAACTGATATGACCTAATTTATATTTTTAGAAGACCATGAAACAATAAGAAAATAAAGTTGGAGACCAGGGAGCCAGAGATGAGACTACATAGTAATCCAGAAAAAAAAAAAATGATGATGAATGGATTCCAGCTGGGTAGTGGTGGAGACAGTGAAAGGGTGGGGCACTGACTTTACGATATGCTCCTGTCAGGTCCTGGGGAAGAGTAAGCTGCAATGATAGAAAGTTGAGTCTACATAAAGAAATGCTCGAAGTCAAGATTTTAGAGGGCTAAATTTATTGGTGGTGGTTTTGACCGTGGTATTACATGATCGAGGTGAGCTGGAAGAAAATTTCATTTGAAGTATAGAGGAAAAATGAAATGAGAAGCTAAACATTTTATATATGCTTCTAAGAGAGTCCCTGGATGTGACTGGGTGCTGTATGTCATCTCCCCCTCAGCCCCTTATGAACAGACACTGTCCTGGCCATCTTAATGTTCCTTGTGCTTATCACAATCCTAGTACTAAAGAAAAACCTCAGAAGTGCTTGCAGCAGACTAAAATATTAGAATTATTAGAATATTATCTATTTCTGATTAAACCGATTTTTACAGGAGTTTCACTTCATGTAATTAGTGCTATACCAGTGTGTTAACACTCATGACGTAGCAGGAAGTAGATAAGAACAATATACTTCACACACACACACACATGCACACACATACAAACTTTATCACTGATCGTACATTTTGGAAAAGCACAGTATAATGACATGTAAGTGACCCAAACTGAATGTAAGAAAGGAAGGAGGTGGTGTGGCAGTCTGTGACCGAAGGCACAAGGATTGTGCTATCAGCAGGAGTTTTCATGGCAGAAAAAGAGGCTGAAAGCCACTTTCTCCATAAGTAGTATGTTTATGGATTATTCACAGTAGCAAATAATTGCAAAATGTCAACATTTCATTTTCCTCTTAAGAGCTTCTTTTGATTAGTGACCTAATTAACCATTAAGAAGAAAAGGTTTTTTAAGTGTAAATATAAAAAGAGGGAGTATTTCCTAGCAGCAATTTGTGATCTTAAAATGTCATAGGCAGGCACATCACGGAGGTGCTACCAACCAGCATTTTTCAAAATATGACTCTGTGTCGAGTGTATGGCGTGGATGTGTTTGGGTTTTTTTGTCTTTACTCTGAAACAAGCAATGCAAATATAGACAGTTGCAAATATAGACAGTTGCCCAAGAGATTTCTTTTCCTTTTTGAAAGCCCTTCAACATTTTCTCTGACAACCTAGGAAAGGTTGTTTTTAATCTATTTAATTTGTGGCTGTATTCTCCACAGATAATGACACATTTTCTCTTTCACTTCCTGAGTATATATTTGGAAAAAAAACGGAAAACTGCCATACACACACACACACATGCAACATATACACACCTACATGCACAATAAATGTGCAACAAAATATATACATGTACATGCAATGCACACACAATACACACAATACAACATACATAAACACATGCTACTTACAACACACATGTGCATATGCAACACATACATAACGTACACATTTACATGCTCTCACATACATAGCACATGCATACTTCTACATATTCATGCAAACATAACCCCCACATGCACATAAACACATGGTATATTTACATATGAATTTTAAAGGCATTTCCCTAAGACCTTATTCCACATGTCAAGGTGTGACATCTCCTGGGAGATCTCAGCAGGAATCATTTCTGAAACAGCCTTCCTCACAGTTGACAGTAACCTGACCTTTCATTCTGGCTGCCCACAGGGACCAGGGATGAGCAAAACGCATAAAATAAGAAAACACAAACAAATCCATGACTAGGTAGCACTCTTTTAAAAAGATCCAAATCAGTTTTATGTATATTCCTTCTGACTTCCACCCCAAAATGAAATAATAAAGTTCTATTACAAAAAAAAATATTATGAGAATCTTTTGGGGAGGTGATGATCAAAATCAGAGTCTAGAATAGAGCACATTATTCAAATTAAAATAGATTAAATTATTTTATAAATTTTATTACATCGAGAAATGCATAAAATCTTAGCAATTAGTTAAAGCCCCATCTAACCCTATTCTCCCAGTGTCATGCACACAGACTTTGTAAATAAACCTTTGAAGACCATGCATTTGTTTTCCTTTTCTTTTTTTTCCCTTCTGACTCACCAAGCGTAATGGCATGTGTTAATAATTTTTGGTGAATAAATGAATACATCTTTAAGAATAAGAATTCACATTGAATGAAAGCATTACATAGTATGTTTGACATGTGCTTTATTTAGCAACTATTGAGAGCCTACTATGTGCCAGGCACCGTGCAAAGCTTTATTAGGTACTAAATATGAGAAACTCTCTGCCTTCCTGTAACTTCCAAACTAGTGGTGAGAGAGACACATATTACAATAATTTGAGGTCAGTGCTATGATGATGGAAGACACAGGGTACTACTATAAAGAAGAAGGAAAATCTAACTAACCAAACTCTGAGAGCCAAGAGAGTCTTCTCCATCTCTGACCTCTCCTCATTCCCTGAACAGAGCTTTATTTCCTGAAATAGGCCCATGAAGGCCTATAAGCAGAAAAAAAGACAGTCAACATTGATGGCAAGGAATCAGAAATACACACAGTGATGTCACAATGCCTGCAGGAGCTAGAACCATCCATTATAAACACACATGTTGTGGCAAATTTCCACAGGAAAAATAACCACCTGAAGAAGTCAATCCATATTTCAGTCTGGATATTATTACAATTATCCAGGTGAATTCCATGACACCAACTTGACTATGTTGGGATTAAAGATGTTCCTCTATTTTTGTTTCCTATTTGTGTCCCTGCCTTGGACCTGCAGCTTGTAGTAAGGGCTCCAGATGCTGAAGCTTTTGCATGCCTATGTTGATACATATCTGCATGTGCTTCTTCATGTGCGCATTTATGTTTATACATATGTGTATTTGAGTATGCATAGGTATGTGTGTAAACATATCTTCTAGCTTTTTTCTCATGACCATTTGGCTCCAACATGTACCTTAAGTATCTAAGCAAGGCTCATTACAAAAGTCACTGGACTTCCTCTGGTTCATACAGAGGAAAAGTCGAATAAAGTAGCCTGTGCCAAGCCTTCTCTGTGAAAAAGATGATCTCTAGAAATAGACATCTCTACGACGGTGAGTATGCCAGCACCCAAAGAGACTGAGGCCATGCGTTCCAGCTCTGAACAGAAGACCAGTCCCTATTCTTGGGAGAAACAATTACTTTCTTCTGACTCAGTAGTTGATCGATTTTATCTGATCTTATGCCATTTATTTATTTTTCAGTTTAAGCCTATACGTGACTCCTCAACCCATAACTCCCTAACCATGTGGATAAGGGTAGTATTGTCAAGTACTCTACTAATGAAGTGGGAACCATGTGTTTGACCACATCATTTGTTCCTCATGACAGCTTCTTACTCAATTGCTGAAGGAATATTGTCAGAGAATTGAGCTACAGTAGTGACATAAGGAAAAGCTTTGGTACCTGGTCCAATAGGCTGTTTATCGTAGCGGCTTCTTGCGAGCAGCATCAGTTGAGCAGCATCAGTTGAGCTAAATGACATATTCAGCTCTTACTTTAGCCCTGGAAGATGTTTTTTTCTTTCTCAGAATTTCAAGCTGAGACAAAAGACCAGTGGGGATGCACAGAAGTTATTCTTCTTCCTAAACCTTGTGTATGGTCTTTGAGAATGGAGATGTCAATGGACTTCTACTGAGTCTCATCACTTACTATTTGTAAGCTCTCAGACGAGTTTGATAATCCATGATTTGAAAAGGATATTACTAATAGCACTATTGGTAAAGTATAGGAAAAATATAACACATGATGTTAAGAATTCAGGAAAAAGATGGGGGAAAAATAAGAAAAAGTGTCAGATGTATATTTTAGAAATTCTCTGAATTCTGTCTCTTAAAGAAAAAGGTAACTTATCTTTAATCATTTGTAAAAGGAAAGAATTAAAAAGAAACAAGTTCCCTGGCCCAATAGCCTCCTATCTCC
Source organism: Pteropus medius (assembly GCF_902729225.1). Classification (NCBI taxonomy): domain Eukaryota; kingdom Metazoa; phylum Chordata; class Mammalia; order Chiroptera; family Pteropodidae; genus Pteropus; species Pteropus medius. The sequence goes on from NW_024340849.1 coordinate 25,976,946, forward strand.
ACCATCCACAGGGCTCTATTAGATGCCTATGACAGCCCCTGTGTGGAGAAGATAAGGTCACTATCCAGAAAGGACCGGCAATGGGCCGATTTTTTTCACATGCTTCGGACTTCTGTCACCAGACAATGGCTAAGCAGGCTGTGCAGAAGAAAGACTGGCAAATCACGAAAGCAGAGACTGATTTTCTCCTTTATTGCCTAAAAGCAGATGAAATTATCCTTATATAACAAGCAGCTAGGAATTTTATACCAATTGCCTGAGCCTCAATCAGTCTTTTCTCATGGTTCTGATGTCTTTTAGTCTGATTTCAAATCTAAATCTCTTTTAGTCACTGTGCAAAACCAGGTGACTCCTCTGAACTCCTGACCTATTGCAAATGAGGGAAGAGTCCCCTCACCTAAGGCCCCTTTTTAATCTTATCAGCGTTGTCTAAACTACCTCTGGTTTTTATATTCTATCAGTTACAGCAGAATGTATGTCAATTCCTAGGTTAGTTTCCACAAAACTCATCTCTCCAAAGATTTTCAAGTATAAATTCCAGTGATCATTAAGCTCACCAACTGTTAATTTAAAATTTATGGAAGTGAGACTTTTAAAACCATGGTTCCTGTGAAAACAGATTCCCAAAGCAAACTCACTCTTGGCACAAAATATCTATCTTTGTATTCCGTTTGAAAATACCAGGGAAAATGATTCTTAATCACATCTTTTCCTCTCCAAAAAGTTTGTGCAAGAGGTCAAAGGAGCCGAATGACCGACAGAAAGACTGAATTTCATTTTGTAAGGGGTGCAATTCTGTATGATTCAGGCGATGCAGCTACTGTTCTTTCTACTCTATCCACAGAATTTACTCCAGATCTGTCTACTTCTCTTCACCTCCACTGATGCTCAATTCAGATACCATTACCTCTCAGCTGGACAGTATCAAAACCCTTTTAATTGATCTCCCTCCTCTTGCCAAGCTACTATCCTTTCTTCATGGCAGCAGCTACTTAGAATTATGTCACCTCCATTCTGAACCTGACCGATGACTTCTTATTTTCTTTAGAACACAATCTAACTCCATATTCCATGTGCTGGTGGCCTCCCAGGCCCCATGATGAGCAACTCCCTGTCTTTTCTATTATATTCTACTCTTCATGGCCTTGTTTACATTTTTTTTTTTTTCCCAACAGAACTTTAGTTTCATTCTTGGGCTTCATACTTGCTATTCCCTCTGCCTGCTTAAGCTTTTTTTGGCTCCTCAGTACTATGGAAGTTTTAGTTCAAATGCTCTGTCTTCGGGGAGGCCTTCTATAAGCATCCATTTAAGTGTCGCTACCTGTGACATATTCCTATGTACGATCTTTGTAGCACTCAGTGCTATTTGGAATTGTGAACACACAGACAATGATTTTTTAACCAATGACATTAGTTCTGTAGATATTTAATGAAATCTGTTCTGAACTTCAACCACTGGGTTATAACTTTATTAGTTTAACCACTAATCTTTGATATGCTGTCTGCATCTAAGGTTGTTCCAACCACATAATCCCATGGTTAGACACTGAGTTATTTGGAAAGATTTTAAAACACAATGTTTTCTAATAAAAATTTCTAGTATGCTGTCAAAGCATATGGCCTGCACTAGGCGAAGGATAACATCATTGTGAGCACAGAATGGACTAGGTTCCTAGCAATATGCCACAAAAACTTACCACTTTACTGATATGTGACCTTTATAGTTTGTAGCTTTTAAAATCATATTCTTACCCAGTGCTGCATATCACTCTCATTAAAATAACAATTAACCCTATAGGCTGCGGAGTGGCATTAGTATCTTTTAGAAGAAAAGCACATGATTTCATTTCATGCGAAATGAATATAAAAGGTCATGCAAATAACTCAACTATTTTCTTTTTACAAGTCACTGTATGAGCCGGAAGAGAACCAGTACAACTTAATTCACAGAAACATAAGCCAACACGTGCATAAAGAAAGTAAAGGCAAAGGAAATAGAAGGAGGAACATTTTACCTGTAGAGTGGCATGCAGAATTGAGTAACCAGAAGCCATGTATGATAGATGGATGGAAATCCCAATCTGTGCATGAGTGAAATTCAAACATCCCCAGACTAGATGGGTTTATTCTGCTGCTTTATTAAATGCAGACTTGCAGCCCTGGGTCATTTGCATTTACATTAATGACTTTATATTAATGCAATAGCTTCATTATCACATATAGCCACTATTTGATCATCCAATTCACAAATAGGTGTTTCTGTTTTTAATAATGATAATAAAACCATTTGACTTTGAAGATGCTAGAGTTAAGCTAACAAGTCCAACAATAATTAGGAAGTCTTATGAATGAGATAAAAGGAAATATTTTAGTTATAAAAAGCTGACATAGAACTCCATTGTGCAATCTCATTTTCATAAAAATGCAAAGACAGAGAGGTAGTTGTAGATTTCAAATTTCTACCTTCTTTGAAAACAAATACCAGACAGCATGATTAAAAACTTAACTATATTAATCTAGCTTTAAATTCAGAAATCATCTTCCTTTCCAAGTAGAGAAAACATGGAAAATGTCCTCCACTATAAATAGAAGATTTCTAATGGATAGTTCTTGAATATTCCTGTAGCAAGTGTCTGTTGTGGAAAACAGCCACACGATTTAGCACTTGACTAAAATTGTACATAGGATTGTCATTTGTCTGAGCAAAATAAGATGGTTGGAATTAAAATATTAATAAAATTGTATTCTCAGAAAAACCTTTGGGTTCTCATAGTGCAATTTCCAAGCTAATATGAAATCCTTGTTTGGAATGGATAAATAGGGTCATTTAATTCAGCTGTGATATTTCTCGTGATAGCGTCATCTTCGTCTCTCACTTTATGTAGCTCTAAGTAATAAAAGTTATTTTGATTTGAGAAGTTCGATAGATTCCTGCAGTGCATGCCTACTCTCTTTGACAGTACTCACTATATATACTCCTCTTCCACATACAACTCTCAACATATTTTCAGACACCCGTTTTCTGTAAGCACTTCAACTGTTCCTCGTAAGATAGAATTTCTAGTAGTTTAATTATAAAACTAGTTGCTAGTTCAATGTCTTGCCTGAATTCATTTTTGATGGATTTAGTTTGTAACTAAAATGTGACATCTGGAATTAAGTGCAGTTCTTTAACCATGGTCTATTACTCTTAAGCTTTCAAGTCACTATATGTCTATTAATGTAACTCAAATTTTTTTAGTCTTTAAATAGCCCCATACCTCATCATTGATTCATATTATCTTGCAGTCAAACTGTCTTTTACTATTTTTCTAATTATCTCATGTAAATCTTGCAAATCTCTTCACCAGAATGCACTAATTTTACGTGATATAAAGTTCAAAGGAACCCAAATGCATTTTGCTTATCCATTCTGCCTAGCAGAGCCTCCTCTCATTTTTCACACTTTACATTCATTGGTCATTTAGTTCCTTGATTGTTTGTGTGATTTACTCTTGTTTATATACCCAAATTGTTTCCTTCAGATTCTATCTCTTCTGGCTTTACTGGAAAAACTCATATCATTCATTTCTATCATGTTATATTTCCTGATCAGACTAGCTCACAGTATTTCATTCTCTTTTCTGAATTTTCATAGCCAAAACAGTCAATTCACTTTAAGATTAATTGCACGTAGTTCTGTATTATAATGGAGCTTTTCACAAATATATACTTTGGCAGCCCAACTAGACATAAAATGTTTGAAGGAAGGGATCTTCCTTTTTTGAATTTCCTAAACATGTTTTCATGAAATAAAAAGCAAACAAAAACCACTCAATGAAAGCATGATAAATGGTAACAAAAAATGGAAAAGATTTGTCTATCACTATGGCTAGGAGAAACCCAGAGTTGGGTCTTAAACTTCAAGGGGCATTGTCATAGATTTCTGAGGTCTTCTCTCTATTCAGGATGATTTAATCTGTGCCTTAAGCTCTGGACTGCAGAAGGCATTACACACAGAGAGTGTGATTCTGAGCATTGTTTCTGGATTATCTATTCTGCTCATTTTCAAAAAAGATAGCGCTGCTTGTTGAGCGTTGTTTAAATTTTGTCCCTCGTTTTATATATATATAAATTTTGTCCCTTGTTTTATATAGATATACATATATATATGTATATCTATCTATCTATCTATATATTTAGCATGTTTTGATGTAAGAATATGTTTCGCATAATGTACTTGTGGCTGGACTCCAGGTACAGTCCTCTCTTTCATGAAAGTTTCAAATCTTCACACAATGTGATAAGTATGATCTACTCTAAGAAACAGGACGTATGTGAATGTGAGTTTCTATATTCGCACATAAATAATATGTATTGGGTGCCTACTGTGTGCCACTCAACAAAGTAATTACTGGGATTGCTTCCATTTTGTAGATTAGGAAAGTGAATTTTAGAGAAATTAAGTAAATTTTCCCAAGGTCACGTAGTATGAGACAAAGCTGAGATTCACATCTTTGCTGTCTTGCTTCACTTTCAACCACTCTGTTACATTGTTGAAAGAGAGTTGAGAGACAGAGCGAGAGGGAGAGAGAATTAGAAAATTAATTTATTAATAGAAATAATTAAACCATAGTGTAGGTTTTGTAGACACAGGTTTTGGTTTCTAAGAACACTGAAAGAATCAAATGTGACACCAACAGAGTACTTGTACCTTACATGTACTTACTAAATATTGGTTAAGTGGCTTAGTCATAGTGGCTCTAAGTGTGGGTTTACAAACTACTTCCTAGGGTGGCCGTGGCCAATTAATTAATTTTTTTCTAACATTACCAGAGATGATATTGGTAACCCTCAGATGCATTTAGATGGGTTCACACATTGTGATGATTAGACTCACATGTGTCTAATTTCAGTTGGCGGGTGGGGGGACTGTGTGATTCTGGGCACACATTTCTAGTACCTTTTCCCTATACCACCTCATAATCTTTTCTTCCAAAGCAGATAAGGGCCTGTATTAAAATAAGCTTGATTTCAAAAAATCCTAAGAAATAGCCACATACTGATTCTGGATTGGCTCTGATTCTACTTAAATTATACTTGTTGGGTGGTAGAAAGAATAGAAAATGTTCTCCAGGCTCTTTTATTTATATATTGATTTGGGGGTGATAATGTTTTATTTTGATTTATTTTGAGTTTCAGCATTTCAACTAATGAAGACCAAAACAGTCATATATCTTATTGGCTTAGCATTTGAGGATAGTTTCTTGAAAACCTGGCTTAGATCCAAGGCAGGTTTGCCTCTCCCTAGGAGTGGAATTTTAGTGTCACAGTTTTCTACTGCAACTCAGAAACGAACTGATAAATCTCAGCAAGTTCACAAGGTTTCACATTCTATTAGAAAAGAAGAACAAAGGAACAACAGAATTAGAGACAAATGATGTGACCGAGTGGCACGAAGAAGGTTCATTAGAAACTAAAGACGAACCTAGGAAACATTGACCTGAAAAATGTTTGCATCTTCATAGAAAGGTCTGTTCTGGATTCAGTGACTGATTTGCGGAGGGTCACAATGACATGAGTGAAATGGCATTCTTTGTTCACTGAAGCTGCCACCCAAACAACTCGAATGTTAAATCTCTTTCCTTTTGAAAGACATTTTTCTTTTCTCTTTCTCTGAACAGTCAACGAGAGGCTTAATTAATGAATCAGTATTTGCAGAAATCTTTGATATTCCAAGATGAAAGGTTTTGCATAAGGGTAAAGCATCAGCACCAGCAGTAAAATGTCCTCTTGATGACGGAACGCAGGAAGGGTTAGGCTGGAATGCATCTGACAACTGGAATTAAAGAGGTTCGATCCTGTTTTCTTGCTCCGTTTTTATCATGTACATTATTTTAGAGGATATGAGGCTAATAGGAAAAGTAAATTCTCATTGGCCAGAAACTGTTGATATATATACACACATACACATTCCCCAGTGGTTAAGGCAGGTGGAAAGTTTATGGGCAGCCTCTTTCTGGGGCAATAAAAGCTTCTTTTATTTCAAATTCTCTTTTTACACCAGTCGCTATTACTCTGAAAAGCTCCTGGCATTTGGAAGGCAATAAGCAGGGCATAAAATCCATTCTTTCCTGAACAGGTCCCATTCTTAGGACTGCTTTTAAACTGACTAGTTTACAGCAAAGAAACAGACAGCCACGTCTCCTGCAAAGACTCTCAGGAAAAGCAGAAGACTGGAGACCTGCTAACGACGTGAGTGCAGTATACAGGGTAACAGATAAATTACCAACTGGATCTGTAACTATTTCCTTACGTGACTGAAAGTCTTTGAATCTAAAATGTGTTTAAGTTGACAGAATTGATGTCAGTTGTGGATAGAGAAAATGACTGTTGTGTTCACATTTTCTGCAGGATACCTCGTCTTTGGTTTAAGCTCACTAAAAGTCTTTCTTTGAGAAAATCTCGGTGCCGATTCCCTCTCAGGTTGGGGTATAGATGAGAGTGAATGTAGAGCAGGAGTAGACATTCAGTGCCTTGTCAGGACAATAAATTTAGTACTCTACGTGATAAAATGAGGATCTATGTGACATCCCCATCATGTAAAAAAATCAAACCAAAGCATACCTCATTGACGTCCAGCGTCTGTGTCAAGCACCACTGCCTGCCCACTCAGTGGCCTGTCTCTACCTTTTCCTTACTTTGAGGACATGGTCACCCTCATCTCTAAAGGAGGCTGGATAAGTCAACTGACCTTATTGGATGGAGCCTGGCAAATGTAGGAGTCAACTTCTGGGATTCTGGAGAAGATTTTGTGGATGTTAATTACAAGCCCATGACAGGTCCAGGATTTGCAATAGCAGAGCCAATTTCAGAACCACAGTGAAATATATCTAAGAAAAAAAGGACTCCTAGGTCAGAAATAACTTAGAAACTGGGTATGGATTTGGACATAGCTGTGCTTCAAATTAGGCCTTGTTCACACTCTTTGAATGATAAAAGTTCAAAAGTATTGAACACAGTGGCAGAATTATAATCATTTGACAGCTAGAAGTGTTAATGTTTTTTTTTTTTAATTAGTAAATACCTTAGTAGAGAAAATTACATTAAAATTGTGAAGTGAGTTGCTCCAGGGGGCAGGAATTTTACCCTTACTTTCTTCTATAGGGATTTGTGCAGGAATAATAAATTTTGCCTGCCATTGCTGGATTTGCATGTATGACCAAGCAGCATCCAACTCCATTTTTCTGGGCAGAACTGAGAATCATGTTGCAGAGAGCTAGAGGTGAACCTGCCAGAGAATCTCAGGGGAGGAGGTTGAATGCAAGGACTATTTGTATTTTCAAGAGGGATTTCAGTTACCTTTGAAAAGAGCATTAATGAGGAATTGCCAGAGATAAAATTGATAGAACCACGTAAGGAGCAGGACATGTGGCCAAAGACATGACTGAGGTATCATGTACATGGGGAGAGAAAAGCTCTCTGTTCCCACTCTAGAGTTGGTGTTTGGCCCCAGATCATAGTTTCTTGGTGCTATCTGTTGCCATCTGTAATCTGAAAATATAATGTGGGCTGATTTTCTTTCTGTTAACTTAAATTGCTTCCTGCAATGTTACTTTTGATGATTGTAAGTGTGGCTATGCTATAGATAATTTCTGTATAAACAGATTGGCAGTTTACTAGCTTTAAAATATGTGTTCAATTCTGCAAAAGCTTTTTTTTAAACCCACAAAACAAATGGCCTCTTTACGGGCAAAGGCATACAGATAGGCATTTTCATTATGAGCATTGAATAAACACTATATCTATGGCTGTGTGGTCCACAGCTTACATTATCTTTTTGTGGTCCACAGAACCTTTAATTTTGGACTGTACTTCAAGGTAATGAATTATCTAGACAGTCTTTGAAGTTAGTCATCTAGGGTTATTAATTAGAGATTTAGAAGGGCTAGGTCCCCTAATTTAATGACTCGTTGATGGAATAGGCCTGTGGAAATTTACCTACTTTTACATTTTGAAGGATGGTCATCTTTGGGGTTTACACCTCCCCTTTTCACTAGAAATGGAACAGTCCATATATGAAAGCTAAAGTTTGGTTTGTTCGAAAGTCTTTGAGTGCTTTGAGGGGATAGAGTTGGCGATTTGGGAAATAGTGCTTGTCTCCCACAATCACAGCTGCACTGTCATCTGTCCAGACACGAATAAACCAAGGAATGTTTGCTACTTGTAAAGTCAATTCTAGAACAAAACGGTAGTTCTCCTAATTTATTATGCTTTGCAATTTGATAGATCTTGAAGGAGCGTATTTATGTATTTTAAACAAAGCCTCTGGTTAAGAGCATTATCCATCTAGTTTATTTACACATCAAAATTCTGAAGTTGCCAAAATTGTCTTTCTGCTCTATTCACCAATGTGTGTCCTTTCTCTAGCTCACAGGTCTTTCTCTTCCCTATTTCAGGTAGTTATGTGACATTTTCCTCTCTCCATCCCACTCCCTTCTTTTGCCATCTTTTCTCTAATTCTTTAATTATATTCAATTTTCTGAGGCTGATAAAAGATCAAGCAGCACATTCGTCTTGGAGAGCTTATGTTTTAAAGGAGGGAATGTTCAGGCATAAGAAACAAGAGAGTGATGTAGAAGAAATATTCTCAGTACCCCTGAAATCACATCCTAGAGTGGTCAATAAACTTTGTATAAAATTTGCTTCTTCAGTTCAGGATATGTTTACCCGCTTTTGGTTCATAACTTTTATCTTCTGTCTCATTATCAATGCATTCTGATAATGCTTAGCCAAGAAAGTAAATTTGTCTCACAGTATGAAGATGGAGAAATATGAGCCCTTAAGATGATTGTTGCACAAATTAGCAACCACCTGCCAGTTTCCTCAAGTGTTTTAATTTGAAATTTTATGATGATCTATATATTTTAGGTCTAAACTATAGACAGAATTTGGAGACTCTACTTCACTATCCTGTATTCACAATGAAGTCACCTACTTGTTTCCTCTTAGACATGCGCAATTAACAACCATCAGTATTTGTGTTCTCCAAGTACAATAATTACTAAATGAGTGCTTCCTCTGCTCCTTGCCAAATTTCAGATTCTTGTTAGGCCTACATAGTTTCATAGGACAATTTGTGCTTCAAACATTAGTGATTATCAAAATTTTTAGTTATTAATATCTTTATAATAGCTAAGTAAAAGCTTGCAGATCCACAATGGATCTTATGAAACCATTTTTGTCATTTTTCAGCCTACAATGTCGTATAAGGTATCTTATATTTGGAAATGAAATTTTCATTATTTCTGAATCAATCTCTCCTTTCTTCTCTCTCTCTCTCTCTCTCTCTCTCTCTCTCTCTCTCTCGCCCCCTCTCCTCTCTCTCCCTCCCTTCTTTTCTCACGTACAACATCTTTTATAAAAGAAAGTAATATACAAAATTTAAATAATTACCACAAACCTGTATTTATTTTTTTATTTATTTTTGGAAATCACTTTTCATTGAAAAGTTGGCTCTAAGTAGACACAGTAAATCTGAATGAAAAGGCTCCTGACAAGTTAGTCATCAAATAAAGTCAGTCAAATAAAGTCAATTAAATTTTAACTTTTTCAACTTTTGAGCTTGGAATTTCTTGACTTGAAGCCAAGGTTACTTCTGGTTTTAACAGAATTGGTCTCCTCATAATTATTTCAATAAAAATATTTTTGACAAATCTCAGGACAGGCCATCAGTCAGAATGAAAGTTTAAATATATTGGCTGGAAGACATATCTCATTTTCAGCAATCAGTGTGTATTTTGGAATGAGAGCTGTGATTTGCATAAGTATGTTAAAAGCTATATCTTTTATTTAATTTTTACTGTTTTATTTAGGATCTTATGAGAATTAGAAATAATGGTTATATTTCTTACAATATTTATAATAATCATACCTATAGAACTAATCATCTTCAAGATAGTGTATAATGAATATACCCCTCATTGCGCTGTAGAGGAACATAAGCCACATTAAAATATCTATTTTATAGTTATTTAAACTTGGATGCTGGACAAGTTATTTACTGAAAGTCATTGCAAAATGTTAGAAATTTACACACTGTCAGACCCAGGTTAGCTCAGCACATTCCATCATGTTAGATTAGTATTTTGAATTTATATCCAATAAAGGGATATTTTTACTAAGTAGAGACCCTGAGGCAGAGGCTGGGGAAACAAAAATATGAATTCTACTCTTTGATATAGATTGTCAATACAGGCATACAAAAATAAACAAAAACAACCAAAGCAACAAATACAGAGCAATGCGGTCACAACCATAAGGGAGATGTGTAGAAAGAAATCACCCCACAGTGGCTGTTCCCTGGAATGTCAGTGAATGCTTCAAGAATGTGATTCTTGTGTTTAATGCTTTGTTCCCTGGAATGTCAGTGAATGCTTCAAGAATGTGATTCTTGTGTTTAGTGCTGCATGTGTTATGGGGCTGCTACTTGAGGAAGGAAGAAAAGTGAAGCTTGGCAGAGAATATAGCATGCCTGGAAGCACAGAGGAACAAAAAGAGAGATTTATTGGACTGTGGAAGGGCAGAGGAGCTAGGATGAGGTCTTAAATGGGCAGGGAACAAGTCCTTAGAAGACCTGACTTACCATGCTAAGTAGTTTAAGGTTTATTTTAATGGCAATGGTGACAACTTGACCAATTACAAGGAGAGAATCTCATGTGAGGTGTTGAGAAAGGACAGGAGTGGATGCAGGAGATAAAATAATCCTGGGGTAGAAGAGAATTCATGTGGATGGACAGGAAGAGATGGGTTCAAGAGATGATTAAGAGGGCCTTAGAAATTGATAGGAGAGTTTGGGTGACATATAGTTTAATGTCCAAACCAAGACAGTTTCGAGAATGCAGGAGAGTACACCACTAATAATTATGTCAAAATGACAGGCATATATGAGAACTGTCCTGGGCCACCAAGGGCATATGCAAACTCTGAGGGTAATATAGGCCACACCTATAAGTCCTTGCTGGCCACAGAACCAAGAAAGCAGCTTTGATAACGGTACGTATCAGGAAGAGAAGAAGTCTGACAGCAACTTAATATATTAATACTCACAGGAGCTTTTGCATTTTAAGATTCTATTTGAAGAACTGTAATGCATAAACTCCAAGTATTCACTTTCTAATGTTTGCCTGGGCCCCAACCCAGGTTCATTAAATCAGAACTCTTAAGGGTGGAGGCTAAGTATAACATTTTAAAAAATATTCCCAGAGTTTCTGATATGGAGCCAGTGTTAGGAACCACTGCATTTAAATACAACCTTCTCAAGAGAATTGTTTATTTCCTAGATTTCTTTGTCTCTATTCAAATTCTTAATACATCACCTTATACTTTGTACATTCTCAACATTTATTCAGTCAGTTTTTGGTAAGCAAAGGACTGAGTCCCTTTGAATGAATAAATAGGATTCATTTGTAATTGCCGTATTAATTATATATATATATAATGGTACTAAATTTTTGAAAGAAAATTCTTTTAAGTGGTTAAACAGACCTTTACATAATCTTGTTTACACGATTAATTTATTTAACAAGCTCTTTCATAGATAGTACAAGGGCAAACTTCAGTCCCACTACCTTCTGAGTTAGCCCAGTGTCCACATTGGTGGGGGTCCAAATTAATGAGTTTTTACAGAGCAGACTGTTGTGCTGTCAAGACCACAATACCCATAGCGGTAATACAGGGCTTTTTAATCTCAGGGAATAAATGAAGTTTTCTTAGATGGTAGCTGATCGACAAGATATTTATATTTCATACTGCTAAAAAATGTTCATTAAAACATGTTTCATTATTAATTATACAAACTAGCTTTCAGAGATCCAGTAAATTATATCCCTATTATAATAAACATATTTAATTACTGAAGTTTGGTAGTAAAGCTCATTTTTGTAAAACAGTTTTATTAGTTGTGTCATATGCTTCAAAAACCACAGAAGCAGACCTCATGAAGATCGTTTAAACATGTCAGAGTGGAGATTACTATATTATGTGATAACTGATCTCAAATTTACACTTACCACTTTTTATTTTACTTTAGCGTTAATATTAAAGCATGATGAACTGGCCACTGGTATTAAATAAATGATAGGCATCATTCACTTTGTATCTCTCATGCCAGTATACATCATCTATGATTATCTGTGGTTATATCTTGGCCACACATTACTAAGCCATGGGAAATCATTCCTGCCCAGAATGAGAATTACATCAGGACAATTGGGTGCTTCCAATGAGAAATAGACTCCTGAGGTGGTAACTACTGTATCACTAAAAAACTTGAGGATTACTGAATGTATAATAATTTTGTGCTAGGGAAATATCACCAGTTTTTGAACTAGAGAATAATTAGGCCCCATGAGTTAAATGAATGGCCTCAAACTGCACAGCAAAGTTAGGCAAACAGATGGCTACACAAAGCAGAGGGAGGCAGCATTGTGTACTATGCTCAGGAGATTCAAAGAGCCAAGAAATTGAACTTTGCCTTTGCTACCTACAATCCTGTAACATGGTCAAATTATCCTACCTCTAGGGCTTAGTTTTCTTATATGTAAAATGGACAAGTCCTATCTGCCTCACTGGCCCGTTCTCAGTGAAACACCTACTATGCTGTCTGGCACCCAGGAAACCTTAAAATGTGTTAATTTGCTCACTTTCCTGTAGAATCTGTGTTTTCCAACATGTGACCCTGTCTGCTTCCCACTGGATCTCAGCTGCTGCTCCTCATTTCACCAAGATTATGTTTCAGGTTTGTTTGTTCCTGAATGTCATTTTTAAGAGCAGGTTCCACTGATGGTGTTTGGGGATGTTAGAAAGACCTGTCTAGTGAAATAGAAAATTCACTACTTCTAAGGAGATTTTTCAGGATACCTCAATCTATTTCCAAGAATATTAGAATAGAGACTCATAAATAAGTGAAAACTTCGAACTAGATGAGTTCAAACTTCCCTTCATATATGAGATTCTATGGTTCCCTTGACATCTAGAGGAAGAGGAGACATTTGATAAAATTTGGTCTGATCCACTAACTTAAATCTCCTTAAGGACTGGAAGTACATCTCATTCACTTTGTTTTTCCTGTGGCTACAATCATGCCAGATACACAGGCCCTGAAATTGAACTAAATTTCCTTTTTCTACAATTGAGGGGCCTCTGAGACCTGTAGTGGTGGAGTAACTATCCCAGGTTTTTACAAACTTACTGACAGAACATGGAATCATCACTTCATATTGATATATAAAGAGCTAGCACAATGTTGGGTTATCTCTAGGCTCTACAGGCATGTGTTGAATATTTAAATTGCTATTTTTTTTCTGCCTGGTCTCATCTATCCTTAGTACTCTATTCTTTGCATTCCACATGTAAAGGTTCGTAGGGTAAGTGTGTATGAGTGGGCATTTAATAGGTTTGTTGACCATCCTAGGAAGTGATATGTGGGTATCTTTATTTTTCAATTTGTTGAAAAATTAAATTGTGGTTTATCTCTCTCGAGTGTGATGTAAACAAGGTGACATAAAAATAAATAAGGAGAATGTCTTCTTTTAATAAAGCTACATCACAATATACATATAAACTAAAGTATATTTTACCATAAACTTTGAAGTAGGTTTGTTTGTTTGTTTGTTTGTTTGTTTTTGTTTTGGCTCCAGGGAGTAGGCACTCTCATTCTTAAGCTTTGGCTATATAAGTGGCTTGCTTTAGACACAGTAGAAATAATTAGCAGGGATAAGTATCTAACAAGAGGATTAAGTATTTATATGAGTAAGAAAAACATCTGCAGTGACATGATAAAAATGATACAGACCGTTAAACTGCATACATCAGGGCATAAACTGATCACCAGCTGAGGTCAGAAAGAAATCTCCCCTTGTGGTATAATATTGTACAATTAAGCAAATTTGAAGTTTTTATGCCTTATTTTGGGACATTTGTTATCATATAGTCTCAAAAACAAGCTCCTGGTTCTTAACTGTCTTCTCAGAATTTCCAATGACACTCAAGGTTTACACTGAAATCTATGCTATTCTTACTACCACAGAAATCCCTAACAAATGCCCCTATAGGTTTCTTGTTTCTTCTACTCAGAATAAATGATGTGAAGCATTCCACTCTCTTGTACTTGCTCACTTTATGGTCAATAACATTCATCGAGGAGATTGATGGCCAAAGTTTGATTAGTCAGTTTGTGGTTAAATGTTGGTGTAAAAAATCAAAATTGAACTCAAATTTTCCTTTATTCCTTCTTTCATTTATAAGGTATGCAATATAATTAATAAAATATTAATGTATTGATTACTTAATGATGACCTACTATGTGACGTACATTATTCTAGGTACTAAGAATATAAATTATTTGCCTCATAGAGAAGACAATTAAAGATCAATTAAAAAGGCCCAAACAAAACTGACAGAAATAAATGGAAAAATAGGCAATTCAACAGTAATGGATTTGTAAAAGATAGAACAAGTCAGTAGAAAATCATCAAAGAAATAGATAACTTGAGCAATACTAGAGCCAACTAGACGTAACAGACCTTCACAGTATACTTTGTCAAACAATAGTAGAATATACTCTACTCAAGTACACATGAAATATCTGCCAACATTGGCCATAAAGCAAACCTCAATGCACTTAAAAAATAAAAATAGTACAAAATATGTCCTCTGGCCACAACGGAATAAAAATAGAAATCATTATCAGAATGAAATTTGGGAAATTCACAGATATGTAGAAATTAAATAATGCATTCCTAAAAAAACTAACGGTCAAAGGGAAAAAATCAAATACATTTGGAAATATCATTTTTTGAATTTATTTTTTATAGTGACATTGGTTAACGAAATCCATTAAGTTTCATCTGTATACTTTAATAGTAAGACATATATATGTTTACATTGTGTGTTCACCTCCCATAGTTATATTTTTCTGTCACCACATATTTGACCCCCTTTACCACATCTACTTCCTCTCTCCCCCCACTCCTTACCCTCTGGTAACCGCTAGTCTATAGTCCATGTCCATGAGTCTTTGTTTGTCTTGTCCATTTGTTGCTTTTAGATTTATATCCCCCATATCAGTGATATCATGTGATTTTCTACTTTTTCTGTCTGGCTTATTTCACTTAGCATATTTATCTCGAGGTTCATCTGTGTTGTCACAAATGGCAGCATTTTATCTCCTCTTATGGCTGAGTAACATCCCATTGTATATATGTACCACAACTTCTTTAGCCAATCATCTATCATAGGACACTTCGGTTGCTTCCGTGTGCTGGCCACTGTGAATAATGCTGCTATGAACATCAGTGTGTAAATATCTTTACAGATATGGGTTTTCAAGTCTTTGGGGTAAATACCCAGTAGAAGAATTGCTGGATCATATGGTAGATCAATTCTTAGTTTTCTGAGGAACCTCCATACTGTTTTCCATAGTGGCTGTACCAATTTGCAGTCCCACCAGCAGTGTATGAGGGTTCTTTTTTCTCTGCATCCCCTCCAACATTTTTATTACTTGTCCTGTTGATTATAGCTATTCTAACAGGTGTGAGATGGTATCTCATTGTGGTTTTGATTTGCATTTCCCTAATAGCTAGCGATGTTGAGCGTCTTTTCAATATTTGTTGGCCATTGGTATATCCTCTAGGGAGAAGTGTCTGTCCTCTGCCCATTGTTGGATTGGATTGTTTGTTTTTTTTGTTGTTATTAAGTTGTATGAGTTCTTTGTATATTTTGGATATTAGGCCCTTATCAGAGGCATTGCTTGCAAGTATATTTTCCCATTCATATGATTGTCTCTTTACCTTGCTGATGATTTCTTTTGCTGAGGAGACTTTTTAGTTTAATGTAGTCCCATTCATTTATTTTAGCTTTTACGTCCCTTGCCTTCGAGGCCAAATTCATAAAATCCTCTTTAAGTCTAAGGTCCTTGAGTTTAGTTCCTATGTTTTCTTCTATGCATTTTATTGATTCTGGTCTTATATTCAGGTCTTTAATCCATTTTGAGTTAATTTTGGTGTGTGGTGTCTAGTTTGGTGTCTAGTTTCATTCTTTTGCAGGTGACTTTCCAGTTTTCCCAGCACCATTTATTGAAGAGGCTTTCCTTTCTCCATTGTATGTTTTTGGGGGTTTTTTGGTCGAAAATTATTTGCCCATATAAAAATGGGTTTACTTCTGGACTCTCGACTCTGTTCCACTGATCTGTGTGTCTGTTTTTCTGGCAATATCATGCTGTTTTGATTACTGTTGCTTTGTAGTATAATTTGAAGTTGGGCAGAGTGATGCTTCCAGCCTCGTTCTTGTTTTTCAGGATGGCTTTGGCAATTCTATGTATTTTGTGCTTCCATACAAATCTGATGATATTTTGTTCTATTTCTTTAAAAAATGCCAATGAGATTTTGATGAGGATTGCATTACATCTGCATAATGTTTTAGGTAATATGGTCATTTTAACTATGTTGATTCTTCCACTCCAAGAACATGGAATATCTTTCCATTTCTTTTTATCTTCTTTGATTACTTTTAATAGGGTCTTATAGTTTTCATTATATAGGTCTTCCACATGTTTCGTTAGATTTATTCCTAGGTATTTTATTCTTTTTGGTGCAATTGCAAAAGGAATTATCTTTTCCACTTCTTTTTCTGACACTTCATTGTTAGATATTCCTATACTCTAACAATTTGATTTTTGAACATTGATTTTGTATCTAGAAACTTTACTATATTTGCTTATTGTTTCCAGTAGTGTTCTTGTGGAGTCTTTAGTGTTTTCTTTATAAAGAATCATATCATCCACAAATAGTGACAGTTTGGCTTCTTCGTTTCCTGCTTGGATGCCTTTTATATCTTTCTCATGCCTGATTGCACTTGCTAGGACCTCCAATGTTATATTGAATAACAGTGGCAATAGTGGACAGCCTTGCCTCATTCCTAATCTTAGACGGAAGGTTTTTAGTTTTTCACCATTAAGTATGATGTTGGCTGAGGGTTCATCATATATGGCCTCTATTATGTTAAGTTACTTTCTTTCTATACTGATTTTGTTAAGTGTTTTGACCATAAATGGATGCTGTTTGTCAAAGGCTTTTTCTGTATCTATTAATATGATCATATGATTCTTATTTTTTAAATTTGTTTAGGTGGTGAATCACATTAATCTGAAAATATCTTTAAGTGATTAAAAATGAAGTCACAAAATACCAAAACTAAAGCAGTACACACAAGAAAATTTATAGCTACAAGTGCCTATGTTAAAAAAACTATCTTTCCACTTTACCACACTAAAAAAAAAAAGAGAGAAAACTAAACTTAAAAACTCAGATGGAAGAAAATACTAACAGTTAGAGTGGACATTAATAGAATAGAGAATAGAAAAATAATAGGAAAAAAATCAATAAAACCAAAAGCTAGTTCTTTGAAAATATCAACAAAATTTACAAATATTTAGCTAGACCGATCAAAAACATAACAAGACTTAGATACTAGAATCGGAAATAAAAGAAAGGGCACATAACTACTAACCTTACAGAAATAAAAGTATTATAAAGGAATTTAAATAATTGTATGCTAATAAATTAAATGACATAGTTAAAATTAACAGGTTTCTAGGAAAGATGCAAACTACTGAAACTTAAGAAGTAGAACTGGATAGGCCAATACCACATAATGAGATGAATTAGATTAGCAATAAAAGAAAACTCAGGCCCAGATGACTTCACAGACAAATTCTACTCAATATTTAAGAAGAAATAATAATAATTCTCCAAGAACTCTTCCAAAAAGTAGTATAGAGAAAACATTTTTCAATTCACTCTATGAAGCTAGTTTAACCCTGATACAAAAGCAGGCAAAGGCATCACAAAAAAATAAAACTACAGTCAATTATCTAATAAATATGGACTCCAAAATCCTTATCAAAATACTAGCAAACTTATACCAGTAACATATTAAAATAATTATACAGTATGTTCAATCCAGGAATGCAAGGTTGGCTTACATCAAAAAACACATTAATGTAATACACTATTACAATACATTTATTTTAAAAAATGATTGTCTCAATAGATGCGGAAAAAGAATTCACAAAAATCCAACAACTTTTATAATAAAAACATGCAACAAACTAGGACAGAGGGGAACTTCTTCAAACTAAATTTAAAATGGATCTAAAAAATAATTCAGATAACATCATACTCAATGATGAAAGACTAAGTACTTTCTCCCTAAGATCAGGAATATACAAAGATGTTTGCTCTCACCATGTCTATTCAACATGATGCTAAAAATAGCAGTTTTGCAAGAAATATAAATAAAAGGCATTCCAATTAGAAAAAAGTAAAACTATTTCTATTTGCTCTTATATATATGATCTTATATATAAAAATATAAAACACTAAGACACTATAACTACTAAATGAATTCAGCAAGATTCCAAGATGAGATCAATATACAAAACTTGGTTGTATTTCTATAGAGTAGCAACAAGTATATAAGTCTTAAATTAAGAAAATACTTCCATTTATAAAGACATCAAAAAGAATAAATTTAATAATAGCAGTGTAAAACTTATACTCTTAAAACTACAAAATATTGTTGAAAGAATGTAAAGATCAAATAAGTGGGAAAACATCCCATATTTATGGATCTTAAGACTTAATATTGTTAAGGTAGCAATACTCCCAAAATTAATCTACAGATTTAATGTGATTCCTATCAGAATCCCAACTGGCTTTTTTGTAGAAATTGACAAATTGATTCTAAAATTCGTGTGGCTTTACAAGGGCCTCATAATGGCCAAAATAATCTTGAAAAACAAACAAACAAAACGGAATTGGAGAACTCACACTTCTTGACTTTAAATATTACTACAAAGCAATAGTAGTCAAGGCAAAGTTGAACTAGCATAATAATAAACACATAGATCAATGAAATGTAATTGAGTCCAGATATAAACCCATGTATCTATGGTTAACTGATTTTAGTAGGTGTGCCAAGACAATTCAGTGGAGAGATAAACAGTTTTTTCAGTAAATGATGCTGAGACAATTGGAAAGACATATTTGAAAGAATGAAGTTGAACACTTCCCTCACATTATAAGCAAAAAAAACCCTCTAAATAAATAGAAGACCTAAATGTAAGAGCTAAACTATAAAACTTTCAAAAGATAATGTCCAAATGCAATTCTATCTAGACAAAGTAGATTAGTGGTTGCTTAGGGCTAGAGAGAGGAGAATGGGGAGATAGGAGGTGGTAGCTAGCTGAAGGGTACAGGGTTTCTTTTAGAGATGGTGAGAATATTCTAAAATG
The DNA here is from genome assembly GCF_902729225.1 of Pteropus medius. Classification (NCBI taxonomy): domain Eukaryota; kingdom Metazoa; phylum Chordata; class Mammalia; order Chiroptera; family Pteropodidae; genus Pteropus; species Pteropus medius. Next base: position 25,996,279 of record NW_024340849.1, read on the forward strand.
GCTGTGGTAATGGTTATACATATCTGTGATGTACTAAAAACTATTGAATCGCACACTTTAAACGGATGAACTGTCTGACGTGAATTACATCTCAATATAAGGAGATCTGTTCTCATTCCTCTTGACAGAGGTGCTGTTTCCTCTGAAGGATCCATAGAAGTGAGAGAAAAGGAGAGAGTGCTCTTCAAATAATTAAAGATTACTTATGATGTTCATTATAACAAAAATAGAATTCTGATTTATATTGTAAGCCTACCTCCTCCACTTCTTTCTTTCACTCTTTCTTCTCCTTTTTCCACTCCTTTTGCTTCTCCCTTCCTCCTTTATATACTCCTCTCTCACTCTCTCTTGCTTTGTTCACTTCTCTCTTATGACCTTTACCCCTTCCTTCTTTTATTTCGCTTTTAGTTTCTTCATTTTCAGAATCAAAAAGGAGTGAAAATCAAATTAGGACACACACTCAGGTACTATAAAGCCAAAAATCCCTTAGTTAACTTACTTGTATTTTTTTTTTTTTAAGTAATTTGGCTACTTCAATTACTTAGTTTCTTGTCTGCTTCCTCGCTATGTAAAATACATTCATAGTTATAATCCAGAGTTTCTCAACCTCAACACCATTGACATTTTATGCTGGATGATTTTGTGTTGAAAGGAGCTATCCTATGAATTATATGATCTTAAATAGCATTCCTGACCTCTGTGAATTAGATATCGGTACCACACCCATCCCAGCCTTAACAATTAATGATATGTCTTGATATTGCCAATATCTCCTGGAGGCAACACCACCCCTTGTGAGAACCATTTTAAATGGTTGTCAAGAATAGCTCTTTTCTGTAAGAAGTGCTCTTTTCTTCATTGGCTCACATTGCTTCTTTGTTATGTCCTTTTTCTCTCCTAACAGAAATGTAAATTTTGGGAAGAGATATACTTAAAGCTGAGAGAGGGCCAGAAAGATAGTTTATTTTTCATTTTATCTTTATTACAGTGTGCAGATCCAGTGATCTTCCGAACAGGAGTGGAAATTTCCACTTCAACATTTTGACTATAATCCATATGTGATAATTATATTCTATCATCTTGGTTTTCTTCCTGAAAATTCAATAGGATACTTTTGTTTTCCTTTTGCTTCTCAGCTCCAACTCACATTTTCAAAACATTAAGTAGCTTCCTGTTTGATTATAGATAAAGCTGGCATTCAGCATTTGAAAGAATTGACACAAATCTGGGCAGAGTCTAGCAATTAGCAAGTTTGCTTAGATATGTCTATTATAAGAGTTGCAATGGCTTATCTAAAGGTAGATAATGAAATCTCGGACTGTATACAAAGCACTACACTAGGCACACAAATTTCAATAAGAGATTGCGAGGGTTAGATTCAGAACAACCACAAGACAGTAAGAGACTAGCAAGCACAGGCACCATCTACCCTTATCTAGAGATTGAAAGAGACCTCAAACATCAGCTATCCCTGTACTTCCACACACTGTATTTGGATCAAGTCTTTAAAACAATCTCTGAGCATCCATTTTATCAAGGAAAACATTACATCAATGAAGGTGTTATCACTAAGCTATCTCATTTTACCTTTATATCATTTTAATTACTTTTTCTCTAGTATGACAGTTCTCTCTGAAAACTTTCCAACTTTTTTAAATATATATTAGACCTCTTAGAATAAGTCAAATCCTTTATATAGATTATTGTAAATACATTAGAATATAATTGTTGTGATGTTCTTATCCTAAATATTTTTATAGGTTAAAATCTTTTCTGACCCCAATTGTTTGTCAAATGACACGACTCAGTGCCCCACACGTAGGCTGGACTTCAAAGACCATGTTAAGTTTCTAAATGTAGAATGTTCAAATTCAAACACAACACCATAGTTTCTATCTGACAGCAAATGACCCCGTGTTCCCTAATATAGCAAGGCAACCAAGCATACTTGCAGAGCATGGGACCCACCTCCATAAAGTCAGTGCAGCAACTTCTCCACCCACGAACAGTATAAACTAGAGTTTCCAAGAGGCAAACCAATAGTTGTTCTAGAAGCTTCGCAGCTTTTAGGCAAGGCCATATCATCCCTGAGATAAGAGTAAAGTCCCACCACTGGCATAGGCAGGCATTGTGTAATGACTAGCTATTCCTCAGTGGGATCATTGAGCTAGACAAGCAAAATATGCCCTTTGGGGTTAGAGTAGGGAAAGATCAAATGAGTAATATTTCAACATATTTTCTTTTGAATTAAAAATGCATGGTTTAAGCCATATTTCAATTATCAGCTTGACATTACTCTTTAAGCAAATGACTAAAGTTAACAAGAGAGCTACTACATTTTGAATACATTGATTTTCTGCTTGGTGTAAACTCTAAATAGCCGATTAGAAAGCTGTGAATCAGACAGACTCAGTGTACCTAATACACCCTGCCATATATTATAAACTGGAAACATTCGGATCTTTGAAGGTGAAATGAATTAAAAGCACATGATTGTTACAACTTCAATATACAAATAGTAATGGTGTACTAGCTCTTATCTGGCAATTTAAAAAATAGTCCACATTTTGTTATGCATATCAACCTAATGCATAAAACTACTGAGCTTAAAGGTATAAAGGAACACAGATTTATTTTTCAAAAAATGACTGTGAAATGAAATGAATACTTAATTGAACAGTTTCCAGTTACAGAATACGCTGATCTTGCTCTCCATTATTTTCATAAGCAGCAGGATATTTCTGCTGCTGTGTCTCTCACTTATATCTTGGCATGACATTCTGGTTGTCCACATTTTGCCTGGGCTCCCATTTTATTGATCACAGGAATATCTCATCAGCTTAGATAGTATTCTTTGAATGAAGAATTAGTTGTCTTTGCTTAGCACTACTCCCAGCACTGACAGTGTGACCTTGGAGAAATGGCTGCACCTCTCAGTATCCTGAATTTCTCCCTCTATAAAATTATATTAATGAAATGATGGCACATACCATGTCATTGAGAAGGGTAAAAGGTGATTATAACAGCATAGGCTTGTTGTTCCAATTATAATGTCAGGAAAAAAAAAAATCCATGTAATGCTTCCAAAGCCTCTTCTTTAACAAACACTAAAAGGTGTATTTCACTATATTTTGGTCCTGAAATTTAAACATTATAACAGAATTGAGAAAGTGGAAGTTTTATCTATTTGATGTGATTATTTAGCATATAAATTGCATTTATTGATGCAAAGCACCTCCCAGTAATTTTTCCAAGCTGTTTGATTGTCACACAAATCCAGGTATCAGATGGTCTTTGAGCTAAGAAAACTCAAGCATGGAAGATTTTAAGCACAGTGCATAGCAGCATACAAGGATGGAAGCAAATCTAAAAGGAATATGTGCATCATCAGCTGCCCCGGAAAGAAATGTTAATCTTGGGTGAACTCTATCCTTACTTTCACTGGCTTGTACCTTACCCCCAGCACACCTTCCACTGCCCGTCATATTTAACAGCTTTGTACCACCATCTTATTTCCAAAAATGCCAGAGGAGACTTTTTTCCCATTCGGTTTTCCCAGGCAGGGCCAAAAGCTCCTAATATATTGCCCCCTCTCCATGCTATGTTACGATTCAGGGCACTAGTTTCAGAAACCTGAAATAATATTGTGATTTTGATGATTTAAAAGAAGAAAAATAACAACAACAAAAAAAGCAATACATTGCCTTTCTCTTGGGCGATTTGTGTTTTAAAACAGATGAACAACTTTTAGACCAGATTTCAAAATCTGAGGAAAAAGAATTGAGCCCTGGCTAATTCTCATTCATTTACAATCATTCTCTCTATGCAGTCAGGAACTGAGCCTCATGTGTTAGATCAGCTATTATATTGCATCATTAGAAAGGTTAGATAGAAACTCAGCCAAGTCCACTTGGCCAGGCTCTGCTTCATGAATTAGCCATGCTTTGCTTGGTTGTGTTACTTTTGTTTCAAAGATAGTTAGAGAAAGTTTAGGGAATACAGCAATGAAAGTGACCAAATGAATGAAAATATTTTCTTTAGGGGCAATGTATAATCAGGCTCTCCAGTCTGTAAAAATCAAAGCTGAATAGACTCAAAGTCTACAAGTCTATAAAACTGAAAAGAATAGAGAGAGAGGATTGAGATGGACTTATTCATCAAATTCCAGAACAAAGGGCCCACTTTGAAGCTTGAAAAAGGAGGATTTAGGATAAATGGAAAGAACTATTTTTTTAACACAGTGGGGGATAAACTTATGGAACTCATTATCCCAACTATTGCTATTCATTAAAAATATAAATAGATCCAGACAAAAATTCGTTTTCGAATAGAGATCAGTAATGGGTTCCTAACGAAGGTTCAGGTTTAGTTTAATAGTTGGAAGCCTTTACATTATTATCATCCATGTCTGGTTTTAAGTTCAAGTACAGCCCTTACCGAAGAGACAACTTAACCTTCAAGACCCCAGTTTGCTTTGTGCCATAGAGCTAATAATAATATTAACATTTTAGATGTGGGAGTGATTGAGATGAGGCACGTTAACTTCATAGTAGCACGTGATGATGATGAAGATGAAGGAGATGATGAAGACAAAGATGAAAGAGGAGAAGGAGGCAATGGAGAAAGGAAAGGGAAGGAAGACCTGAGGGAAGAAAAGAAGACGGAGGAGAAAGAGAAGGAGGAAGAATCTGTCCAGGTTGATGCACTGCCATTCCCAGCTAAATCTTGAACAGAATCTTTCTGACATCTGCAGAACAGTCCTACCCAACAAAGATTTATACTGTTCAGGAAACAAATAGTGCCTTATTTGAGAAACACAGATTTAGACCATAGACTGCACTGAGGAAAACTATTTTATACAAATCCCTTTAATTATAGGTTACTAACCTCTACTGACGTACACACATAAGCACATGTGTACATGTATACACAGACACATGTGGACACACACACATTTACACATACTTCAACTCTTTGGTCCGATGAATCTTCAATTTAGTAATAAATTAAATACATAGGTTTGTAAGTTTATTTGACCAGGGAACTTAACTAAACTGATTAATTTTTGCTTGTAAATATATGCTAGCTTTCAAAATATGCTAAACACTAAGATATTTGAATTGTGTGTTTACCCTCCTCCAATGAGTGGAAACAATCCACATCAACCACTGGAAAACATATCTCTGTGCACACTCAACTTATATCTGCACGGTCATGTTCATTGCTGTGTTATTCTCAGAAGCCAAGATAAGGAAATATACAAGTGTCTGTCTAGGATGATAGAGTTTTATTTATGTCTAGTTTTATATATATCTTTTTTTTAAAAAAGATTAAATGTTATTCAGCCACAAGAAAGAAAGAAAAACCATCATTTGTGACAATTTGGATGAAACTTGAGGGCATTATGTTAATTGACATGTCTCCCAGAGAGAAAGACAAATATCACTTATATGTGAAATCTAAAAAAAGCTGACCTCAGAGAAACAGAGAGAGAATGACAGTTACCAGGACCTGGGGTTGGGGGAAACAGGGAGATATTGGTCAAAGGGTACAAATTCTAGTTATAAGATTAACAAATTCTAGAGATCTAATTTAGAGCATGGCAATTATAGCTAATAATACTGTATTGTATACTTGAATGTTGCTAAGAGAATAGATCTTAAATGTACTCACCACCAAAAAATAAATAGTAATTATGTAATGTAATGGAGGTGTTAGCTAAGGCTATAGGGGTAATCATTTTGCAATATATAAATGTTTCAAATCAATACATTGTACACCCTAAACTTATATAACATTATATGGCAATTATATCTCAATAAAGCTGGAGGAAAACAAAGTTGAGCCAGGCTTTTTCCTTTACCTTCTTCTGCCCTTCCTAAGAACATTCCGAAAGGAAGTATACTCTCTCTGAAGGTTCATCAATGATCGAGTATTGTTATCTGCTTTAAACGAATTTTTTTCTTTTTACTTTTATTTCTTATTATTGTTTCTTCATGTTAGCATATGGCCCTTCTTTTCTAAAAATGTATTTCTTTTCTTTCTTACCCACCTGAAACCAACTATACCTCCACAAATTCGTTCCTAACTTTCATTAAAAAATTCATATGAAATATCCACCCCTACACACACACACACACACACACACACGTGCATTCACACACAAAATTCCTCTCTCCTTCCCCGGAGACCCGCATCTCTAACTCATGTTGCAGCTCCCTCACACTTCAGGTGGAGGTCCTCATACTCAGCCTGCATAGCCCTTAATTGTCCTACACAGGAGGAGGCAAAGGGGTCTGGGGACAATAGAGGGAGTGTTTGTTGTAGTTCAAAGCAAGCCATCTCTTTTTTTTTTCTTTCTCTTTTTTCCCTTTCTAAGATAAATAGAAGTAGAAAGGACAAGCAGTTTTGATTAGCATTTAAAATGTTGTCAATTTTTAATGAAAGCGTAACCTCCAACCATCACTTCACACAAACTGGAGACAAGGTTGCAAAACGAATGCTAATATATTTGGCACACTTTCTCACACTTGTCCTTCGTGAACTTTCCTTGTTGCTAATTTGTTATGTCAGCCCATATTAGTAGGTTTCAAAAGTCCAAACTGGCAAGTGTGGTGACCCAAAGAGAACCAGTCTTCGGAAGATCTTTAAATCGAAGCATACAAGTTGGGCAGTTTAATAGCTGTGTACCTACAGTCCTGTAGAAGTGCCTGCATTCGCGTGGAGGAGTTGCCAAGTTTTGGAGTAATCTTCAGAGTCTTTCAAAAATCTGTTTCTGAGTGTGACATTTTTATTCAGAAAATAAATGCTTGCCAGTCAGTCAACAACATGCATTGCATGCAAATGATATATTTGTTCTACCCTCTATTGATAAACCCCAAAATAACAAAAGAAATGCAGGATACGATGATTTCCCTTAAGGAACTTACATTTTTTAATAGCCAAACAAGAAAACAAATATGAAAGAAACATAAAAACACTGAGAAAAATATATCAATAATATGAAAAATTCAAGAGCAAACTGCTGAGGGAAACTGATAACAGTGTTGTTAGGGTCCACATACAACCAAGTGTGGATTGGAATGTCTCTCTCAGAACAATCAGCTCTTCATGAATGCAGACAGCCCATGCTCTCCTACCATTAATTTACTTACAGGAAGCCTGGTAATAAAACAAATATATCAGGTTATCTCTGATAGTGCAAACTAGAAAGGAAAAACAACGAGCCACATTACACAAAAATCATGAGACATTTGACCTTTGGGAGCTTTGCTTGAATCTTATTTAAAAGTCAAGAAGGCAGCCAAACCAGTTTCCACTTCAAGAGGATTAAAAATATTATACCTATTATTTAGGTCAACTCAGGTTTACTGTTCTCTCTCCCTGCTTCTCTCTTTTTTTAATTCATAGACACTTTCTACAAACTACAGTGCTATTGCAGGGCCCATCTGCAGCAGGCAGTATATGAGTTCTATGAGATAGGTGGATTTAGTCAGAAGGGTCTTCAAATATAAAATGTTACTTATTCTGGTACCTTCCTGGGAAGTTCACATTTCCCAGTTTTCATTGACAATGGGGCTTGAGAAGTATTTTCCTCAGATGCACAGCATGATACTTTGTCCTGTTGATTCTAAGTGGACCTATGTACATTAGTTTATCAGAAGTAATAAGCACTTATTTGCTATGTGTTTTTTATGGATTTTAACAGGGGCATATGTTCTTTCTGGGCAAATATGCACATATATTCACTCCCCTAGGCTCTATTATTTTCAAATTCTTCCACATTTGGGGGGAACTGTTTTATACTCTGAAGAAAATTATTCCATTGTTGTCATGGGAGAGTTTTCTATTAGTGACTAATGTTAAAAACAAAAATCTTGTCAAAAATAGACCTTAATGAGCTCTGCATTTTATTATAAATTGAAACGTGAAAGTCAGTAGAAAGAAAACAAAGGTGGAGGCTCTTGACATTATAATGTGCCCCTAGCAGACTTTAAAAACAATAGTCTTAAAATTATATAGTTAGGAAAGTAAAATACATAAGCTTACAATAGAAATAAGCATATTTATATTGTCATTTCCTGACTTCTGTATTTAACTCCAAAGTGTTAATGTTTAATTAAGCATCTGAGTTAATTTAGGCAGAAACATGCACACACACATCTTTATTAAAAATAGGAATTGCACAAGAAGGTACGATGGAAGAATTAAAACTAAAGGTCATGAAATTTGATCATCTCCATATTTAAGGTTACTCTAAGTACTCTGCAAATAACAAGGTGCTTTAATGCCGTGCCTGCACTTTCGTCTCATTTAATATGAAACCCATGAAAGATCGTTCCTGAAGTCATTATCTTCAACTGTTGAGAGCATAGATCATGACTAAGTGACTGAAGTGCCGTGGGAACTCTCAATGGGATCCTGTTCAAGATCTGATATATGTCTCTTGGTATCCATCAAACTCAAATGGTGTGCAGAAGAAAAGAAAGACAAAACTTTAATTTTTTTGAAGTTTCTGTCCTGCTTCTGAAATGCAGGACCAAGTTGAGAAACTGATGCCAAAGAAAATGAATATATAATTTAAAAAGTCATATGAGAAAGTTTAAAAATACTCTTGTAGGAACATTATAGCTGGCTTTTTCAAAAAGATACACATGGCAAATTTTGAAATAGTAAAAATTTTGTGAATCATACCTTACTTGTTTCTTTCCTCTATGCAAAAGTTGGTTATCTATTTAAAAAGTATGTTCCGAATACCTGATAGTCATATAAATGGATATCAGAGAGTCTGTTATGAAATAATTTTGACTTTAAGAAAAGAGGAAGGTGACTCGAGCGACGAGATGTGGCATCATGAATGAGGAGGCATTTGAGGTAGACTCAAAAGGAGAATGTATGAGAGGACATTTCAAGGTGAAAGAATTGCATCAGTAAATCCATTGAAGGGAGACTAATATTCTAATACACAGAGATTATCATATAAGAGAAAATAGTGTGCATCTGAAAAAAGTTGGGTCTACTTTAGCTTGATACAGACTTAACGTTTTGGACTGGGGACACTGCAAAGCCTATTGAATGTTTTGAGGGAGATCATGACACTACGCAGAATAGTTTGGAAAGATGGCTCTACTGCAAACAAAATACATGGTAAAGTGGAAAGGAGAAAGACTGGGGGCAGGGAAGTTCATTAAGAGATTTTTAGGCCCCTCTCACTTTCTGCCTCTGAGAGGAGACCACACTCTGTCTATGGAGTGTTACTCCTTTTCTAGTAAACTTTCCTTTTGACTCTAAAAAGAGAGAGATTTTTAAAAACAATATAAAGAATAGTGCAATAGGGATTACAACTATGGTAAACATCAGAAAGACAAGAGGGAGAGCATAAATTCAAATGAAGGGAAGACTCTCTAGGCTATAGGCGAGAGACTCATTGGGCAGAAAGAAAAGGTCTAAGTTGATTTTATTCCAGGTTCAAATATGAGTAATAATGAGAACAAAGAACACATATTTATCTTTGTAGAGGAGAGAGGACATAGTCTTCGAGTTAAATTTCAAGCATTTTCAGTTTGCTCTGAGCACACCATCTGAATGGAAGTGGACAACAGACACTTGGCAAGTCTAGTTTGGATGTTAAAGCAAACATTTCTAGAGATTTAGAATAGAAGTCACCTAAATAAAGAAGGCCATCAGGTAGAGAAGATATAACCACAAGAGAGTAAAAACAAAAGAACAAAGAACACAGGATATAGAAGGCTGAATAATGGCTCCCAAAGATATCCATGCCCTAATCTTTGGAACCCATGAATGTTACTTTCTATGGCAAAAGGACTTTACATGTTTGATTAAGTTAAGGCTCTTGCGAAGGGGAAGCTCCCCCGGTGAGCTTTAACTATAATCACAAGTGTCCTTATAAAAGGGAGGCAGAGGAGATTTGACTACAGCAGAAGGAAAGGCTACATGAAAATGGAAGCAAAGATTGGAATGATGCAGCCTCAAGCCAGGGAAATCTGGCTGCCTCTGAATCATGAAAGAATCAAAGAATAGACTCTCTCCCAGAACCTCCAGAAAGAACTAGCACTATCTATACCTTGAATATCTGGCCTCCAGAACTATAAGATAATAAATTTCTATTATTTTAAGCCATTAAATTTGTGGTAAATTTTATAGCAGCAATAGGAGCCTATCACACAGGGTATATATAAAATATATATAGGTGGAGACAATAGGAAGAAAAGAAGAGCCTGAGAAAAATGAGTAAGAGAGTGAATCAGGAGTGTTAAATGAGTCATAGAAATTGAGGGAGGAGAGAATTTCAAAAGAATGCCCAGTATTGAAAAGTTCACAGAAATTCTCCCTCACATTGAAAATTCTAGATACAGAAGGGTGAAGGTTGTTAGATATAACAACCTTCTTTTGTCAGAGCCAAAAGAAGTTTGAACTTTCCAATATATAGTCTCAAGGTCAACTCTCTTTGTTCTCTGATGTTTAAGAGAAAATATTTTTCTATGTATTTCATATGCATATAATACTGTGGTGTTTTCTCTGGAATATTTCCATATGAGCTCCAGAAAGATAGTGAGCTAGTAGGCTGAATTACTCTATGAATTTCTCAGTCTTTTTGTTTGAAGTTCCAAGAGGTTAGAATACAAATATTTTTTATACCTAACTGAATAATAATTCCTCCTCAAGCCTCAATATTTCATAAAATGATGGTTTAGATGCATGTGTGTGTATGCAGTTTGGTAATGATATAAAAATAAATGATTTTACATAAATTCAGCTTCGCGGATCTGTATGAAGTTATCCTGACTCTCTACCTGATATGACCTTGGTACTAAAGGATGTTTACATCAGTGATGAGTCTATCAGTGATGAATCACAATGCTTGCTTATGTTTAATCATTGCCGATAGAACAGCTGACAGCAAGACCCGAGGAGAGAAAGGGTAAAAACCTAAAGCAACTGAATTCTATTTAACAAAGGAGAAAAAATATTTTTTTTTTTTTTTACAAATGACTATTTTTGCATATGGATGGAGTGAACTGAAGGTTATTCTGTGTATTTGTATAAAGTGTATGAAATTACAGAGGATGCATTTATTTCCTTTTGAAAATAAACCCCGAAAATGTCTCCTGATAAGCTCTTTAATTTAAGATACCAGAATGAATTATCCTTTGACTTTTTAGCAGGAGTATTGCTTGTCCTAGCATTAGCAAGGAGTGGGAGATATTTTCTCATAGGTCAAAACATGATTATTATTGGGTGGAAAGTAGGGAAGGAAGGCAGTGATGTCATTAATCATCACCATGGAGAAGGGCAGGAAAAAGCAGATTTAGTTTAGGAAGTATGTTCTCTGAACATATCATCCACTGCCCAAGGTGCTCAGCTCTGCTGGACAAACGCTTGGATTTTATAACAAGGTAAACGTTCCATTTCTGTGTACACAACCAGGAAATGGTTTTTGTGCCAACACAAAGTGGAGCAAAGCAGCACTCCATCACCAGCCAAACACACAAACATTTTCTTCTCTCTAAATGTCCTTAAAGATGTTATAGCTTTGCAAACCAGTCCGATGAGTCAAGGTTGAGGATGTTTTCAAAGGGATATGACTGCATGGCGGATGCACTAGCTTTTGTGTAACCATGGCAACAAGAAACTTTTTCTCTAGTGTCTTAATTTGGGAGAAGGCAGGGGAGATAGCATGGGACCTGCTAGGAACTCCTGTTTCAAGCTGGGGTGGGAAGGGGAAGCTATGGCTACGGTATGTAAGTTCCCCTTTTCAACCATGTTACAAAGGTGGACTTTAGACAGCTTTTGCATTTTTTTCCTTGTCTTTGTCATCCATCGGCAAAGAGTAAATTCTGAGTAATGTTCGAAAATAGTTCTAATGGTTCCATGGCTTCCCATTCTTCTACACTGACTTAAATCCAGTGGAACTTGGAATTATACTCCCAGCCCTGGACGCAAAAGCCAAGGTCCTAGATCCAACTCCTTGCTCCTTTACACTTCCCAACATTGTAATGTCCCTCTCCCCCAAGCAAACATATCTCAGTTCTCCTTTGTGACACCCAGACTTAGCGTTCTGATTCCATGGGAACCCTGAGAACATGTAAATCATTGTTCATTATTTGTTCATCATATTCACCTGTCATTATTAACCATTTACTCTATTTTGTCCTCAGCTATGAGACTGACTTTACATCTATTCTACACTCTCCTAGCCCCACCCAAGTTTCTTAAACTACCCTTCCCAACATTGAATTGAACTTGTCCCTTTCCTGAACTGGGTGATTCTCTACCTCCACAGATATCTGGCAAGGCATGAATGCAGCAGGATGGTGACCATCTCTTCTTGTTTCCTGAATGTTGGCTATTACATGGTTTTGCTGTGTGTAGAATGTGTGTTTGGAAGCAAGGTCTGAGATTTTTCCCTGCCACGGGTACTGTGGGTACAGTTGTCCTTGCCTGGAAGCCAAGTCAGGCCAGTAGCCTGGCGAGTGGGCTTTCTGAGGATCTGGGCCCCCTCTTATTTCCTCAGATCACCATGGCCATGACACCACAATGCTTTTGTCCTAGAGAACACAGAAAGTAAAACAAAGCTCAAAATGGCGTTTGTTTGGTTTTGTTTCCCAAATCTAACTGCCTGCTGTTGGCACTGAGGGAGGAGGCTGCTGTCAGTCTGTGGCCTGTCCCTCCAAACTGCACATCCTTCGCCTCCACAGTAGGTGTCCTCTGAGACGTATACCATGGGGAAGCAAAGAAGGATGATAGCTTTCTTAGGCTAGGGATATCCTGGGAGGAAGGAAGAGGCTGCTCACTTTTTAAAAAAATCTGTACCACAATAACCTTGTTCAAGAGATGCTCCCTTGAGATGAAGAAGGGAAAAGGCTAGAGATACTGTGGGCCTTGAGAAGCAGAACTAGAATTGGTGCTGGACTTGACAGTGAGTATAAAAGACCTCTAGAGACACCACTAGGCTATGATTGTCACCCCAGCAAAGTGGTCCCCCCTTTAAAAACTGGAATAAGTGGCTTCTGGGGGAGTTCGGCCCTAAATGCAGTTAATCCATATGTATTCAACTGAAATATGTCTGCATCATACCAAGGTTCTTTTGGTAACCATTTTATCTAAAGTGGAACATTTCCAGGAGCTGATTATAAGCATGTGAAAGAAGTCTTAGCTGCTATTTTTTCAACCTTCAATCAATTCACAGGCATGATTATATTCAACTATTGAGGGAAGAGTTGACGTAATCTTTCCAAACGTGTTCCTGAGTCATCGCTGAAAATGTCTGTATCCACAGACTGCTGTATCTCGCCTTGCTGTTTATTTCCCTTTTAATTAGCAATCTTCCTCTCTTGTGCGTGTGTGTTTTTTCTTTCCCATTCATTTAAGGTTTCTATCCTAGAAAAGATTCCTACAAACAGTAACCACTATTTGAATGATGAAATCAACAGCACAGCAAACGTGACTCTCGATGAGGTAAGACCTGTTGCGTCCTCAGCTCATAAGAAATATTTGTGCACACATATTTTTAAATGTTAGAAAAAATTGTGTCAAAAAAAAGCATATTGACTCCACCTTTTACAGATTGGAAAGATTCTTGGTATTCTGTGTTAATATATTACTTTTTGAAATAATCATTTTTATAGCCGTTTTCCCTTTCTATTACTTAGTTGTTCTTGCTCCTTTATTTAGACTCTTCCATGCAAATATTATTTAAGCCTTACTCAGCTTATGTGGTGATTTAAAAATGTTTTAATGTTCCATTTGACATTCCCGCTGGTCCCATTTCTTGTGCTGAAAATGCATTAATTCCCATATCAATATATATGTATATACATTCTTGCCAGTCAAGGGTATAAAATGATATTTTTTGTGCATACATTAGAAAAGTTATTATAAGTAGGAGATAGAAGGAGAGGGGGAAAGGAAAGAGATAAAAAAGAGCAAAGAAGAAAATGAGAAGAATATAAAGCAAAAGAAATTGGAAGTGAGCAAGAATTTCAAAATATGGAAAGAGCAAGAAAGATGGAAGAAATTCTCAAGTTAGAGATGGAAAAAGAGTGAAGTGAACTCAGTGACAGGGAAAAATAAGCAGCAAAAATCAAAGAATAACTGAATAAATTATTAGAGAAAAAGAGGGAAGAATAAGATTAAGGATTGATAGCATATCAAAATAAAAACAGAAAAGAAAATATGCTGTTGATAACAGGTCATTTCGATTTAACCGAAATGCTCTGATTTCCTGTATTATCAGGCACGTGTTTTTTTTCTATTTTTTTCAAAAATGTTATTCCTCAAGTATTATTCTTATTAATGTTCTCTTCATTTCTGCAGGAGGCATAAAAATAACTGATGAGTGTGGGAACATAAGCCGTGTGGTTAGTGAGGCAAGGGTGATAATTAGAACATGCTGTACTACGCAGTAAACAAAGCTATTATGAACGAGAGAGTTCTTTATAGAGTGTTTAAAAAGAGAATGGAAATAATATACTTTCCCCTGACTGGCTTAAAAGCTCAGCTGGTTTCTACTCTGAGAAATCAAAAAAACAGTTGGATTTCATCGGCCAGTGGATTTGGAATCTAGTTAAATACAGCCACAAATATTATTGATAAATGTTTTATCTACATTTTTTTCTTACATGATCCCTTTCCTGTGCAAAACTTCTAGTTTTTGAACCAAATCTCAAAAATTTCATAAAGCTGTTACTGAATGAATGATTTTTAAACCTATGTTTTAAGAGGTTTTTTCTTTTTACCAATTTTTAATTCTGATTTAGAGTTCTCAAAATATGAAACACTATTTGTAATTTCTGTTATTACTTTAGATCTCATTTGTCACACTCCTATTTATCTGGGTCAAATAATTCTCTTATTCTGTAACTATTCTCCACTAAGTCCAATATGGCTGTGTTTGAAAGGAATTTTTTCAAAGCTATATCAAATTTATGAACTATTTCACAATGTGTTTCCTCTCTTCATAACCCCACCTTAGTTATATGACAAAACTCATGCTATACTTTTGCTTTCTCATCTAGCTTGATTGATCACGCTCCCCCATTTTTTTCATAATACAAGTTCTTATAGCTACTGTAAAATATTGTAATGTTATTAGATCTCCCAAAATAGAAGAATTCTTTATTAAACTAAAGAACCCTGATCCCTGATAATCTAAATTGTGCATAGTGCTAAATTTCTCGACCTTGGCAACTTAATTACTTATTTGGGTTAGTCACTATGATCTGAGGATAAAGTGATATGTGTATATATCACATATGTGCTTTCTATGGCCACAAACTCTGGAAACGAGCAGTAAAAGAATAATGATTACTGATACAACGAACTGTAAACAAGGTAGGAAAAGGCTTTAGAAACACAGATAACACAGGTAAGGTATGGATGATCTCATAAGAGAGGGTATACCTTACCTGGTACATGGAAACGGGGAGACAGAACTAAAGTGACTTTTTAGATAAAGATATTAACATGGTCGTCTTCAAATGCAGACTTTTAAGGTCTGACACTTGCAAGAAGGAATAAGAAATTCTGCCCAACTGTATCCAACACTGGACTGGGTTCTAGGGAGAGGAAGAAAAGGTAGTCATGGCACTTGCCTCTGCAGAGTCGATGGTCTATCAGGAGTGGTGAGAACAGCCTTGTAAACAACCAAGCCCACTGAAAATGACTGGAGCTACAGTAGAAAAATAAACAGAGGAACATGGGCCCAGAGGATGGGCAACAGATTGTAAAGGATGAGGGGTCTGGAGCATATACACCCATGGCAGTGGTGTCTGTACTTGTCTCCTTGCTTCTGCTCTTGCCCTTAGAGTCTATTCCCCACAAAGAGTGATCTCTTTAAAAACTTAATGTTAATAATACCATCTGTCTGTTCCAGATCCTATAGTGGCTTCCATACCACCTTGAACACAATCCACACTCCTATAATATGGCCTCTGACAATTGTCCATCCTCACCTTCCTCTGCTTCCTTTTTCACTAAGGGCCTTTCCACTACTGCTCCAACTCTTCCACTTATCCATGCCCTTGGGACTTTGCTCTTCATTTCTGCTGCAATATTAACTCTCTTCTCATTTCCTTTACATGTCTATTCAACTATCTCCTGCTCAGAGAGGACTTCCCTAACCAGACTACTTAAAATAGGCTCTCTCTGTCCCCGATTTTTTCTCTATCTCTAAAATTGCTTAATTTTTTTCATACCATTTGTCACTCCATGATGTTATATTATTTATTAATATTATTGCTTACTGCCTGTTTGTTTTCCTACATAGAACGTAAGCTCAGTGAGGACAGAGGCTTTCTCAGACATGTTCACTGAAATATCCTGTGTCTAGAATAGTGTCTGTCACGTAAAAGACCTTCATTATTTTTAAAAAATAATCAAGTAAAAGAATGAAGAGATGAGTTCTAAGAGAAATTGTCATCATTGTCTAAAAATGATCAGAAATCAAAATTTTCATTTAGTCTGAATTACTCTCCAAAAATTTAAGATGTCTTCCTTCTGACCTCATGATGCAGGATTTTTGAAGATACTCAAGCAGAGTTTGTGCTCAAGTGATAGGCTGAATTCCTCCTGAAGAAAAAAATGTATGCGTTAGACACAGGGTTAGACCAAAGAAGCTCAAAGTCCGTCAAAGATTAATGGTTCATAATTCTATAGACAAAAGTACCTAATCACAGGGGGCCTATAGTCTAATACAGGGTTTTTAAAACTGTTTCAGAAAGTAATAGTTTCTTGATCCTGAATCTTTGTGATAAATAAAAAGTTGTGACTCAAATACATTTCAGAAATTTGAATTAAATGAATTAAAATAAGCTTCTTGATAGAATGAACTTTAACAATGTGAATAGGTATTGTTAATCTTCATAACAGGAATATTGTTTGTAGCATTAACCAGATTTATTTGAATATGAATATGTTTGGTTATAGAGCAACTTACATACTTTGAGAAACACTTTTTCCTCACAAAACAAGTAAGTTGGTGGGACTTAACAGATGTGTAAAGTGTTCGAAAAGTTGCTTCCTCTATCTTACACCTCCCTCTTTGGGGTCCCTGTTTGCCTTCCAGTGCCCTCCCATCTAAAGTAACTCAGAATTTCAAGCTTCTCTGAACTTAAATGTCATGGAAAATGATCTGACAAACATTTTTCAATGTTTTCATTTTTAAAGATAACCTAAAATACATTTTTGATATCATTCCATGTAATAACAACATTGTTTTAAAAGAACTTAAATAGTAATTTGAAAAAACTCACATTTCTGTATTTTTAAATAAAATTCTAAGTGATTGAATCGTTAACCCTAGAGATAAACAGTGGAGACTTGATAATCTTTACTTTGCAGAGGAGAAAATTAAGGCTGAGAGGGAGAAAATGGCTTGCTCTTGTCTCAGAACTACTAAAGATGGTACCAGATCTTGAATGTAAATATCATTGCCCTTATGTTCAACACCATGAAATCCCCATGGGGCATCACCAAACACTGTAGCATCAGTATATGGGGTTGCATCTGCTGATTAAGCTGCATGGACTGTCTCAGGGCACTTCAGATGAGTGTGACGCAATGCATCTTTTAATATCAAACACTACTGAGTCTGCCCCTTTACCCCTACACCACAAGATTATCTGTGTATGAGAGTGAGAAGGTGAGCTTGACTTGGGGACAAAGAGAGGTAGTTCTAATTGGTGGGCAGAGGTTACTATGCCACTTGTTTTTAAACCCCTGCATTGAGTCTGATTGCTATGTCTCTCCTCAATAACTGTCAAGAATGTCTAAAATAGAAGAATTGTTTTTAGTTGTGAAGACAAAATAAAACTTGAATTTGGGAGGCTTGCCAAATTTTCTTTCAGAGCCTCTACTGAGTTTTCTTGCTACCAGCCATAGAGAAGGTCAGGAGAGAAAGGCATGATGATAAACTCACTTGTAAAATGGTTCTAACAAAGCATCTGTGAGCTACTGCTTGATCAAAATGACAGACATCAATCAGAATAATAACTTTGAATATGAGATTTTCAATTAGTGAGTGAACATAAATAAATGTGTCTGGAAAATCAGCATAAGGGATTTTATACAGACAGCCCATACATAACAAGAGAAGCGGACAGCAGGGAAAAGGTGTACTTGTTCAGCAAATGCAAAACAGCCCCCCAAGAACCCAGAGTCAAAGAAGATCTAGAGAAATCAGCTCTCGGTTAAACAAAGGCCTATGCCCAGCTACCCGTGAGTGATGTTTTGAGCTCCTATATACCTTATTAGAGATCTGTAAAGAGGGCTAGCTTCCATTTTGTAAGGAGGGCAGAATAAACCTTCCTCTGAGGCTTAACATGGCTCCACAGAGCTCCCTAAGTAAATGCAGCCAATTAAACAAATTATCAAAATAAGCAGTCTAGTACACTTGAGGAGATATTTTTTAGGGGTGGGAAGAGAAAAGAGGAATATAATGAAGGTCAGAGAATTTTTCAAAATGTTCAGTTTGACTTTTCAGCTAAGTAATCTAGAATTTGGTCCACAGTATCTGACAGCAGAGTTAAAGGTGATTAACACAACCAAGGCCTGTAGGGTACAACAGGCTTACTTTTCAAGCATAAGCAAGGAAGGAGAAAGGAGATGCTTGGCTGACAGTATGCCTCACAGGCTATACAACTATTGTTTTTATGCTAAGAACAAAGACTACAAAATAAAACCTTCGAAACTCTATGTATATTCCACCTTTCATCAGAAGGCCGCTAAGGTCTTTTCGAACAATAACTCATTAGTCTTTACAATACCCTTGTGAAAGGGATGAGGATGTATATGTTATTAGTTCTTTGCATTTCTATTGTATTTTCTCTCTAAAGAGACAGAAGTGGGTGGATTGAGATTGTAAAGCAGAAACCACTTCAAATTGATAGATGATTTTAGAGGAGGGTTTTGTCATGCCTGTGAATGTGCTACTTTACAATATATGTAAAAACATATATTGCGGAAGGAAAGGAAGAAATGAAATGAGTAGGCCTCTGCCTTGATGATCCTTTGATGGCTCTTTTCTCATAACTGTATCCAGTTGCTCTGAGTTCAATCACTGAACACTTGGCCACAATGAAGGGAGTCTCAGCCCAATTTCCCATCTTAAAGAAATAGAAATCTGACTTTTAGGCTTCTCTTCTTCCGTAACTAGTCGAGGGGCCCTATGTATTTTTCCAGTTTCTGCTGGCAGGTGCCTTATCACAATTCCAGAATCTCCTGCATTGCTCACATCACTTCTAGATGCCCAGGCCCCAGGGTTGACTTTTTTGCTAGTTAAGTCAGATAGATAAGGACCTGAAAGACTTAAATTATAACTACTTTAGACCTGCTTTCAATCTAACAAAGACATCCTTTTCTTAAACAAGAGGCTGAATTAGAGTCATTTCCAACATGCAACTTCCTCCAGGGAGTTTCTTAGATATTTCTTGTGATCTCAGCACCTTAACAAAAGACAGAATGAGAAGCATTCAGAATGGTGCAGGTGTACCCTCAGTTTGGTTAGATGGCTGAATCTAACAAACAGTAAGAACTCTTTAAACTTTGTGTTTTGGGGATGCAATGTGAGATAGGTAAAATAGTGGTCACAAAGCGGAGCAGAATTATTATATGTAATCAGTAAATACAATCAATAATCATCAATAATTGATGGTTTAAGCTAATATCATAGACTAATCAGAAAAAGTTTTTGGAACATGCTAGCAAATTCCCATGCATCGTGAGAGTCTTTGCGTGTTGCTGTTTCTGACTTGAGAAATAGGGTCCATCTATTATACTCTACAGATTTATTATTTCTTTTTTATTATATATCATGAAAATTTTAAAACATGAAGTGTGTCCTATTATCCAGATTTATCAAAAGTGAAATTGTTACAAATTCAGTTGAAATGACCTTTACCATCCTAACCCATTTTGCTCTTTCCCTTCCCCGGGGTAATGAATATTTTTTAACCTGATGAGCATATTCATATTTTTAGTATTATACTTTCATTACGTATGCCTACTACGATGTTTTAAATATTATTTTTGCAGTTATATTCACCTTTTGTTCATAATAGTGTTTATTGTGCTATTTTTATTTTTTGAGCAATCTTAGCTCAAGATTGTTAATCTTTTTTTCATTAATCTTTTTTAAGAAACAACTTTTACAAGTGAGAAAATGTTATATTAATTATATTATTTTCTTAGCTTTATCAGTTGAAAATTTACTCAATTTGTTAATCTTTATTTTTTAAATAGATAATTTAGAGCCATCTACATATTTTTATTTAAATTTAAATTTAAATACCATTTTACTTCATGAAGTTTAATATTTAATGATTAACTTGCTATTCACTTCTAAATATTATTTTATTTCTATTTTTCCATTCATTCAGGACTTACATATAGGTGTATACAATTTTTTTAAAAACCCAAACTCTTTTATTATTTAATCTAAATTTATTAAAATATTGTCTAAATTTATTAAAATTTATTAGAAAATATGACTGATATGACATTGATTTTTAAAAATGTATAGAAACTTTTCTGTTTTTGAGAATATAGTCAAATTTAAAATAAAATAAATGCTTTATATAGATTTGAAAATAGTTTAATATTTAAGCATAACTTAATAATTATAAAATAAGTAGAAATACACAGACTTAGAGACATATATTACAATTTCTTGATATATTTATTCTAATCATTTGGCCTTTTTTTGTCTGCTCGATCTTTCAGTGTCTGATAGTTTAATGTTAGAATCTTCTGTATAACAACTTTTGATTTTTCTGATTACATTAGATTTTGCTTTATATATTTTGACATTATTACTTTAGGGATATACATGCTTATGACTGTTATATATTATGAAGATTGCTTATTATCACTATATTACTTCTCTCAATTAGATACCTTTTGCTATATGATATATGTTGTATGACTTTAATATTATTCTATTATTATAAAGCATTCCTTTGGTTACTTTTGCCTTCCGTATTATCTCTCTCTCTAATTTTTTAATCGTTTTATGTCATTTTGTTGTAGTGTATGTTTTATAAGTAGCAGAATGGATTTAAAAAACTGTATTACATTTTCTGATATTAAAAAGAAAGTTTAATCTGTTTAAAATTATTACACTTATTGATATATTTATCAGATTTCTATCATATTTAGTGTTTTTTCTGTTTATAATATTTTTCTTTGCCACCAAATTTTTATTCTCCAAGTTTTGTTTACCAGAATTTATTTTTATTTCCTTTATTTTTCTTCCTTCTGGTTTGGAAGTGCTATTTTATATTTCTGTTCTTTTAAAAGTTTAATCATATCTATTTTATATAGGTGTATATACACCTATTTGTAAGCATATATATCATAATCCTTTATTAAAATACAAAGTATTCCATGGTTTCTCTTTCAGAATGTGACAAGGAAAATGTTATATTTTAATTACAGACTGAAAACAGCCTACCAAACATTATTATTACTTATTTTTTTAGAATTTTAGTTCTGCCTTTTAAAAAACACAAAATAGTTATTACTTACTTTTTACATTTAATAGTTAAATAATGCACTAATATATCTTATCTATTTCAATATTTGCCATTTTTCTTGAATCCTACTTCAACCCTTGATAAAGTTCATCCTTTACTTGAGCTTTCTTTGAATACCTGTGGGTAGTTAACTCAGGATATAGCTATATAGCTCACTTTTCCATAATGCTATATATAAAATTCTAGACTGATTAATTTTTCACTCATCAATTAGACATCATTACCCATATTCTTTAGTAACAGCTACCAGTGGCAATGACAAGCCTACTCTCAGTCTAACTGCTGTCTCTTTGTTTGTAACATATCTTTCTCTCCTTAGTTTTTCTAAATGTTGATATTTGTCATTTTTACTGTTCTCTGTCTAGAGGTGAATTCTTTTTTTGCATATCTCATTTATAAGACTTGGAGAGTAATAAGATAGATATGTGGGAAGGTGGAGGATAGGTCCAGCAAATACTCTTTCAATCACATTGAAATATTGACCTATTTAATATCATGAGTCTTACTTGAGTACTAATGTTATGTCCATATTACGGATAAGGAAATGGAGACCCACCCCCCACCCCACCCCCCCAAAAAACAAGCTTTTCTAAAACTCTCCATTTTTATACTTGAAATTGAAATTCTTCCATTTGAAAAAAAATTCAGCCACTTTGCTTTGGACATTGCTTGTTTTTATTCTCCTTAATCTTATTTTTGATAACTCTTCTAAGTAACTATGTTCCAAGATTGTCTCTTGCAATTAACACATGGCAGTGATATGTATAGTATGTAAGGTAAGCATGGACTTGTCATCTGGATTAGAGTCTATATTTTTCTCTATAGTATTGTTCTTTCATCTTCTGGTTAGTGCAACAAGGTTTATATGGAATCCTTTACTTCCTTTAATTCCTTTACTTCATCTGTTTCTAATTGCTACGTCTCGGATGGTGTACTTGAAAGAACATACACGCTGGTTTTGATTCTGATTCTTTTATTTGATGCATTGGAATACTCCAATCCGCAACAATATACTCAGTTCATCTGTGTAATGAATTAACCTGCCTGGGTTTGCTCCATTTCCTCATATGTAATATGGGTATCATTTTAGTACCTAATTAATTGGACTCCTAATGATATTAAATAGGTTGATATTTTCAACGTGCTTAAACGAATGCTTCCTGGAACTATTCTCCCTGTCCCCACATGCCTCCATCCTATCACTTTCCAAGTCTTATTAACATTATTTTCCAAGTATCTCAAATCACACCCTGCTATCTACCTTGCTGCTTCCTTAACTCAGTTTTTGGTTACTGATCATCTATACTATTGTAATAATTTCCTAAATGGCCTATGTGCCCTTAGCTTCATTTTATTCTAATCCATTCTCTACAGCACCACCAAAATTCCTTTCTAAACTACAAATCTGTTCACATCGCTACTATTCAAATTCTTCTAATTCCTTTTAATTACTTTCACACACCTTAACATAATCTACTTCAGCTTCTGTCCCCAACTCATTTCTTCAGACTTCTCCCAGTCATTGAGTTTCCACTTACCCCTCTTTTTGGTTCTCCTGGTCTCTATTCAATTCCTTAATTGTTTGTATTTTCTCTCTCCTCTGTGCTTGTGTCCATGCTGTTGCCATTTAGAACACCCTGCCCAGCACCATCCATTTGGCTGGTCTTCAGTCATCTCCTCAAGCCAGCAGGAGCAGCTAACGTGTCCTCCTCCCAGGAGTGATTCTCAATCCCGGTCCCCAGGCTGAGGTTAGACTCCCTGTCCTTGGATGAATAAAGATACTATTGCACTTATCCTCCTGATTTTGATCGCTCATTTTGTTATCTCTTTCATTTATTCTAAAATGAACTCCTTCAGGATAGGAACCATGTGCTGTTAATCTCTGTATCGGAAAAATAACCACCTAGTGCATAGTGAGAAGGCTCAACAAATATTTGCTAAACTCATAAATAAGTGTTTCACTTATTGAATTTCAGTAAATGATTCACATTGAGGCTTGTGGAATAAAGATGTTTACTATTAATTAGAATCCCATAAGACTTATTTTTAATACTACTATTTAATTTAAAATTATGGAGTGAGCACCTACCTGGTGGACAATAATATGCCACCATCTATGGGCCACGTAAAGAATATAAGATAATTTTGGTTCACAAGATGCTCAGTTAAATTTTCATATACTATAACACAGAATGTTATTTTGAGCCTTAAAAACAATGGTTTTGATTCTATAATTCTAACAGACATTTTAACCTATCTACTCTCTTACAGTAAATGCCTAATAAAGCTATCCTGGCCTCCACCCACCTCTGTCATCTGTACCTTCATGCCCTCTATACAGCATGGCCACACTTGGTCCTCTGGCCCATGTGTGCAATTCCTATTAATTTCAGAAAAAAAGCAGCCTCCAAAGCAATAAGAGTGAATTTAATTTAAAAAGTGCAATCATGTTCTGCCTTGTGCAGAACTGGACTTGGAATTATTTGTGACTGTGATTTAGCATTATTTCTGGGGGGAGAGTTGCCCTGTTTAATACTAATAGTGTTCCCAGGAAGTTTCATTAGAGTGAACTGCAATTTTTATTGCTCAGGATTTAACAAACTCCAATCTAAAGTCTCAGTACCAATTTCTGCCAGTCTCCCAATCTCAGATGAAATTCTAACAATGCCAGCCCAGGACAGCCCAACACCCAAGTTTCCTTGCTGAATCTCATACACTAGAGACTTTGAGCTTCTTCCTTCCCCATGAGTGCCTTTCTCCTGAAATTTCTCTGCTCAACAGTCCTGACAACAACCTGTCTGCAGATGCACCAACAGCTGCTCCTGCTGAAAAATGGGCTGTCTCTCTCACGGGGGCTATGATTTTTGGCATATGCATGCCTCCTACTGTCTCTTTGGTTTTAAAGCAATTTTCAGCACACCTGCTTGCTTGAACTTTACTGACAAGCCCTCTTAAGAGTTCACTGAAGAAAAAATTATCCGTTTCCTAGACACTTTCCTGTAATTCTAAATTTCACTTTAAATCTCCCAATAAAGTGTTTACTCCTGTGAATGGAGAGACAGTCTGTGCTGAGACAGTCCCGCAGCCTCGGGCAGGATCTCTCATATCACAGCAGATAGAGAAAGGAATGATCCATTAAGGCAATAAGGCCAACTTGTTCCTACCGCCAGAATTGTTCCTTAGAGTGCATTTTGCTACTGCCACGTCCAGTCTTGGTTTAACCATCACCTAAGAGATGATATCTCATTCAAAAAATTCTCCGATTGGATGGTTCTACTCTTTTGATTTTGATTCTACCAGCTTTTCAACTCGAGCCAATCTCTTAGAAATACTACTTAGTTCATTTTTGCTCTACTTTCTAGCCTGACCTTAAAAGAAGTTCTCTGTCAAGTCACACTTTCAATTATGTAACAGGTGCATTTGTGAGGCCTCTGTCCTTTAGTCTTTCGATGGGTTATGCAAAAAGTGATACTTACTCTGATTATACATAGCCATCCAACAATTTAAAAATCTTTTTTTTTCTTCCTTTAGTTCAGGGACCCGATCTGATTGTAAGATAATTGTCTCAATGCTCCAATATAGCCATTGCATGACATTGTTCAATGTCAGAAACCACTTCTGATTATTGCTCCTGTGGAACTGATGGGTGCTCTCAGCTATGGCTAAGGTCACTGAATCAATCTCTCTCAAGCATTGTAAGGCCAGGGAGTAAGTGAAAGTTTCTCAAGCAGACTCAGGTCGGCCAAACCTTATCCAAAATAGTGAGAAATAACAGTCTAAATGCAACTGTAGGGAATTATTGGTGATATCGTGAAAGTAATAAAGGTAAGCAGAAAGAAAAGTTGAAAGAATATTAGTTTAGCAACTACTATGTTATATTTACTTAAAATTAACACGATGTTATTACACAGTGATGCTGTAGATATTATTATTTCATTCCACATCTGATTAGGCTGAAAATCACTGACAACGTAACAGTCAGTGCAGGGCCAGGATATGAACCCCGTTGATTCTGATTCTAAAGTCGATGTTTTTTTCCATTATGTTCTACCTCCTCTGAGGCTTCCGTCCTCAGCTGAAGCATAAAGTACCTCAGTTACCGAAATCGCATTGACTCTGGTGCCATCTCTCACCCTCTCTTCATTTTCTTTTGTTTCTATGTACAAGAAGGCATCTGCTATGGGAATGGGAAGATCATGGCTCTGCAAAGAGACCAGCTGCCTTTATACTCCAGCTCTGTATTGTACCACTTCTATGAGCCTGGGCAAGCAAATTAACCACTCTGAAACTCAGGTTCCTCATCTGTAATATGGGAATAAAAAGGCTTCAAATAGACTTGCTGGGAGGCTCAAACATCTGGTAGATAATACATATGCAGCAAATATTAATTTCTTTCCCTTTCACTGTCAATTTGTCGGCTCCAGATTGGATACACCCTTCCTGCTTTGACTTTCCCTCTCCCTTCTTACAAAATTCAATTCCATTCACTTAACATCTGAACATAATTGACACAACAAATACATGTTGAGTGAATTAAAGACCTCTTCAAGACTCAGATCAAATGTCCTCAGGACTCTGAAGCCCCAGCTCTACCCTTACTAAAATCCTTGACTGATACAACCCCATAGCACTGGTTTATATACCTTATTAATGGTTATCGTGTTGTGTTGCAAATTGGCTTTTAGATTATCTCACTAAATGATAAGTTTCTCAAAAGCAGGGACTATGCTTTACTTTTCTTTATAAACTTAGCACTTAACAAGTATCTTGGAATATTTATTTGACAAATTATTGTTTGAAGGATTTAACCTGAATCATTAATATAAGTAGTTAACACTGATTAATTTTGCCTGTAATATGTCTGGAGGTATTTGAATGCAATAAGGAGGTTAATTAAAGAAATTCTGACTATAACCTAGCCAGAACCTATTAGTTTACTTAGATTTACATCATAATTTTATTCTATATTCATGCAAGAGTTATATTTCGTACAACCCCATTTTTAATGATTGGGCGTGGAAAAGTGTGAGGTGGATTATCTACAAATATCTCTATGGTAGGTTGGTTTACAAAACAAAGAATTTCTAAAAAGTAAATAACTCTTCTAATCAGCTTATTCAGTAAATAGTAAGTTTCCATAAAATAAAGAGACTCACACATATATGTAATCTTGAACAAAGACACAAAACAAAAATTTTATAAATACCCTCTCCCACGCCTCCCAAGGGCATTCACTGCTCATGCATTGGGTTCAGTTTGATGGTGGTGGTTGTAGTGTTGCTGATTTGTTAGGTGGGCCCTGAAAGCAGACACCTCTATCTGTGTGTCCTCAGGAATCTCCAGGAAAGGGTAAATTCTACATACCACCACTGTGTCCTGGAAGACAGAGTAGGGATAAGGCTCAGTATCTCCTTTAAAATGGGTCCCATCAACCTCAGCTAATTGTCTTAGAGAATTCTTTGAATGGTAAAAGCGCTCCATAAATAGGAGAGATTCATTGCAATCGTATAGGCTTTTGACCTCAACTTGACTGTCTCCCCTTTCGAAATCACTAGAAAACAGTTTCAATTTATTTATAAACAATATGAAAGGGAACTTTTAAGTAGCTGCCTTCTTTTGCAACTTGTTCTCATTGTTCTGCCCATTGTGGCTCGAAGCAACTTCCTATCCCTGCAGTCCCCATTCACCCATCCTCAGCTCAAAGCTCACTGACCCCTAACCATCTCCTCAGAGGCCACTTGATACTTACATAATATCTTTACTGGTTCTCTCAGGCTTTCTTTCAGCTTTCAGTTGATTATGAAAACCCCTTAAGTAGAATTTTAAGTTGTAAATATGGCACTGCCATTTGTGAAATGTCCCCCCACAACCCCACAAAGGTAGCTGGCTACACTGACTATTCAGAAATCTGGCTCTGCCGAGAGGGTGCCCCATCTGAGACGACAGAGCTTCTCTGGGCTGAGCCAGAGGGCGTGACCCAGCAGATGTAAAGGCTGAATTTGATTTCCGTTGGAAACATTAGTCAGAACAGGGAGGCAACCCCATTAAGCGAACTTGCAGATACACTTGGCTTTGGGAGGGTGACGCACCTCTAGGAAAACCCATTACTTTCCCGGAGCCCTGCTATATTCCCAATTTCTCCTTTTTTTATGGCAAATATAAAGTGGTTAGCACTCCCACACACTTTTCCTTCAGCATCTCTGAAAATTGTTCAGCCCTGTTCAAGGCTTCACCAGTGATAAAAAGCTTATTCTGCATATTCCCAGACAGCGAATGGTAGAGAACACACCTAATGTGACTGCCCGGTGCATTGACATTCATATTTAGTACTCAAAGGCGAGTTGTTTCTGAGGGAGGGAGCCTGGTTTGTTCTGTAATGCCCTGAGACAGTCCTGTATCTCCTGCTGCGGCTCCTGACAGATCTTATAAAAGATCATAAATTACTATCTGTTGAAATATATGAATTTAATGGATTCCATTAATGCACACCTGCACAGAAGAGATTTCAGAAGCCCAAAGATATGATCAGTCAAACAGCTTTAATAGTTATTAATTACAGAAGCAGACTATTTATCCCCTGCCTACGTAGAAATCTGCAAGTAGTGTAATACTCACACTTCAAGGCTTTCTGGATGGAAGAAGGAAATGGGCTTTGGTTGAAAGGATCAAACACTTATTTTAGCTAATGCATTTCCATGCTGGGATTTTTTTATTTATTTATGGAAGAAAGGTCACTACTTTTATATGTGAATTTTAAGTAATTTAATGTCATGAAGAGTGTGGATTTTTTTTTTTAATAATCATTTAAAAATGCTTTAACCAGGCCACTTCCTTTTACCTCTAAGTGCATGAAAATCAAAACATTTTGATAAAACCCTAAACTAACCATTCAGGGAAGTTCACATCACTTTCTCATAGGTAGTCTTGATGATACATTGGTTGAAGTGGTTAGGCAGAGTGGTGTACGTGTGGTCTCCATAAACAACAGCTTTGACTTGGCCACCCATGCACTAGGGACAAAGATCTCACTGTCTTTACCTGATAAGACTCATAATAATGACAAAAGTTTATTTTTACCACAGCTAGATATCTTATAGCAATTGTATAAGGTAGGTACTATTATTATCTATAGACAATATATCTACTATTATTTATAGACAAATTAAGGCAGAGGCAGGTGAAGGATCTTACCTTTGACACCTAGAGCTTGAATATAAGCTGCCTGTTGGTTGCTTCTGTGCCCTTAACCACAGTGCAACACTGCCTTCCAACCATTCAAAAAGACTGCCATGTGTGATCCTATTTTTGTTCCAGAAATGATGACTTTATCTACCTGAATGCAAACTTTGTGATACCAGCTAAACAGAGGCACATGCCCTAGAGAAGGACAGACCCCTCTTCAATAAAGAACCAGTGTCTATGTCTGCCACTGATGGCAGAAACAAGTGGGCCAACAACCATATCTAATGACTGAATTAACTAAGTCACTGTTCTCCAATTACAGAACCAGGAACTATGGCTGTAGTCTGGGAGACTGATGTCTGCCCTCGACGCTCAGCGCCAGAGTCAGAGGTGGGCCACTGTGATGTACATTCCTGCATGCTGTGCCCGTCTTTAGATATTTGACTATGGCTATGCCTCCACATATGACTTTTGAATTTATTTAAATTTTTTTTTTTTTTACTGAGATTTATCCTCCTGGGTGAGCGACATACTGTGGACAGCAGACTCTGTGTCTGTGTTATTTCTCCATTTGTCACAGGGTCTAGCACAGTGCTATACATCTGAGTAATATTCTATATATGTTTACTCAGTCAACATTAGAGACTGATTTGATGTCTCTCCTAGTATTTGTTATGATAGAAATATATGCAGCATACACAGGTAGACACAAAAGAGAATGTTTAATTCTGCCTGGGGAGAAAGAAAAGACTTTATGAAGGAGGTGGCATTTGATGTGATTCTTAAAATATGAGTGATTTGCTTTGTTTTGCTGTCTCGCCTAGTATTTTTGTTATTATTTAAGGACTTATCATAGCCCCTTTTTCTAGGAAAACTTTAAAAACAACAGTAGCCCACCCTATTCTCTCTTTTTCTGGATACACACAGATTTATGCTGTCAACTGTCCTTCTTGGGAGCCAGTCCCCAAATTAGCAAACATTTATTAAGCACTTACCAAGTACCAAGCACTGTTTTAAACACTTTCAATGTATCTAAACTTTAAAAACCTCAACAATACTCTAAAGAGATATCATTATCCCCATTTTACAGATAAGGAAATAGAGGTACAGAGAGATAAAAATAGGTTGTCCCCACTTGTAAAGTTAGATGTGATGCAGTAGAGCCAGGAACCATATTTGAGCTTTTTGGTGTAGAACCTGAGCTTTTAACTATTGCATTGTGCCCTGCCCCTGCAGAAGCCTGAGGACTTCTGAGAGTTTCCAATTGCCTGGAAAGGTTAATTGGTGATGAAGACTTTGAGAAAAGATAATACTTTGAAGAAGTTTAGCAATGAAGGGAAGATAGAATGGTGTGGGTGGCTGAAAGTTTGTTTTGTATTTAAGATGAGAAGTCCTTAAGCCTCTTTAAATGCTGATATATTAGAACCAAAACAGAGGCTAGAGATGTAGAAATAAAATTGGGATTAAGTCAGCAGAATGTGGTCCCCTACCCATTCACACTGCCTTGGTCCAGGAGACCATCCTCACTTATGTGCACCACAGTAAGGGGCTCTTATCAGGTGTCCTAGTGTCTACTCCCATTCCTTATCTCACCATAGTCCTTTTCTAAAATGGAAAGCTGCTTATGTCATTCTCTGGCTTAAAATCTTCAATGGCTTTCTCATTGCTCACATGATAAAGTCTAAATTCTCCAGATGGTCCCAAAACTCTTTCATGATCTGCCCTGTGCAGCCTAGCTTCATGAATTACTCAGTAAGTTGATCATCCCCTCCTCTGACCCATTCTACACTGAGCTACTTTAAGTTCCCCATTCTCTTTGGCTAATGAAGCTATTCTCCTTGTTGTTTGCCTATAAAATCACTCATATTTTAAGAATTACATCAAATGCCACCTCCTTCATAAAGTCTTTTCTTTCTCCCCAGGCAAAATTAAACATTCTCTTTTGTGTCTACCTGTGTATGCTGCATATATTTCTATCATAACAACTATAATGTTTTATTGCTCTTATTTGTTTACATGACTGACTTTCCTCACAAATTTAAAAGGTACTTGAGAGCAAGGAAAACTGAATTAGTCTTGATACTCCCATATATAACTTGCACATAGTAGGTGCCCAGAAATTAGTTGTGAATGAATAAATAAATAAATGTGTATTCAAAGAAATGTAGGAAATATATTCTTGGATGATATGGAGAGAGAAAAATATGATGAAGACATTTTTCCTCCTCTAAAGAGCTGAAATAATGTATCTGGTTTATAAACAAATCGTTCTTCTTTCAAGAACAGCCTGCTAACTGTCTCAATAATTGAAGGACATATATTAGAAAAGTATTACACTCACTGTTGACATTTCATTTCCTGTCCTTTTTATGTGCCCATACAGCTGCAATAACCTCGCTCCTACAATCCTGGTGATTGGGAAAAATATTTTTATGCATAAAGTTTCTGTGTGTACAAGTGTTGCTTAGAGTAGGTGGATATAGATGATGTGGTTAATGGTCATAACTGTGAGTTGCCCAGCTTCACCACTCTTGGCCTAAGTATGTCCACAGAAGTCACTGAATGAGTTTCATGTATACTAAGCAGTTCTATATATACAAGAAGAGTATAGTCCTTTGCATAAACAAGATGGTGCATTTTTGACATCTTTTAATTTGACCAGAAATTTAATCCAGTAGAGGAGGCCAAAATTATATTACTGTCCATTTCATGACTGTGAAAGCCAAAAAGATGGTTTAGGGTGGAGCCAGGACCAGCACCTAAAGATTCTGACTCCCCATTCTGTTTTCTTCAATATCCGATATGACTTTCCAAATGGAAACTACATTGGGAGAGAGTACCACTGGCCCAATTCAGACTATGGTTTAGAGAGTGAATATTTCTTTGCTTAACGTGATGAAGAAAGACTTGCTTATTTTTAAAGGGCTTATATGTAATTTATATGAGTGGAGAACACTTCTGCATGTCTTATCGCTTGCAAACTCATTGTCATTTCTTCATCATTGCTGTCATTGTCTTCGTTAACACTGCTAGCAATTTTATACTATTTCACAATTTCTGCAACACTTTTACTTATATTATCTTCTCTGATTCTCGCAAAAGCCTTGTGAGATAAATAGTATATTACAATGACCATTTTACATAAGAGGGCATTGAGTCATAGATTTGGTAAATAATTTAGCTGGCAAGTGGCATGGCTTAATCTTGATCTCGATGTTCGACCTTAAACTACATGCTCATTGAATACCTGCTGTACTCTCAAACTTTGCTATGGGAGTTTCATATCTCTTTTCTGACATTGTCCCCATGACATAAGTTGATCTCTATAAGGCCTAAGGCAGAGCCTTAGCAACATCCTTTTGTCAAGCATATGCCAGGCACCATAAGAAATATCAAGAATAAGAGGACACAGTCCTTGTCTTAAAGACACTTATGTATTGTTAGAGTAGTAAAATTAGATCAAAAAGAAGATACTTGAAGGTTTTTATGGCAGGAAAATATATACTATTGAGATATATATAGCAGGAGCTGTGGAAGTTAAAAGGAAGTAATAGTTCATTATTTCTTAGAATCATGAACTCTGGGAATGGATGAGGTTGTACAAAGTTGTTTAAACTTCTCATGGGTTTCAGATCTTCCCATGGCTTCTCATTGCCTATATAATAAAGCCACACCACACCACACCATACCACACCACACCACATCACACCACATCACACCACACCACACCACAGCAAACCAAAGCACTCAAGGCTTCCACATCTTGGATTCTCTACCATCTCAGCCTCATCTTGTACCATGTGAAGGCTCTAGCTATGCAGCATTTCTCACATTTCTCTAATCATGACACATCGAATACATATTTTCATATTCTCTGTTACTAAATACATTTTTTTTACTTTTCCTGCAATGGTCTGTTCTTGACCTTGCCATTCTTAGAAGTCCTACCCTAAGTGCTACCTTCTCAAAGGTACCTTCCAGCAGCACCCAATAAAATTTGTGGTTCTTTCCTTATGTGCCAGAATACATTATCTCTCCCTCCATTATAGAACTTTTGGGCATCCACCTGTTTCTTCTACTAGAATATAAGCTACTTAAGCTATTTGAGATCAGGGGGTAAAACTTGTTTGATTTTTATAAATAGAGCACTGAACTCAATACTGATCATATGTTTGTTGAATGAATAATGAAAAGAGCCAAAGATCCTAAAGAGTAGAGGGCAACTCTTACATTGAACCAAACATGTAGTTTCAAATGCAGAAATTTCTTTTATGAGCCTTGAGAGACAGTCATTTCTCCTTTACTTTAAATCCTGATGGTATTCGGTTTGCTACTGCTACAAAACAAACGATGAATTCAAATTATTTTGTAATTTCTTCATTACAATCATATCCATGACACTCTCTGAGATAATTAAAAATAGTAATCATGCCCTTTCTAAGTTCTTTCTTATCTAGAATAAATAACCTTTGTGCATTAAAATATTTCAGGTATGACATAGATATACACAGTTTAATTCATCATCCTCTGGTCCCGAAGAACTTTGTCAGTGTTCCATTTCAAATGGATTTCCTGGAGTCTGCTTGTAACTCTCTTGAACACTTCTTAGAAACAAGGAGAAAAAAGTCAGAATTGGCCTGGAGCTCAGAGTCATCTTAACATTGGGAAAAAGCTCAGAGGAGTCTTCTAAAAGTGAGAAGGTAGATTATTATATTG
Source organism: Pteropus medius (assembly GCF_902729225.1). Lineage (NCBI taxonomy): Eukaryota > Metazoa > Chordata > Mammalia > Chiroptera > Pteropodidae > Pteropus > Pteropus medius. The sequence continues at coordinate 26,029,728 of NW_024340849.1, forward strand.
CATTATTAATATGCAATGGATATGCATTTATTCATGTATGGTTGGCTTTACCTTTTCAACATTAAATTACTTTCTACCTTATGAAAACTTAGTTCCAAATGCTGTTCTGAAGTGCAAATTGTCCAGAGAGAAACGATGGTTCTGTTACGTTGGTATTCTAGACCAACCCTAGGTGAAATAGTGAAGCAGATCAAGATTTTTCTTGGTATCTTTCAATCCTAAATGAAAAAGAAAAGAACAAAAATAAAGGAAGTTCACTCCTGCTAAGTGATAAGTGTCCTCATTCTATTTTTGTTGCCCATAGTTGCTATTGCACACACAACCCAACAATTGCACATGTCCCTTCTGCTCCTTTATGGGGTAAGAATTGGATTAGGCATATGCTGTTGTAACAAAGAACTCCAGATTTCAGTTGCTTCATCCATAAAATATTTTTAGCTCACACGAATCTGTCCTAAGTCCAACAACTCTGCAAAACAACTATCCTCCAAGGGCTAACTGAGAAACTAAGGCAGCCTCCATCTTTTCTTCTGCCATCCTGACACATTGCCCCACAGTCACTCTGAACAGGAAAAGAGGCTGCAGGGCTGCTAGAAGGGAGATTTATTGCTTTCCTTCACAGTTTTTTGACAGGAAGTAGTCACGTGGCTGCATCTAATCATAAGGAGGCTGGAAAATGTGGGAGAATTTACAAATATTTAGTGAGTAGTACCTATCTATGCCTCATGCTTTATCTCCAGCCTCTGCTAAAACAGAGCTGAGCAGGAAGTAACACTAAAACGAATCCTATCAAATTAAAATGAAATTTAGCTATATTTTTTTAGTGGAGGCCAGGGCAGGCAATCAAATCAATGTATTGCTTGCATTGCTTTCATAAGCTAATGTGTTTCTTAACATTTTAAAGAGATTATGATATTTTTCATCACTATAAGTTGAAATGTGTTTGTCCCATTTTCGTACGCTAAAACTCTAAACCCCAGTATTTCAGAATGTGAATGTATTTTGACATAGGGACTTTAAAGACGTGATCAAGTTAAAATGAGTGGAGTGAGTCCTAATCCACTCTGACTGGAGTCCTTTTAGAAAGAAGAAATTTGTACATTTAAAGAAAAACCAAGGGCATGTGTGCCAAGGGGAAAGTACAGGTATGGACACAGCAAGAAGGCGGCCAACTGCTAATCAAGGAGAAAGATTTAAGAAGAAGCCAATTCCACCAACACCTTGATCTTAGACTATTGGCCTTCAGAAATGTGAAAAAGTACATTTCTGTTGCTTAAATCAATTAGTCTGTGGTATTTTTTTATGGCAGCCATACCAAATTAGTATGCTCACCTTCAACATGTTCACCGTATCAGACAGGATGAGCAAAGTCTCAGTAATGACAAATTCAAACTCTTAATAGATAATTTAAAAACAAAATGTTTATTTCTTGAATGCTGTATGGATCTCTTCATAGGTCAGTCTGAAGCTCTGTTCTATGTGATATTTACTCGAATAACAACTTACAGAACCTCTACCATTTAAAACACTGGGAGGTGCTCCGGTGAAGGAAAGACAAGGTACCAAAGTGATATTTGGCATATCACTTTCTCTTCCATTACACTGGCCAAAGTAAGTCACCTGGCCAGGCCCAATTCCAAGGAGGGCTTCCATTTTCAGGAAGAAGAGGGACTGGAATATTTGTGGACAGTGCTATGACTAAACTACCACACCCTATAAAAGGGAAAACTAATGATGAAATGTCTGCAGATTTGGAAGGTTATTAGAAGAGGTAATTTAGTGGTTCATTGATGTTCGTCTCTTATTTGTTTGGCAGCATGGTGTCATAGAAAGCACTCTGGGTCAGGTATCTTCCACCTCTGCTAACTTTACCCAAGACATTAATCTTCTGTTTAGACAAGTTATTTTAAATCTCTGAGTTTTATTTTCCTTCTTTATTAAAAGATAAAAGAAACCTAGATGATCACTAAAGACCTTTTCTCATCTTTAAAATTCTGAAATTTCAAGATTCAGTGTTTGCTCTCTGATATTCAGTTATCCATTTAATTTTTCTTTCTCTTCCTCCCTTCCTTCCTTCCTCCCTTTTATTTATTCTAAAAGTACATCCTGAAGGCCTCTGAGTGAGAGACTCTGAAAGATGGAAAGTTGTTAATAGTTCATGATTCTTACTGCTCAAAAAATAAGGAAATGGATACACCCATGAATAATTATATACCAGTCAGGAGATGGCAAAAATAATTAGAAAATCACTCACCAGGGCTTCATAAAGTAACAAGTGTGTACTTAGCAAATCAGGAAAGAATCCATGGTGAACGACGAAAACAAGATGAAGGTCCTCTAAGTGGAGAAATCCAAAACAGCAATGCAGGAAGAGCCTCATCAGAGGGTGCTATGAGGTAGAGAAGTGGACAGCAGGCAGGAAACTGAGAGGCTGGGTGGGCTCAGACTGTGGAGAACCTGAGGATGTTATCGAGAAAGGAATGGGAAGAACCCTCACCAGTTTCATGAAGAAAAAATAATGTGATGAAAGAGGCGGAAGTGATTATTAAATATTTAACCACAGCAAAGAATAACGATAAGAATGGTATGAAGAAGGAAAAACTGAAATATCTATTAAGGGACTTACATTACATCATAGCCTGCTGAGTGTGTGTGTGCACGCGAGTGTGTGTGTGTGCGTGTGTGCCCCCGTGCGTGTGTGTACTCTTTATGGGGGTCGTGATGGTTTCTTTTACATATCAACTTGGCTAGCCTGTGATGCCCCACTGTTTCATTAGACAGGAGCCTAGATATTGCTGTGAAGGTATTTTGCAGGTGTGATAAGCATTTATAATCCGTTGACTTGAAGTAAAAGAAATTACCCTCGATAATGTCTGTGGGCTTCATCCAATCAGCTGAATGCCTTAAGAGTAAAAAACTAAGGTTTCCCAGAGAAGTAATTCTGCCTCAAGATTGTAAAATACAAATACTGCCTCAGTTTCCAACCTGTTGGCCTGCTCTACATACTTCACCCTTGCTAGTCCCATAATTACATGAGCTAATTCCTTAAATTCTATCATCGATCTATTTATCTATCATCTGTCTGTCTGCCTGTCTATCTATCATCTACCTACCTACCTACCCACCTATCTACTTATGTACTTATCTACCATCTCTCTCTCTCTCTTATTGGTTCTGTTTCTCTAGAGAACCAAGAGGGAAGGGAGAAGCAAAGAGGAACTCTTCCATCCACTGCCCTGCGAGCAAATAAACCTATGTCCTTACATCTCTCGCTAAAAGTAACAGATATTATTTAAATTGTTTTTGGTAATGTGAGGATAGATTTCAAAAATATCATTTTTCACAGAAATTCCTCCTTTTCTGCACAGCACTCTTTGATGCAGCAAATATTTATTTTGATTTTCTTTTGTCATCTTAAGCTGCGACTGGAATCTTTCGTTATTTAAATTTTTACGTTTACATCCTTATCTCTCTAACCATATTGCTGTGTCATGCACAACCCACCCACCCCCCACCTCCAGCCCAGTTCTTTCAGACACACATTTGCTGATTTGATTGGAGAAGGGCACTTGATCCAGAATCAGCTCTTGGAATGAGCCTGAGAGCTCTCCCTGAGCAAGGAGCCGGTGAGTGGCAGTGCTGGAGAGGGCTCTCCCTGCTCTTCCTCCCCAGCGGGAGCAGAGGCAGCGAGGGCCTCCTCACAGGAAAGGAACACCCATCTGTCTAGGTGTAACGCAGAACCACTTCTACTGTTTCCCATGAGTGCCCTCATCTCACTCTGCACGGAATAAGTGATATGACTGACAACCGAGAAGCTCGCCCAATCCATTTCCACAGACACTTCAATTTGGACTACAGTATAATCATACCCCAGATCAGATTGAACAGTTTCTTGTCTCTCAAATAGTGAATATTCAGACACAAAAATGATCAATTTAGCATATGTTCTTTGTCTGTCTCTGCCTTTGTTTGCAAACTTCTCAGAGGGAAATGTGTTAAGAAAATTTGCAGCAAAGGGTGCCTTGATCAGGAGATTAGAACTGTCTCTCTTTTTAAAAATAGATTCTTCATCCTACATGTCATTTCAAGGCATTGTGAAAAAACAACTTACATTGCAACACACAGTGAATTCAAAGAATTTCTTGGTGCTGTTGTTCAAAACCTTATGCAAGTTATTGCTACATGTTTTCTAGAACTCTCCTTGTTTCACACTGGTTAAGTTCGTTTCCATCTTATTATAAGAATGTAGTCTCTATGTTAGAAACAAAGTAACACAATATTGGAAGAGAATGGTCTTTTTCAGATGGAGTGACAACTAATGGCTCAATGGAGAAAGTTTTGTTTTGGTGGGATGCCAAAAGACAGAAAGAGTTTGAGTGAGGTGTGTCCAAAACACTGTTCTTTATTGCCTGCCTCAAAAGAGCTACTTTCGGATTCCTTACCAGTACTAGGTTTAATCTCCTTGTTTATCAAAGAGCAACAATAACAATAAATTTTCTGGGTTTAAAAGAAAGTGGATGAAAAGAAATCATATTACTTTATGATTAGTTCATGTCTTATTTAGATCCCCATCCAAAGGTGTGAAAGTCCCAAAATCCGAAGCAGAATTTTAATAAGACAATCATATCTTTAAGACATCCCCACAGTATAACATAGAGGGCAGAGTTAGAATAAAACTTCAACATAAGGTAACAGAAGTTTTGAAAAAAGTTATCAGAACTGAATTTGCCCATATAGTCATATGCCTCTTAGCAGAGAGGACATTTACAATATGTCATGCTGAATGAAAAACTTTGGCTTTGATCCCGTCTAGCACTCTCCTGTCTAGCATACCCCCCACACCCTTCTCTCCACCTCTTCAAATCCTGTCTTTCCTTCAAGGGCCTGCTGAGATTTCCTCTGAGCATTCCAGTGCCTAACCCCTTTGTATAGGGTTGTCCATTCATTTAACAAATATTTATTTGAGTGCTTAGTATTCAAAGCCATCTTCTTTAAATCCAGACTGTGTTCTAGTCTCATGAAGGTCTCTTCTAATCATTTGTTGTGTATCTGCATGGTATATATTCTCCATGGAGGGAGGGAATGTTTTCTGGGACTCTGAAACTTTATAGTAAGGATCATTTTCCACATTTATAGTTTTAACTCTGCCTCAGATTCTGAGGCCACTTGTGCTCCAGGAGAAATTAGAAACGGACAAATCCTCACTGGCTCCCAAGGAATCAACACTGTTTGAACGTTAGAATTCAATTTATTTTTTATTCAAAGATTCATTGTATATCTACCCTGCTCCAGGCATAAGTATACAGCTGGACCTATAGACACATTTCTCGTCCAGTGGTGTGTAATTTGGCAGGCAGATAAATAAAGGTGTGATTTTTAAAAATGTGGGAGGTGCTAAGATAGCCAGGAAACATCCTCTAATTCCTCTGGTAGTATGAGAGGAGGGGCACATCAGAAATCCAGTCTACTCAGAAAATGCTGATTTTTTATTTTTTTTTCCTGCTGGGTCCTAATACAGCTGGGTCCTCATGCTGCCAGATACTCTTCAAACTCCCTGCTTTCCTGTCTGACTGTCACAATCCACACGCACTCTCTGTCTCTTGTTCCTCTCTTTTGCTTCTTCCATTTTCACCATGTTCATCGGTTTGGATCATAAACTTGGTTTGGACTATTAGCTAGTGCTTCTTGTACTCAATTTAAATTTCCCCTAGTACAATAATCTTCTGGCTCATGTTCATGTTCCAATAAGCCAGAAAGTTTCATGGCACATGTCTGTTGGGTCTTTTGTTTAATTTTTAAAAATCTATCAGGATTCCAGGAGTCACCCAATTGCTACATGAGCTTGTAGTAAGCCTTTGGCAGAGACATGTATTAAATATAATTTTCATATCATTATTTTACAAAGTGGAAAGATGACCAGAATTTGAATCCTAAGCTACCTATCTTCTTTTGCAATCCATCTTTATATTTTAGGAGAGATATGCAAAAAAAGAATACTTTAGGCAATCATATATTATTACCAGCTGTGATATTAGCCTCCAAACTGAAGTTAAACTTTTATTTTCTTGTATTGAGTAGGACCTTGAGGACATTATTTGCTTTTTGAACTAAACTAACATTAGGCTTAGGGGTTTACTGAATGCTCTCACCCCAAAAAACTCATCCCTTCTGGCATCCAAAAGGCTAGGGTATCCTAATGCGGAAGATACCCCAGGATCCACTGTAGCATATTTATGTCATGAGATGAAAGGGGGGAAAAAAATCATTGTAGAAGAAAAACACAATGCACAAAGAATTAAAGATAAAAGAAGAAATTTGCTCCTGTTGGATTCTGTTCATATTCACCTTATTATTCATATTAAAATGTTTACTTGATTTTGGTTATTTGGGACACTTAAAGATTAATTTACTTGTTAATGCATATCAGAATCTTTCTGTTGCAAAAGAAGGCTGCATGTGTAAGTAGGCAAGAAAGGATGGATTAGTAGAAAGAGGATAAAGGGAGAAGAATAAAGGGACATTGTGCTTTACCCAAACTCTTGTGACATTTCCCTCAAGGTACACATTTGGTACTGGCATGGCCACTGATGTCTCTCCTACTTCACGTGGCACCTCAATTCCAAGAAAAGACCAAAGAACCAGGAAAAGAGTCAGGACAACTTCTGAGTAATCAATACACTGTAAATACATGAAATCTCATACCCTCACAAAGTACCTCTTCTTAAGGTCTATTTACTTCATTTACTCAGAGATCAGAAAATAATGCATTCCATTCATTATAGCATTTTTTTTCAATGTTGGAAAGCTTATGGTATAGTTCAGAAAATTTTCAAGTGAAAATGGTTCAAAATATTTTGATACTTAAAAGAGTAATCTCAGTTATACAATGTACGACTGAAGTCCTTTCAGTATGAATAAATATTGGTTTCCATTTTTTAAAGGAAGAGTATTTGTACTGTACTATATACATGCTGTTGCCTTGTTTAATACTATTATAATAGCAATCAGTATCTTTCATAAAACGCATGGAATTCTGAAAACTCAGCCACCAACCTGTGGGGAAGAATGTGGCCGCAGCCAAGACCACACAGGGCAGGAGATGAGGTATTAATTGGTGCAGCCCAGTCATTAAGAGTTTGCTCAAAACATGGCTCACCATTTTGGGGGGAAATTACCTAAGCATGTTTGGTCAGATTTACTTATGTGAAAAAAAAAAAAGTAATGATTATAGTATCTAGTTCATGGGTCATTATAAAAATTAAGTGAAATGATGTACATAAAGTATTTAAAATGGTGCTTGGCATATACTTAAAAATATTAGCGGTTTTGTTGGATTGGACCCTGAAGAGTGCAACAAGCAGCATCCATTGCAATGCTCTAAGATGTATTGTTATATCAGGCTTGATTTAAGCCAATGTCCATATCCAAGGGTGTCTAGCCCTGCCTGCTGGGGCATACAGCAGGCTTCAGGCAGAGACAATAATGACAATCAGGTGGATGGCAGCACTATGGCTCCAGATGGTATTTTGGCAAAGGGTCATATCCATGGCTGAAAATTGAGCTGATGGGGTCCAGCCCCCAGGGGATGGTAATAAAATGCTGAATAGAAATCCAAAGCGAATACAGTGGTGCTTAGGGGAAGGCTGTGGCTTGGTAAACAGATGTCTGACGTTCACTCTACATACACCAAGTACTGGGCCATTGGCAATTGAGGACGATCCCACTCCCCATTGTGTCTTCATGATGATGTTATAATGTTCTTAGTTTGGGGGGCCAAGATTGGCTCAAAAAATGGATTGGGCTAGAACTGCAATTCGAAGTATCTGCAGGTGAGTGAGCTGGGGGAAAGCCATTTTAGAACACAATGGTATATTCCAAATATTATATCATATCTCTCTCAGTTCGAAATGTCATGATTTAGATTCAGAATACTATCTCCAAAATATGGCATTAGTAAGTGATGCAGCCAGGCATAGAACCTTATTCTTCTCTTCTAGTATGGATAGTTGCTTCTCCTTTTATAGTGGTGCTGCCAGAACTGTGGTTTCATGTGTACTGAATCTTTCAGTTGGAATGTAAAGTAGATGATGTATTGAACTACTTGTATATGGCCAAGATTGCTGCACAATAGTGTTCCATAAATGATTATTGATTAATTTATAGATTGTTTTAGTATAGTCTAATGACCTCATATAACTATGCCCACTTGTGCATGTAATAATTATTGTTTGTAGAGAATGGTGATATTTAAAAATGTAAAATGTGAAGATTAGGTTGTAATTGTAGAGTAATAGAAGCAAAGTATACGTACATCGAAAATACTCTTCAAATATATATATGTATATATATATATATATTTTTAATTATTTAATTTAGTCTGTATTTTATGGTTCTAAATGTGTAAATTATTCTGTATGTTTCATTAAGTTCTGAGGGCATTATGGTGAGAAAACAATCATGTACTTACATGTCTAGTAGGAAACATCAGAAATTAAATCCCAATAGCGATAAAACTGGCAAACAAATTCCGGTGTGATAGATCCACGGTTTAAGCTTGTAAGAGGGCAGGGTTCTTTTTGTAAATAACAGAATTTGTTCCTGCTAGTTTAGATAGAAAGAAAGACACTTTAGTTTCCAGAATCATAGTGGGGCACTTTACCTCTGCCATGAGCCCATGATTACTGAATCAGAAAGCTTGGATAAAGGCTGCTTCTTACCCCACCAACTTTGCTTTGATACACACTAGCAAAATGAATTCTCTGCACAATTGTACTTTCCCCACATAATTCAATTACAAATCAGTTTTTTAAAGGTATCTCATTGATAGAACCTAAAGTTGGCGTTACCCCAGCTGTGAAGAAGCCAGAAAATACAGCTTTATTTATTTATTTTTATTATAGTTTTGTAACTGGGAAGGTAGAATTTACATTACTTGGAAACAATCAAACTACTGTGTGGTTTTTTGAAGTCACAAATATTGAATAGCTACTTCAGATGTCAAAGAAAGATACAGAAATTAGAATATTTTATCATCTGTGTTTTTATTTCAAGCTCTAAAAGTTCAGGACATCCTCAAAAAGTGTATTTCATAGATTGGAGTAAATAGACTGTGTGTATCTAAACTCTGTGTGGACTTTTTGATGAAAGAAAACTGACTATTACAACGTGCTTTTGTTATTGAAAATCTCCAACAGCACCCTAAGAGAATCAGAAATCTGGATGTGAGTCATCTGTTTCTGAAATGTCACTATCACATAATTCATGAACTAAACTCCAGAACCTTGGTTTGATTATAGTTAAGGAAGTAGTATAAGCTGAAAAGAAATATCATGCCAAATTCTTTCTTATCTTTATTGTTTTAGTACTTTAGAATATTTCCATGTGTATACACAAAACCATACAGTAGCTCTTTAGTAACTTTATTAATTTATCATTTGCAAATTATTAATACAATGTGATACAATGCAAATACAATGCAATAAAGGAAGCTGAGCTTTAAAACTTGATGTTAATAAAAGTTTAATATCTATAATTTGATTAGTCAATTCTTATTTATTTTAGCCACAAGTCATTTGATCGATGCCCATATTTTAGACAAAATTATTTAGATCAGTGGTTCTCAGATAGGATGTCCAAGATGTCAAGGTGGATTAGGGGATCACATCATGATGAAATAATACGGTAAAAGTAAAACAAGGGTGAGGTCTAAGAAATGTAGGTAATACAGCTAAAAAGTGAATTATATGATGATATCAAATCAACATTGATGATAAATAGGAACAAACCTAGTTTTATATATTTTATCAGTTAATGTGAAGTGAAAAACAAGTCCATGTTACTTAGAAAATCTACTGTGTTAGAAGCAGAGCTGATGGAAGTCCAGCACCTATAAGTCTCACCATGTCACAGTGTTTGGTAGGGAAAGATCCAATATCAAGTTATGGTCTCCACACTCCCAGCTAAATATGGGATTTACAAGATTCCAGATTCCGTAGACGGTAGCCGCCTGCGTGGCTTCTCTTTTGGTAGCAACTAGAAGAGTCCTCAGACCTACTGCATGAATTAGGATTAAAAGTAGAAATGAGGTCTTCTCCTGAAAACTGCGTCGCCTGGAAGGGAGGGAAGGGGCAGGCAGCAACAAGCGACACAGAGATCATTTCTACTACTCTGTGTGCTACTTGCCCTCTTTTTTCTCTCTGTATTCTTTCTAAAACAAATCCAAACATTCCAAAGTATTGTCTATTGGACAGCCCTGAGAAGATGCAGTCTCCATCTTCATAGTGTCTCTCCCTTCATCTGCCTTAATAGAGAAAAGAGAAGAAGAAAGAGAAATCTGGATTCAAATTCTCCAAATGAATATCCTACCACTTTCCTTCACACATCCTACTCCATTTCATCTGGCAAACATACGAGGGTGTTATTTTCCCTTTGCTCACAGGTTCTTCTCTTTTCAAGCCCCACTCAGATTCTTGATCCAGCTCACATCTAGGTGACTCTGCTCTTTTCTTATCTAGTTCACATGCTCAAGCTCTACTTCTCTGCCAAATTCTTAGAGCACTTAACGTCTGTAGCTTACAATTCACCGCTTAATATATCATCTATTATTTGTTGTTGTTTCTTGTATTTTAATCCTCTTACTCTGCTTAACAAAATTGCAAATGATATAAAGCTGTGTGAGATGGCTAAACAGAGAAAGTGCAAAGTACAATTATCAGGAGTAATGGATGCAAGAAACCATGCTAAAATTTGACAGGAACAAATGAAAAGTCTGACCTTGGTCAATGACAATGGTGTGCCATTAACTGTAGAGCATGATTAACTCAATGATAAAATTCTGTCATAGAAGCAAAAATGGAGTTGCATATACAGAATAGTCATAAACATGTTGGAAATTGTTCATATAAAAAAACATGTCTTTCATTGATTCATTTATTTTTCATACACTCATTAAGCATGCATGATAAACAGACTGGTGCCTCTCACTGTGCTAGATACTAGAAATTTACAGGTGATAAACGTGTTGCCTCTCTCCTCAAGGATCTCACACACTGCTATTTAGACTAAGGACTGGTGTACAGTATAAAGAGCAGAAAACAGTGGCAAGTTCAAAATGCTAGGCAAAAGCAAAAGCTCAGTATTAGTCACCAGTAGGCAAATTATAATGAATCAGGGGTCCTTGGAAACAGAAGTTGATTCCAGGATGCAAAGTGTTGGGAAAGAAGGATGCTGGCAATCCCACAGTCCTCAGGCAGTCAGAGCAGAAGAAGGATGAAGGATGCTGTTAGATTCTAAATAACATATTATGAAAAGAACTTGGAAATTATCATGTACTCTGAAGGGGGCCTGATGGAATTAAACAGTATGGAAAATGAATCCTGTAATAAAATGATAAAAAAAGAGAAATAAAGAAGAGATAAAGATGATTATATTTTAAATATTTGAAGGACTTATGTAGGGAAGAAAGAAAAGTTAGATTTACTCTGAAAACATACACACAGAAAAATGGGATTTGGTGGTTGAATGGTAAGGAGGAAGATTTTGGTTGAATAACAAGAAGAATGTTCTAAACAGTAAAAGCTGGACAAAATTAAAACATGCTGCTTAGGGAAGCAGAGTCCTCAAGTGAATGACCCACTGTCCAGATGGAATTTTATTGCAGCATGTCTAAGGTTCTTTTCATATCTAACAATGATGAAGATTTTGATTATACTAATAACTGTATATTTATTTCCACAGTACTTATTAAGGTTCTATTATCTTCTAGGGACCATATTAGGTAAATAATATTTAGCTATAGTATATAGTGGTAGCAGAAATGGGACATTGAGATGACTGATGGAAAGACACCAAGAAATCAAGTTAAAGGATATGGAGAAGCTAAGTCAAAGAAGAAGCATAATCCCAGGGGGGAGGAACATGTTTTCTGGGAGCCCTAGAATTTCCCATAAGGACACTGAGATGCTGCTGCTACCACTGCAGTGAGTGAGAAGTCAGTCAGGCGCAAGAAGTTTGTGCTTGTTATTTTCACTAAAGGTTTATAAAGCCCCACCCCCTACTCCCTGGCTGCTGTAGAAACGCTGTAACGGTGATCCTGCTCACCATGGGCAGCGGAGTGGTGCAAAAACAATCCCAGAGTTTGCTATCGGAGAGTGAGCATCAGAGGGCCATTTCCCTGAAGTAGGATGCCTTCGCAGACCTTGGCTGCAAGTTTGGAGATTTCACAGGGACAATGAGCTGGGAGGTATTACAATTGTAAATGATGCAATGGGTAATCCTAGCGCTTGCAAAATCTCAAACTGCTCAGAGATTTTTAAAACTTTCAAAGACAGGTATTTATGAATTAGACCCAGTACCAAGAATGGCTAATTTTCCCAATCAGGAATAAGATTCTGTATTGACATACATAGGAAAATTATCATAATTATCTACATCTACACTTACTTTAAAGGAAACATGTTGATTTCTAACTGTTACATGTCATTTATTGCTCCAATGGGGCTATCTGATATGGAGGACGGTGCTCCTGTCTTATTCACTTATGCAATGGACAGCATTTGTACCTAGAGCATTGCAGACATATCATGATATGCACAGGGTCAGCAAGAAGAAGCACACCAAAGGGGCCCAGGAATTCTGGGAGTAGTAAGGCAATGCTGGACCCCTGTATGAATAATGAGAAAAATAAACAACATGACCGACTTTCATTACTACTACAATATGCCTAGGGTTCAGGAACCCTGAACTACCAACATAAGGCCTGATTGTGAATTGATTCTGGATTATCTATAATGGAAATAAAATTAGACTGACAACCGAAGTTTCTGTAGCTATAACAGAAGAAAATGGAATCGAAACATCAATGCCGAGGTTTACCACAAAGATGATATAAACAAAATCTTAAAGTAAGCTAACAGACTAGAGAAGATATTTGAAAAGGAAATAAATGGATAGAAGTTTACCAAATACACATTGTAGTTAAGTAACAAATATTTGACCAGCTTTGAATGTGAATACCATAGAATCAATTTCTTAGGTACAAGATTAAATGTAATTTTTTTTCAAAAATAAATAACTGTGGTGATTATTGAGAATTTGAATGGTCAAATTCAAAAGTTTGACATTATGTTGCAGGAACTGTAATTTCTCTGCACTATTGACTATTAATAGGGCCTACATTCACATTAATGCACTAAAAGCAAAGTTCATTTGCAATAGACATGTCATAACATCACTAATATATTTACACACACCCAAAAAAATTCAAGGGGAAAAAATCAGTAACATTTCTAGAGGAATTTTTTAAAGCTTAGACACATCTCAAAAATTCTGCAGATATTGAAAACAGAAGTCTCTAAAAATTATTTCAACGATGCTAAAAATTTTGGCTTCCATAGACTCAAAGGGATAAGAAATTGTCTTCTTAAAGTGTACTTTTAAAGGATGATATTTCGAAGTTGTATAGGTGAGAAGAAAATTTGTCTGGGCTATTTTACTTTCCTTCCACTCTTTCTTCTAGTGTTTATATGCTTTATATTCTTCACTATGTTGAGAAAAAAAGTGATTTATCATGGATATTGTTACACATAATTTTGCACTTTTCCCTCATCATGATATTTAGAGGTAGCAAGGTGAAATGCTTCTTTTATTCATTCTCATGAGATATAAAGACTCCTCAAAGAGGACTTTTTTTCTTGAAAAATATTTGGCCTCTGCTGAATCAAATAACTAAAAATTAAATATAGCTCTTAATGCTTCTAAAGATTTGCATTGTGATATAATCTAATTTCTATTATTCTGCCATTTTATTAGCATTTACATTTTTATAATCGTGCTGGCTCAAAACGGATATTATGTTTTTGTTAATGTTATCTAATTAATGCACTCTCTTATTCATAATAACTGCTATTATTGTTTAACTCTTTCAAAATTCTTAATAATTTCTGTATACTGAATTAATAGCTTTCAAAATCAGCATTATTTTAATATTTTATTATTGTAATAAATAAATATGCTTATGATTCAATTGCCTGAAGAAGTACACTTAAATTTGAAAATGAATATTAATCAATATCAGATATTAGCAATCAATTCAGCAGCCACACGGTGTTCATATCCCTGGCATCGCTGTGCAGATTAGAGATGATGGGAGGGTGTGTGAGCACGCCCCCACTTAGCAAGCAGATTATCAGAGCTAGAAATAAAGTAGGTATTTGGTTACTCTGTCTTTCAAAGTCTGAGGCTGAGGCTGAAACCAGATATCATAGTTTTTCTGAATACTGAAGCCAAAATTAAACTTCAGGGCAACTATTTGTAAAAAAAGAATTCCTGAATAAAATTAAGAAGAAAGAAAACAACATAAAAAATGGCCTAAGTCTATAAACAATCCCTAAAGAGAAATGTTGAATCATCAATAAACCTATAAAAACCTGCTTAACCTTGCCGGGAATCAGACAATGAAAATTAAAACAGCAATGAGATGCTATTTCATACCCATCAGGTTGGAAAATAAAAACCTAACATTAAATATCAAGCATTGGTGAGAATACATGTAAATGGAAAGCCACAGTGATTTACTAATACATGATAAATGTGAAGATTATATACTTAGAAACTAGCAATTTCATTTCTAGTCTAAATCCTAAAGAAACATTTGTACAGGTAAACCAGAGATAATGTGAGAGTTGAATTGTATCCAAATAAGGAAACACTATATAGCAATTAAAAAGAATAAATGGGATCTACTTGTGTCAATTTTAATAAAAATAATGCTTTGAGTAAAAAGAGCAAGCTGCAGAATAACAAATAAGATAATATTTACATAATATTTTAAAAGACACCAAATATGTATTTTGTGGCTACAAATACATAGTAAATATACACAGAAAATGCTTGGGAAGGTTACATAACAATTTTAAGAAGGCAGTTACCTCAGGGGAGGGAGCCAAATATAACTACTCTATTTTTTACTTATAAAATAAATCTAAAAAATGAAATCTCTGGAAAGTGAATAATATACTATTGCCCTCTTTCTACAGAGAGGAAACTAAAGTCCAGAGGTATGAAGTAACTGCCCTACAACTGCACAAGTAATTAGGGGTAAAGCAGGGATCCTAACTAAAGCTATCTGACTCCAGTGCCCATGCTCTTAATTATTAAAATACACTGTGCTGAATGGATAAAATGTTTCAGTGAGGTAATATGAACATATTTCTAGCTGATCCAGAAACACCTCTACAATAGTATTTCCATCACCCCAGAAATTTAACAAAGGAGAGATATCCAAATATCTAGTTCAAGCGAATGAAGATTCTCTTACAAAGGAATTAATAATTTACTGTGGACCGTGAAGTCTGAAGAACTCTGCAGCCAGTCATCCAGGGATCTGGTTGCTCTGGTAATCAGTGTTTCTGTGTGGGAAGCCAGCCTGACATTTCTCAGAAAATTTATATGACTTTCTATATTCTGAGAAATATCAGTTAAGAATTTGTGTGAAATTTAAAATTGAACAACCAGCACTGAGACCTTACTTATTCAAAAGAATCTACTAATGTCAAGTAGAAGCAAGTGCAAGAAGGAAGACTCGCCGGTGGAAGGATACTATTGCCATTCCTGAGAGTCAGGAGAGAAGTGGTCACATTAAAATCAGTCTTCTTGCTTGTAGCTAATACTGTATTATAAGGCATGTCATTCTTGCAAATAAAATATATTAAGAAATTTACATACATCACATATATTATACACATCCAATGAGTGACATTCCAAAAATTAATTGGCAATTTCAACAGGTAACTTTGTGTGGTATTCTTAATAATGCTAAGACATCTGTATGTTGTGTTATCGAATGTTGTCCACTGATGTTTGCTGGTGTTTGAATGTTTGCTATAAGCTACAGTTCTTTGGAAAGAAGACGCAATACTTTCATCATTGAAAAAGGGAAGGAGCTTGTGGTAGGTAGTATAATGGCATCCCCAAAGATGCCTGGATCCTAATCCCTAAAACTTGTGACTATATTACTTAATAAGGCAAAAAGGACATTGCAGGAGTGATTAAATTAAATATCTTGAGAGGGGAAGATTATCCTGTATGATCCAAGTGGGCCCAATATAATCATAGGAGTCCTGAAACAAAGGTAGAAGGAGGCAGATGGCCAGAGAAACAAAATATTTTAAAATGCTACATTGCTGGCTTTGAAGATAATGAAAGGGACCATTAGCTAAGGAATGCAGGTGGCCTCTAGAAGATGGAAAAGGCAAAGAAATGGATTCCCATAGAGTTTCCAGGAAAAAAAAAAGTACTGCTGACATCTTAATTTTAGCCCAGTGATACTTCTGACTTACCAACTGTAAGATAATAAAATGTGTTGTTTTAAGTCAGTAATTTTGTGGTAATTCATTAAAACAGCAATAGGAAACAAATTCAGAGTTTGTATACAACTTGAAGAGGCTTTGGATTCACTCTTAATAGTTTAACCACAATGAAAAATGAAATAAAATTTTCCACATTGGCAATATTTGTCACAATGCAAAGATCAAGAATATAGAACAGTGTGATTAACACTTCCCATGTTTTAAAATTTTTATTTTGAGTGACTTTTAAACATTTGTTTTATGTCTTTCACTATTTTAAATTATTTTATTTGATCTTCACTTCGTGTAAAGAGTTACTGGAAAAAGTTGCTGCTATTAATGACTTCTGCTATCAAATGACAATATCAGCTAGCCATCATTTTTACGTGTTACTGAAATATATAATTTTGTCACAATGTATTGTTTCATCATAATATAAAAATATGCATTATTATATCTTTTTTAACAGATAATCCTGTAAATTTTTATGTAACTCTGTCACGGAAAAATGATTCTTTGTTTATTATTGTTGTGGCTCACTACAATTCTAAAATATGTAAGTAAATTATTATAAAAATATAGAATTTTATGATTTTAGGGATTCCTGAGGCTTCCTGATTCTTGAAGATTAAAACCGTGTTTAGAATTTGGCAACACAAGGCAGCAATGTGCAGGGGTGTAACTCCTCTTAGAGAGTATAAAACTAGCATATCCTTTTTTGAGTCCATACAGTCAAGGCAATGTACTGTAAAAACTACAGCCTGTCAGACTTATAGTTTCATCCAATCAACACTAGCAGAAAACAAACTGAGTGCTATAAACAAAGATGAATTGCTGGAAAATTGTGATACACCAATGATTATAATCATACTGATTCCATTGTCTCCACAGTATAAGAATAATGTTTGAAACATTCCACGTTTACAGTACCGTTGGGTTGAATGAGGAATAACTGAAATAGATTCTGAGAGAGCTAGCCTTATTGAATAGTTCTCTATTCCTGAGACTGATTTCACAGTATTGTAATTTGAGTCTTTCCATATTACAAATGGGAAAATGCAGACTTAGAGTACCTAAGTTAGTGACACAAATTCCCAAATTCCTACCTTATGTGATGCACTGAGCCATTTACACATGTAATCAGCTAATGAGATATATGCATAGTCTTTGAATTAGACATTTCTGGTGTTGGACTTGCTCACTGTGTTCTACGTTTAACTATTTCTATGAAGTGAATGCAATGTAAACCAATCACTGGCAGACTAAGACATTAAAGGAACCACTTTTCATATTATGTTTCTATTATGATCATATATATGGCCGGAGATTTC
Source organism: Pteropus medius (assembly GCF_902729225.1). Classification (NCBI taxonomy): domain Eukaryota; kingdom Metazoa; phylum Chordata; class Mammalia; order Chiroptera; family Pteropodidae; genus Pteropus; species Pteropus medius. The sequence goes on from NW_024340849.1 coordinate 26,047,405, forward strand.
AGCGGCTTTTAGGAAAATGACTTAAACTACTCAAACAAAACCTCATGGCTCGACACCTCCTCTGCCAGGGAATGAAATTATGGCCTTCGTGTCACAATGAACGGTGTGTATTGGGCATAAGTGTTCCTTAGCAGCTGGGGCAAGGATGAGGACCTCTGGGAATGGTTCCATGATAATTGAACCTCAAACATAGAAAATAACCTTCTACTCCAGTGTCCTAATTAAGACTTCTGAAATTGAGATAGCGAAAGAAAAAGAATCCATTCTTTTTATTCAGACATACTAACAGAAAAGTGTAGCCGAACATCTGTTGTAGGTTTAAAACAAAATCACAACAACCAAAACACTTTTATTTTTATGATTTACCTGAAGTAGAGCCTGCCTTTTCAGACTTTGACTAGACTGAGACCTCGGTTGCTCTGCATTCTCCTGGCTGTAGCTGATGGGCTCTCTCCTTTTTCTCGTAATTTGAATACCTTGCATATTCTAACTGTCCAGTTCCCCCACTCTCTTTTAGTCTCTCAAATAAAAGTAATACCAATGAGATAAATAGTATGTCCTTTAATTTGAATAATTAAACTTTAATCATGGAATATTTAAGCTGAAAGAATCTTTAGTGATTATCTCTTTCAACCACTTTCATTTTTAGAGTCACAAAATAAGATCAAAGTGATTTTGGCCTCGCTGAATATTACTTTTAATCCAGAGTCCTTTCTATTTAACCATAGATAATATGTAGACTCCTATTTTCTGTCTTTTCTCCTAATTTTGCTTAATTTCAGGATGTTAAAAGTCCAACATGGGCTTACATTCACATTGCTAACTATCACATTTTATTTTCAGACACAATCAATCTTTAGGAAAAAAAAATCTTTAGATGATATTTAGTTGCATAAGCAAGCAATAAATATGAGGCTTTGGTGAAGTCATAATAGTTCAGTTTGTTACAAATCATCAAAAATATGTCAGGAGATACATTTCATAAAATTCATTTAATTACAATGATAAACTTCTGAGGTATTCTAAAGAGAATACTTTCAAATCCATATATATATTTAATTTCTTGTATTCCCTCATGCCAAAGTTTATTGTTCAAATTAAATATGTTTGTGACCCAGCACTTTTATTCATTATAACCAGTGCAATGTGTTTTTTCTTTATAGCATTTGTCATTCTCATAACAGTACAACTATATGTGCACCTATTTGTTAAATGTCTCATTATAAGTTCCATATGGCCAGAGTCTAGTCTGGAATTGTTCATTTATTTTTGAAAAATTAATGCAATGTTATGGTATTGAATCACAGGAGTATAAGCTAATTTTTTTCCTCAGCAGAAAACCCTTTGATCTTCCTTCATAGTCATAGATTCAGGAGCTATGCTGGGAATAATTTCAACTTTTATTGCATGAAGTTGTTGTGTTAATGAGAATAATGATGTGCATCAGGAATTTTTTGAGTGTCTATTACGTGCAAGATTCTGGGTTTTAAAGAGCTCCAACTTTTTTTTTCAATTTAATCATAAATTTGAAGAATACAGTATAGAGCAGATATGAAGAATATTGTGAGTTGAATGGTGTCCCTCAAAGAGATATGTTGTAATCCTAATCTTCAGTACTTATAATGTGACCGTATTTCAAAATAGGGTCTTTGTGGATGTAATTAAGTCAAATCTAGGTCATACTGGATTAAGGTGGGCCCTAATCCAATATGATTGGTGTCCTTATAAGAAGAGGAAAAGAGACACAGACACTAGCAAAGCAGAGAATGCCATGTGAAGGCAGAGACAGTGATTGGAGTTATGCATTAGGAGTCAAGGCATACCAAGGATTACCTGCAACCACTAGAAGTTAGAAGAGCATGGAATAGATTTTTCTCTCAGACTTCTAGGGAGAATCAGTCCTGCTGACACCTTGATTTCAGACATCCAGTCTCCAGAAATATAAGAAAATTAATTTCTGTTGTTTTCAGCAACCAAGTCTTGGTATCTTGCTATAACAACCCTAAGAAACTAATACAAAGATTTAATGTGGTGTGGTGAATTTATACCTGAGCAGTAGAAAGACAGGAGTTTGCATTCTAGCTCTTCTATTCCATGACTGTGTAATAAAGCAAGTTACTTAACTATCTCTACTAATTAGTTTCTTCATTTATAAGATAAGGATTGTTATATATACTCTAAAAAGTTACCATGAAGATTAGAGATAAATTTTAAATATCTAATGTAATGTCTGGCAATGATATGTATTCAATAAATTGTTAACATTGTTACTCATTACTAAAACATTTAACTATGTTTAACTTTAATATTGTTTAAGATCAGAGTCACAATGTATATTACTTCACTTTTAGTTTACATTGCCTGTACTACTGGAATGCACACACTTCAGATACTCAATAAATATTTTTAGATTGACGTAATGGTTTTGAAAACAATTGCGAAAGTGAATAGCAGGTACCTAAGCTGTCCTCTTTCTTCATGTTTTAAAAAATACAGGGAGAGAGAATGATCTATCAGTATCAGTTTACTTGAAATTCACAAAAATATGCAGCCATTTAGGAAGAGCATGGAAAGGTTTCACTTGGGCCTTGACCAGGAATCATATGACACAGAAGGCATTTTTTAGAAAGTGGTGTGCCCCGTCCTCACTGACTGTCCAAGAAACCAAGCAGCGATTATTCTTTGAAGTTTCAGTATCTGTCCGTGACTTTTCAGACATATCTCTCTGGAAATTATAAAGTTGAATGAAATTGAACATTTGTTAGTAGTGCTTGCTCATTAGTTCATTTCCCTCTTTGAAAATATCATATTTAATATGCATTGGGGAGGATTCCTGTCTCATCTTGATTGATCACCTGTAAACTACTGGGGACAATTCCTGTTGGTGAATGAGAAACAAACTCGTTTATCTTTATATCATATCTGTTGCAAATTAAAGTAAAAATGTAGAGTTTGCACACTAAAACAGTTCTACTGTGGAGCAATATGGCTATAAAACAGCATGCTAACAAGCATGACATGATGAATGAAATACAATAAACTGCCATGATTTCCATTACTCCCCCAAGCTGATCTCAGGAGTCTCATCTACTGGGGACACAATAACAGTATTCCAGGGAGCCCAGTAAACCACCTTGAGGGCGGTGATCCTCAGCTTGCCCAGGGTAGCCGTTCAACCAAGCCAAGACGAGAAACACTAGGGCTCACAACACATCATTTCCACATATCTCCTGCCACTGAATTTGAACACACATCTTGACAACCATAAAATATACAATATTGGCAAGGGGTGGGAACAATGTTAGAACAAGAAGTACTTTGACCTCGCATGATGCAAAAGGAAGAAGGAACAAGAACTAGGAGCTTTTCAGATTTCCCAAGAACAAAGGGCCAAGGGTGAATGACTTGTCCCTTGCTTACTTTTCAAGGCACTATTTTAATAAGAGCTGGAGAGTCATTACTTTGGAGAGATTTTAAGTTTGAAAAGAGTTCCCAGCACAGATCAAAACCAATTTAATACACTCCCTTTTTTTTTGGATTGCATCCATACTTTACAGGAACTTATAACTTGGCAAATTTGAAATATATATAGGGGTAAATCCTCCTACAAAGTACTTCACTGCACTATAATTTTTTTAATAATGTAGGTCAAGTTTTAAGTTCTGTGTACCTAGCAATATTGAAGTCTGTCACTCACACTATGCCATATGGAGTCCATCTTTCTCACTTTCCTAGGCCTCTCACAATCTAAACTCTCCATCTCATAGCTCCCCTTTGTCTCTAAAATGTGAACTTGTCTGGCCAATTTCTTAATTTTCCTAGAATATTAAAGATTTTTTTCAGTTGGATAATACAGCATTAACCATTCATTAAAAAGAATTTTTACATTGACTTTATGTTCAAATTTTATTTAATGAAGGAAGGAAGGAAGGAAGGAAAGCTTGTTTTCAACAAACATCAGGCAGTCTAGTAGACTCTCAAGAAATACTTCAACAAATTGATGGCAAATACAGCAACTTATTAGCAAATCAAATAAATATTTGGTTGATTTTGTGATCCAGGTGGGGTGTGGATTATCAAGAAGTCATGTCAAAAATACTGATCTTGGTAGCTTCCCATCTAGCTAGTAATGGCTATATTTATACTTCCACCTGAAACAACTTAACATATACATGGAATATATGAAATAATGGTTCTCAACATGCTGAAGGAAATAATGAAGGAAAGTGATTCCTGTATATGGGAATCAAATGAGATGAGCCCTTTGATTGTCCCTATTTACTGCTGAGAGAGAACTTCTGGGGTGCAATGCACAGAGTGAGAACTCAGAAGGAGCTCAGTGGACTTCTTTAGTTGAGAAGAGGATGTAGAAGTCCAGAGGAGCCAGATGGCTAAAGTTTGCAGAGAAAAAATATTTGAGAGGAGAGAACTACACAGAAGGACAACTATGGAGTTCAGCAGAGGGAGCTACTTTGAGTATTCAGCTGAGTACTGATCAGCAGCACATGAATGTGAGGGAACATCCTAAAGCTGGAAAAAAACTGCTCCAAAAGATTAGAGGGAACAACCTTTAGAGCTCACACAGGGACAGAAATAGTTTGTGTATCCACCAACTTGAGTGAAATTCTTTGTAATTCCCAGGGCATCAGGTGGAGAAGAGCTTTGCCTTAGTAGTAGAGAATAATTAACGCTAGAACAAATGTTGTTTTTGGTCTACTTAAAAACCCTAAAAGCAAGACCTGAAAGGATCAAAATGTTTCCAAGTGACTTAACTGTATCCTAGAACAAAACTTGATAATATTCATAAGAATATAGGAATACAAAATATTCAGTACCCAACAAGTTAAAATCTACACTATCTGGCATAGGATCAAAACTATTAAGTATGTAGAAGCTTCCAAGCAAGATGGTGTAGTAAGTTAATGCTGTGCTCATCTCCTCTCACAACTACATCAAAATTACAACATCTACAGAAAAGCCATCATTGAGAGTTGCCTGAAGTCTAGCTGAACAGAATTCCTACAACTGGGGACACACAGAAGAGGACACCTTGAGACTAGAAGGAGAGGAAAAGATGCAGAACAGGCTGATGCAGAACCTGTGTGTGGTGGTTGAGAATCTGGAGGGATGTTTCACTTTGGAGTTCCCCCTGGAAGAGCAAGGTATAGCAGCCCTACCTAATACATAGAAACAAACGCAGGGAGGCATCCAAAATGAGGAGACAAAGAAACATGTCCCAGATGAAAGAATAGAACAAAGCTCCAGAAAAAGAAGTAAATAAATAGAGACAAGCAGTCTACTAGATGCAGAGTTCAAAATGCTGGTTATATGGTGACTCAAAGAACTTCAGGGAAGAGTAGGTGAACTGAGTGAAAACTTTAACAAAGAGATTAAAAAAATCATTAAAATTGAGATAGAGACTATAAAGAATCAATCAGAAATGAAGAATACAATAATTGAAATGAAGAATACATTAGGAAGAATCAACAGATTAGATGAAGCAGAGGATCAAATCAGCTATTTAGAAGATAAGGTAACAGAAAACACAAGTTAGAAAAGCAATAAGAAAAAATGCAAAAAAAAAAAATAAGACTAGTTTAAGGGGCCTCTAGGAGAACCTCAAGCATATGAACATTTACATCATAGGATACTAGAAAGAGAGGAGAGAGAGCAAGGAATTAAAAACCTATTTCAAGAAATAATGATGGAAAACTTCCCTAACCTGGTGAAGAAAATAGACATACAAGCCTAGGAAGCACAGAGAGTTTCAAAGAAGATGAACCCAAAGAGGCCCACACCAAGACACATCATAATTCAAATGCCAAAGGTTAAAGACAAAGAAAGAACCTTAAAAGCAGCAAATGAAAAGCAGTTAGTTACCTACAAGGGAGCTCCCATGAGACTGTCAGCTGATTTCTCAACAGAAGCTTTGCAGAACAGAAGGGATTGGCGGGAAATATTCAAAATGATGAAAAGTCAGGACCAACGACCAAGATTACTCTACTCAGAAATGCTATCATTTAGAATTGAAGGACAGATAAAGAACTTCTTAGACAGAAAAAGCTAAAGGAGTTCATCACCACCAAGCTACTATTACAAGAAATGTTGGAGAGACTTCTTTAAGAAGAAGAAAAAAGATAAAAATTATGAACATTAAAATGGCAATAACTACTTATCTATCAACAATTGCTTTAAATGTAAATGGGTCAAATGTTCTAATCAAAAGATAGGGTGCTTGAATAGATAAGGAACCAAAATCCTTAACATATGCTTCCTACAAGAGATTCAGTTCAGATCAAAAGACTTGTATAAACTAAAAGTAAAGAGATGGAAAAGATGTTTCATGAAAATGGAAACAAACTAAAAAGCTGGGGTAGCAATACTTATACCAGACAAAACAGACTCTAAAACAAAGCCTGTAACAAAAGACAAAGAAGGGCCCAGTAATCCTAGTATTGATCCAAAGGAACCCAAAACACTACTTTGAAGGGACATGTGAATCCACATGTTCATTGCAGTATTATTTTCGGTAGTCAAGATATGGAGACTATCTGGGGGTCCATCAATGGATGAATGAATAAAGAGGTGGTTCATATATACACTAGAATATTACTCAGCCATAAAAAAAAAAACAATGAGATCTTGCAATCTGCAACAACATGGATGGACCTAGAGGAAGTTGTTCTGAGTGGAGTAAGTTACACAGAGAAAGACAAATGTCATATGATTTCATTCACCTGTGGAATCCAAAAAACAAAATAAACAAACAAAGAAAACAGAAACAAACTCATAGACTCAGAGTACATTTTGATGGTTGCCATCTAGAGAGGTGTTTGGAGGTTGGGTAAAAAAAGTAAAGAGATTAAGAAGTATAAATTGGTAGTTACAAAATAGTTATGGGGATAGCATAAGAAATATAGTCAATAATATTGTAATAACTATGTATGGTGTCTGATGAGTACTTGATTTTTCAGGTGATCATGTTGTAAGTTATATAAATGTCTAATCTCTATGTTGTACACATGAAACTAATATAATATCATATGCCAAATGTAATTTAAAAATTTAAAAATTATTTTTAAATTATCAAGCATGCAAAGGAGCAAAAAATAAATAAATAAAATTCACAGTGAAGAGAAAAAGCAATTAAAGAAAACTAACCCAGAAATTACACAGATGATAGAATTAGTAGAACAGGACACAAAAACAGTTATAACTGCATCTCATAAGTTCAAGAAGTGGAAGGAAATATTGAAAATGTTAACAGAGCCATAAAAGATATAAACACAACCTAAATGGAACTTGAGAGATGAAAAGTACAAAGTCCACAATAAAAAATATACTAGATGGTATAAATAGTAGCTTTAACGTTGCAGAAGAAAGTGAATTTACAGTTATTAAAATAGAAACTTTCCAAAAGGAAAGCAGGGAGAGAGAGAGAGAGAGAGAGAGAGAGAGAGACTGAGAATTATATAAAAAAAAATAAAGTGGGGATAAATGAGCAATACTTAGAATGTTTGAAGAAGTCCAAAATAAACAAATACTTAGAGAAATAATAGTCATACATTTTCCAAATTTGATGAAAACCAAAAACACACAATCCAAATATTTCAATGCCCTGCAAACCACCGAAATTGAAGAAAGCTAGCAAGTCACATCATAATTGAATTGCTTGAAATCATAATTTAGAGTAGCTGGCAAGGGGTGTGGAAGTGGAAGGGATGTTATGACAGAGAACAAAGATAAGGATGACAGTTTCTTGTTGGAACCATGCAAGAGGGAAGAGAGAACACTATCTTTACAATATTTTTTAAAAAATAAATCTAGGAATATTTATCCAGTAAAAATTTCCTTTATAAATGAAAGAGAAATAAAGACCTTTACAGTTATATAAAACTGAAAGACCCATTCACCAGAATATCTACATTATAAGAAATATTAAAGGAAGCCCTGTATGCGGAAGAAAAATCTAGATATACAAAAAGAAAAAGAAATTAAGAATATTAAAAATTAGTTGGATAAATAGAGACACTTCTTATTACTTGAATCTCTTTAAAATATGCTGAACTGGTTAAAGCAAAAATAATAGTATAGATTTAAAGCATATATAAAATTCATATATATGACAAAACTTGTTTAAAGTCCACAAGGCAAGATATGGAATTATACAATTGAAAGTCTTCAGGTAAATATTCAGAAAAGGAATTGCTGAATCATATGGTAGCTCTATTCTTAAATGTTTTTGAGGACCCTTCATATTGTTTTCACAGTGGCTGCACTAATTTTCCTTTCTCTCCACATGCTCTCCAACACTTGTTATTTCTAACAGGTGTAAGGCTCATTGTGGTTTTCATTTGCATTTCCTAGTAATTAATGATGTTAAACATCTCTTCATGTGCCTGTTGGCCATCTATATGTCTTCCTTAGAAAAATGTCTATTCAGGTCCTGTGCCAATTTTTAATTGGTTTGGTTGTCTGTTTTGTTGTTCTTGTTGAATTGTATGAGTTCTTTATATATTTTTGGATATTAACCCGTTATTGAAGTATTATTTGCGAATATCTTCTCCCATTTGGTTGGTTCTCTTTCAGTTTGTTGATGGTTTTCTTTGATGTGAAGATTTTTGGTGTGATGTAATCTCGTTTGTTTATTTTTTGTTTTTGTTTCCCTTGCCATTGGAGTCAAATCTACAAAAACATTGCTGAGACTAATGACCAGAAGCTTAGTACTTATGTTTTCTTTTATGTATTTTATAGTTTCAGGTCTTAAGTTCAAGGCTTTAATCCATTTTGAGTTAATTTTCATGTATGGTATAAGATAGTAGTTTAGTTTCATTCTTTTGCATGTGGCTGTCTCAACACTACTTACTGATGAGACTTTCCTTTTTTATTGTATAGTCTTGGCTCTTTTGTTGTAAATTAGTTGTCCATATATGTGTGATTTCATTTCTGGGCTCTCAATTCTGTTCCATTGGCCAGTGTGTCTGTTTTTCTGCCAGTACCATGCTGTTTTGATGAATATAGCTTTCTAGTATAATTATGGAAACAATGTAATAGTCCATTGGCCAGTAAATGGATAAAGATGTGGTATACACACACATGCGCGTGAGCGCGCGCACACACACACACACACACGCATGCGTGCACACACACACAATGGTATACTATTTAGCCATAAAAAATATGGAGTATTGCCATTTGTGATAACATAGATAAACCTTGAGGGTATTATGCTAAATGAAATAAATCAGAAGGAAAGGGACAAACCCATACAATTCCACTCGCACGTGCATTAAAAGAAGTAACAAACAAAACAAAAATAAACTCAGAAATGAATGACAGATTGGTGGTAACTATATGAAAGAACAAAATAGGTAAAGGGGGTCAAATGTATGGTGACAAATAAAAACTAGACTTTTGGTGGTGAGCACACTATACTGTATAAGTATATTAAATTGTGTTATATACCTGAAACTTATATTGGTTTATGTTATAAGCCAATGTTACCTCAATAAAAACAAACAAAAACAGCTCTTTGATTTAAACTGCTATTCCTATTGCCTTCTTTTCTCTAAGTGTCTACTAAAGAACATGTATAAAATATATAATTTATTGAACCACTGATAGCTTTCACAACTCTTATACAGTTTACCCATTAAAAACAAAAGATAATAATGCTTCATTTTCCTTATGCAATAGAATGAAATAAAATTGCAAATGAAAAACTAAGAATTGATCTGCCATAGGATCCAGCAATCCGTCTACTCAGTATTCACCCCAAAGACTTGAAAACCCATATCTAAAAAGATATTTGCAAACCGATATTCATAGCAGCATTATTCACAGTGGCCAGGACATGGAAGCAACCGAAGTGTCTTACAATAGATGATTAGATAAAGAAGTTGTGGCACATATATGCAATGGAATATTACTCAGCCATAAGAAGAGATGAAATACTGCCATTTGTGACAACATGAATGGACCTCAAGATAATCATGCTCAGCAAAATAAACCAGATAGAAAAAGTTGAAAATCACATATCACTGATACGTGGGATATAAACCTAAAAGCCACAAATGAACGGGATAAATAAACAGAGAGTTATGGACATGATCTATAGACTAGTGTGTACCAGAGGGTAGGGGAGAGGGGGAAGAAGGGAGGTAGATGGGGTAAAGGGGGTCAAATATGTGGTGACAGAAAGAGATCTAACTATGGGTGATGAACACACAGTGTAAATATATATATCTTACTGTTAAAGTGTACAGCTGAAACTTAATGGATTTCGTTAACCTATGTCACCATAAAAAATTAATTAATTAATTTAAAAATTCTTTTAAAAATTGTAAATAAAGGAATTTTAGAATTATGAAGTCTTTCGAAAATAACAAAGTGTTTGGGATGGGACACAATATGAATCCAGAGAAAAGATTATGAAATAGAGGCCAGTGTCAGGATTTGGTTGGCCTTCAGTATTATCAAATATGAAATGCTGACACATGTGGCAAAATTTTCAAAAAGATTCTGATTCCTTTAGACTACTTCGGAATGCTTTGCATTGACAGAGGCCGCAATCCCCATTTAAGAAAAATCCAGTCTAGTTTCATTCTGGATAGCCAAATTCCTCTTACGGTATGCATACTTCGGGATCACGCATTTCAAGAGAGAAATGGAAAAACTGTTTTTTGCCCTGAGGAAGGCCAGAACAATTTTAATGTATCGAAATCCTAAAAGAATTTCAAGTTATAAAAGCCGCTCATACGGGAATGAGGTTTTGAAATTGCTGAATGTGAAGGATGTTTGAGGATAATGAAGTATTTAACTTTAAGAAGAGAGGACTTAGGAATTTTTGATGGTTATCTTCAACTCTATAGAAGAGTGATTAGATTTATTCTGAATGTATCTTATGGTCACAAAGTGGTCAGAAGTAAGAACCACACCTAAACAATACAGCAATTTCAGCTTAATGTAGGAAAGAAAATTTTAATAAATGAAACTACAATTGGATATCTCAATATATTGAGTTGTCCATTCTTAGAAAGTTTATAATAGAGAAAATATTAATGTGATCCTCAATAGCAAAACAGATCAAACTCCAGGTGACAAGAGTCATGTCAACTCTTGGAATTAGATGCTAGCTCCATGATTTGTGAGTATAGAATGTTTTTGGAGCTCTTCAAATTATATCCCAATCAAAGTCTTAGCATTCCCATTAGTTATAAAGCGTACCTGACATACTGCAACATATATAATCTCTCTTTCTTATTATTCGATACACTCGGAAGTGATTATTCACCACTTCCAAAGATACCTTATTTCATTATTGGATCGTTGCAATTGTTAGACATTGTTTTCTTAGTCGATGAACATAGGCAAGCGAGTCCACCTTCTTGAGTCTCAGTGTTCTCATCCATAAAACGAAAGTTTCAGTTTCCAATTTCTGTGCATCCAGTATAAGCCTAGTCATCATGAAAGGCTATGGTTCAGTTCTAGACCTCTGTTTTGGAATTCCTCTAAGTGTCAATTTATGAGCAACACAAAAATATCAGTCTCATTAGGTGATAGTCAAATCTTGTTTTCAACCAAAAACTGCATCACCAGCTTGATCACTCATCTTATTCACTAGACTTGGCTCTGAATGACTTTTAGCTATTTCCAGAAATCAAATCCATCTGTAAGAGACAAAGATTTACCACTATTGAGATCTTTAAAAAAAAAAGTGGTATAGGCTTTGAAGAAAATTCCAAAAAGAAGAGTTCAAACAGAATTCTGAGCTATAGCAGCATCACTAAAATAATTGTATAATTGCCCAAGGGACAAAAGTTTTTCGAAGGTATAAGTTCTGATGTGACAAAAAAATAGTGAGATAGCATATTTAATTCACAAAAATATTAAGTAACAATATCAAGCAGCATGTGAGAGAGATGGAAAATCATAAGCCTTACAGAAGTCTAGGGAGGGATGGGAGTCACATTATATTGACTAGTCAGAGAAGGTTAGGCTATGAAGTGTGGACAGACTATTAGCATCTATTATCTGAATGAAAAAACATATTTTACTTTATCAGAATGTACTAGTTGGTAATACTAGCTAGCTTTCACTGAGAAAAGTGCTGAATTCTGAGAGACTAAACAAAATATACAGTTAAGCTTTACCTTGGCAGATGACTGAAAGGGCAAGGTCAAGAGCCAGGGCCACAGTAGACTGAAGTGAGTAGCATGCCAGCAGGTTGGTCCTCACTCTCTCTGCCTCCCTGGTAACACACTCAGTTCTCTTACCTTCAAAGGTCAGCATTTCCTAAAGGAGTGATTATCTCATCTACCACCAGCCACCACCACCAAAGAAGCGTATAAGCAACAAGTAATGAACAGAAGCAGAGTCTCCTCTTCCCATCAGGGAGGCAAGAGAAGACTCCAAGAATCCAGATACATGGCTGGCTCCTTTAAACAGCTATTTGGTCCTTAATCCTCATTTGTCTACCCAAGTTTACAGGTTTTTGCTTTTTTATTTTTCCCCCTAGAAAGATGCTCTGGAACAGAACTCTCAATTCTGACTTTTATAACCATGCCAGAGGAATGGCTATTAAATGACAAGATTATAAGGACATTTAGTAACATAGAGATGGGTTTACAAAAGAATGCTGGAGATGATGAAAATGATCTTTGCCTTCTTAGAAGTGTCACTCGAGTGAAATCTACTTGCTCTTTCTATGCCTCAAAGAGAGCAGGGAGGGGGAATGTCAAGAAATGGGTGTGTCACATGTATTGCGAATCTCTAAGTGTTCTAAAAGTCTTTTGCAATCCACATGGCTGGCGTTTGCCTTCCAGACCACTAAAATAAATAATTTAATTAACTCTTCCAAAGAAACATAATCAGACTTAATTGGAATTTGTGCTGATCAAAATATTTGAGTGTTGGAAATGCATAACTGGAAAATAAATGGTAGAAAAAACATTGTTAGTTGGTGTCAGTAAATTGAAGTCGAGAAGTACTTGAAGAGAAAATCAGAACTTAATGTACAAGCGTTTGCACTTCATAAGAATTCAGTTTAGCACTCTGGTAGCTTTTTCTTGGCCCCATTTCCCAAATTCTTAATCTGTAGAAAATATGTCGAAAATGAGTCAATAACAAAGCTTGCCTCTGAAACAGGAGGCTCAACAACAAATACTGCCCAACTGTCATTGTTTAAGCTGCAGTTTACTTATGAGCAATTGAATCTCATTATTTCAGCCAAATTATGTTTTACTGCAGTGAGAAGCCAGAAAAAATAATTTAAACTGTGTTTTTTTCCGCACTTCAGATTTCAGTGATATGAAAAAAAACATTGAGCTCTCAAGAAAACACGAATGTCTTTTTAGCCAACAGGAATGTCTCAGGAATGATAACCAGAAAGTTTTGTTGACCTAGAAATTAGAGAAAAAACAGCATTTTAGCCATATCGTTATCATCCATATAGTTATTTAGAAAGTGATTGTTTCTATATAGAAAGTAAACAGTGAATATTTCTAAAAGTTATGTGTGTTTGGCAGAAAAATACAAAGAAGGTTATATTTTTCTCAAGATTCGCCTTGCTACACGACTAAGAATTATCATTAGTAGTAATAAAACTACTACAAATTGAGTGAGGCAATGTGCTAATTTACATGGATTATCTCTATTAAGTGTTACAGAAACATTGTGAGGTGCTTCTACAGATAAGAAAACTGAGATTCAAAAATATAAGTAATTTGCTTGAGATTAACTAGCTAGCAAGTAGATGTACCCTCAGTATGGCAAATATATCATTGGATTCAGTCTCTTTTCTCCATCTCTGTGGTCCTCATTTTCAAGGCAAAGATTCCTACATGATAATCACTAGCATCCTAGGTTATATCTGTAGAGATAGACATTACATAATCTCAGAGATGCAAAGAAATAAAAGTGTGTTGCATGTATGACTGCTCTAATTTTGCTCTGGAGTCTCTATTAATGCTGAAGTTGGCACTTTCCCCCACCTTATCAACACATTAAAAATACCACGGTCTCTGCCACTTTAAACCAGCCTATTTTAGCATATTTCAAGATGTTACAAAAAATATTTTTATCGATTCAAAGTTCAAATATTTTTTCTCAACTCAGAGGTGGGCCCATCTATTTCCTTCTATCCCAAATGGTGACTGGGTGTAGAGAAAGCTCACACATCCTTATGGAGATTGGTAGAGGTGGCTAGTTTGCTTGCTACTTTCATTGACCTTTGTGGGGATTTTCCTTGCCTGCTTGACCAAGGCTGCTGGTGCTTAACTTCCAGCTCCCTCCTGCCTCACTCACCAAAGCTTACTCCACATTATGGACAGGCAAGGGGAACGGACACATGAAGTCCTGAGACAGCTCCTTCTCACCAGAGACGTTCTTCCATTGTGCTACTACTGCTTGTTCCACCCAAGGCTGGTTCCAAGCACTGGGTGAGTCAATCTCCTCCACCAATTCCAAATGAGAGGCAGGACTCCCTGTTTTGGATTTTTTCCTCAATATTTTGTAAAGTACTTTCTTCCTTGCTTCAAATCCCACTGGATGAGTAGAAAGCAATGACCATGCGCTTTTTATTTCATGTCTTCCTCCAAGAATCTAAGGCCTTTTTCATTCCCCTTTCTTTTCTGAGATGAATTTCTTTTACATAATACCCTCTCCTTTCCTAGATGACAGAAATGCATAAGTGCAGCAAAGAAAGACACCATATTAGAAAGAAGACACCATATTAGAAAGACACCATATTAGAAAGAAGGAAAAAATACATAAACAATCCTGTAGTGCAGTGAAAAGAATTCTTTTTTCTTGATGGCTTTAGTAAAGTCATGAGCATGAGTCATGGTGATTCCGTGTGGATTCTATGTCCAATCCGAATTTATCATTTTGGAAAGGGAATGGAACACCCTCACTAGCCAGACCTGAGTCAAGTGTCAATGTGGTAGACGTGGTAAGGATGAGAGAGAAAAGGGGTTAGCTCCATCCAACATGAACAGAGTTTTGGAGAGGAGAGTTTAATAAGAAAGAAGAGACTTGTTACAGACTATACATGATTATGCATAGTCTGCATAATGGATACAGTGGAATGCCTTATTTTATCATTAATTTACATTAATTTCACTCTACATACTTGGAAGAACCAAGATACAGAAACATATAAACCAAAGTATATTTAAGTATCTATGTGTCTATCTTTTATCTATCACCTATCTATCTATCTATCTATCTATCTATCTATCTATCTATCTATCTATCTATCTATCTAATCTATCTATTCCTTATGTCTCAGAAACTTGGCCTTTACGATCCTAAGGAAATAGTTCTCAGACTAAAGGCAAAGTCAAAACTAAAAGTTAATTCTGCTTTTCTGAGTATCGATTGTCCCAGGTTCTAGTGATTGGTTATTTAAGAAATTTTCAATATTATATTTCACTACATGAGATTAAAAAAACAAAAACAAAAAACTTATATCTTAACTTTTCAGTCTAATTGCCAATAAGTTATCACTCTTCTCACACACCTTCAATATACATGCATACTTAAGAGGCTATTCTGTATTCAAAGACTCATAATCAAGTACAGAGTTAAAATGTCTACATTCGTGGCATTCTATCCTGAGTTGTGGCAATATCTTCAAATTGCGGTACTGTGTTTTTGTTGTTTTTTGCTTGTTTGTTTAGTTTTGGTTTTTTGCACCTAAACTCTCTCTTCCGTAGTACCTCATGAGCACAAATGTCTTTTGCTCAATTATATGCAGTCTTTCTCCTGTCCTCAGGACAGAAGCCAGAGTCCCGAGTCTAGCACTTAAGACCTTTCATAATTTGGATCTGGTATATAGTTTCAAATTTTTTTAAAAACTAACATCGCTATACATCATTAGTTCTAAAAATTTAGGAAGCCTAGCATTTTAGGATCTTGCAAAATAGAGAATTCTAGGCTTTACCTGCTCCAGATTCTGATTCAAGAGATATGGCCCAGAAATCTATACTTTAAATGAACGTTTTTGTTAGAACAGATTAGGTTCCACTGCAATAACAAACAAAACTTCAAATCTTATGGGCTTTGAACAATCAAAGTTGATTTTCTTCTTGACAAAATATACAGCACAGGTCAGCTAGAGGCTCTTCTCTAGGACCAAGGCAGAAATGTTAACATTCACCTTAATTGGAAAAAAGAAAATATGCTGAACTTCTCACTAGCTCTTAAAACCACCACTTAGGAGTGACACCCATCTTTTCTGTTTATACTTCATTGGATAAAACGAGTATGGTGGGCACATTTAAACTCAAACTGATACAGAATTATTTGATAAATGGTATTTATACAGATATTCTGCAGACTTCATTTGGAAACAAATATCATATTTTTTATTCTGAGTTAGACTGTCAATTAAAAACCTGCCTTCAGTTTTCCTCTATACAGTTATACATCCATTACTGATGCTGACTTTGTCTTCCCTGTTTCTAGCTAGAGCAGAAATTCCAACTATAGGTTTATATCTTCTGGAGCTAAGAAGTCAAAAGACATTTTCTGCTCAATAATTTATTTGCTTTTATTGTATTTTTAATACTCAACTTGTTCAAAAATCATTTACTGTTTCTATAACATACAATATAATCTTATTTTTTAGAAAAAAAAATCTTTCAGCAATCAAATCCAAAAGGAATGTCAAGGAAGTTAACTTTATGTGCTCAGCAGAATACAATTGCTGATAGGTTATTTTCTAAAAATTTCTCTATAAATCAGTTGTTCGAAAATCTTTTATATTTCTCCTTTGGGACAATATCATACTGATTGAGATTTCTGGGAGAGTATTTGAATGCCTAATCAACTCATTAAGCTGTATGTTCAAAATGAAACAATATAAAATAAAACAATATAAAATAAAATACAACATCTTTAGCTCAATATAACACCTAGTAGTTCAATATAACAAAAAATCCTGAAATTCAAACCATATATTTGTTATGTATATTTTAAGCTAATACTAAGGCAAGCCTTTCTAATTAGAGAAGAATGAGAAGGTAGGTAAAGATTTTGCAGATATTTTGAAAGGAACTTATGTGCATTTTCAAGGGTTTATATGTTATTGGCAGTGGATCTTAATTATTCTTAATTGCCACTTCAAACTGTATGATGCCCTTGCCTTAATACATGTGTATCACTAATAATATTTCAAAATTTCAAGCTATGATTAGTCCATTGTTCAAATCATGATTGCAATAATAAGGGTGAGCATAAAAAAGTTAATGAGTAAGAAAAAAGGGAGAGAGAAAATATATTGTGCTTACTGGGAAAGAGTTTTTAAAAATAGAGTAGGAAAAAATAAAACCGAAGTGAATGTGTTTACGTTGTGATAAGCTGTTTGATGGGGGAATACCTGAACAATTAATGGTAAACTACAGAGGAGAAAGGGAGCATGGAATCTGTATGTGATCCATTTGAGGGAAAAATAAAGAAGCATTTGAGTCAGACAACTTATATAACCTAGGGCAGGAGAAAATGGGAGAATAAAATTGCTTGATTTTTAAAGTAATGAGACTGAGTGGGACTTGAGCTTGTGAGATGACAGAAGTAGGGGTGGGAAGGTAAAGGAGACAGATAGATGAGATGAGAAGGTGCATAAAAGTTATTTTCTTTAGTATTTAAGAACAACACAGGGTAAGTGTCATCTTCCCACTTAAGCTCCCTGAAGATGAGGCAGGAGTTCCCACAGTCCCACCCCTCATTATGAGCTTAGCCCAAAAGATATACTTGCTTTTTACTTGTTGATCAGTGATGCCCAGCAACATTCTGGGTAGCTGCTGGACCTCACTGCATTAGGCCCCCACCTTCCTTTACCCTACTACCCTCTTCATGCTGAATCCTGGGAATTTCCCCAGAGAAGATCACAAATTAGATTGGAAGTAAGACTATTAACAAAAACGAAGCCAAGGAAAGAGAATTGGCAACAATGTAAGGAGGATGGTGCTTTCATTCAAATGAATCAAGTGTGTCTACTTGTAGATCAGATGCTGTGCTGTGAATTTCACATATAATTTCTATTTCACATGTAATTTCAATTTCAGATAGAACTTCTATTCAGCATTTAATTAGTCTTCTTAGTAATTATATTCTCAGCAAGCATAGACAGAAACCAGAGGCTATCTGGCATAGTCTCAGGTTCAAGTCTGAGGCAGAAAACCAGAGCAGGATTATAACAGGTAGGAACAGCTGGAGAGGTAGGCCTAAGGGCAAACTCCAGGGTCTCTGTGTCTGTACCTCTGCCTTTCCCACTTCTCCTACCTTGTATACCAAGGCACAATTGTATAGGAAGACTGGCTCTTAAAGCCTTCACATTGACATGAAAGTGAAACTAGCATTAGGTGCCAGCAGTCTAAGAACACCAGGCAATTTCTTTGGACTCAGAGCTTTGTGATAAATAAATCCTCTCATTTATGTATTATTCAGTCATGTATTGAATACCTTCTACATGCCAAGCACTAGGCTAGATTTTATTGTTACATATCAATAGAAGCTATAAATGGCAAACTGGAATTCCAGATATTAGTTAAGAAATGTGAGTTTGGAGGATAGCGATATCAAGCCCTTTACTCTCCTCTGAAATCAGACTACAATGCATTATTTCCTCAATTTCTCTTATCTTGACTACATGTCTAGAACACTGGTAGTTTAACAACAGTAACAAGTTCAATTGACCAGTGTGAGTTGACTATACCTGAAACAAAGGGAGGAACAGCACAAATTTAACTCTGAAGGGAGAAGGGTATAGTAGAGACACACAAAGTCTTGAGGAGTCAGTGCAGCAACTTCATGCAAATAAATGCAGGAAGTACATGCACAAAGTATAGAAGGAATAAGTCTAAGCTTTAAAATAAGAATAAACCTTCTTCAAAGAGATTGGCAACAAGGATAAACACATTCATGAAATGTAGTTTTATGCAATGATGAGAAATTCAAAGTATTGTTTTATATTTTTTAAAGAGCATATCTATATTAAGTGTGTATCTGTAATATCTGAGTGATAATCACATAAAATTTTAGACACAATATCCCACCATACTCCAGTCCTTTCCAGAAGCATAGAGGTATGTATCTATTCTCCTGTGCAATGAGGCAGTGGTGTGGAAAGCCTCAGAAAGACAGGTATTATTGAATGAGTCCAGGCTTGGGATGGAAAGGCTATTTGTCAGGTCTTCTTTGTCCAGAAACATCTCCTATCTTCATCTGCTACTGAATTGTACCCCAAGACATTCATTCTTTTCCTGTATCAGGGCCCACCATAGTCACTTCCCTTGCAAACACTGGTATTTCTAGGAGGAGCAGCAAGCTGCTGGAAGTGACTTTTGGAGATATGGATTAGGTTATTAGACAGCTACCCTCACGCATGGTGAGCTCACAACCTTACAGTAAGGGACAAAGAAAGGAAAGGCCAGGTTTGGATGAGGCTATGCTGCGAGGTCAGCTTGTTTTCCACAAGGTTAGCATTAGGATGGCAGTCAGAGCATTAGCTCACTAGTTCTCGAAGTGTGGCACCCTAGATCTATGGATTCAGCATTACTTCAGAACTTGGTAGAAATGCAAATTCTTAGGCCCTACCTCACAAATACTGAACGTGAAATCCTGGAATTGGGGCCTAATAATATGTTTCAACAAGCCTTTCAGGTGATTCTAATTCATGCTCACGTTTAAGAAACACTGACCGTCACGGCAGTTCCACTGTAGGCTTACCCCATATGTAGATTCAGATAATCACCTAAGAGTTAATGAGTTTCTGATGTTTGATGTTTTCCTGAAATCATATTTTGATGTCATGGAAGAAGGGCTAGA
This sequence comes from Pteropus medius, assembly GCF_902729225.1. Lineage (NCBI taxonomy): Eukaryota > Metazoa > Chordata > Mammalia > Chiroptera > Pteropodidae > Pteropus > Pteropus medius. Next base: position 26,067,235 of record NW_024340849.1, read on the forward strand.
ATAAAAGCTTCCAATGCTTAGAGTTAAGAGTGACAGAAGGTGAGTGAGGTGAGATGGAGTGGGAGATGTAGATAGTGTGAAGGAGTCCAGAGACAAAAGAACAAAAATGCTTGAGATGGAAGGAAGACAAATACGTTATCATTTTTTCTAGCTTGGTTCTAGCTAACTAGTCTTTTCCATGATAGAACTTCACACTGGTGACTAATGGGTTGCAGACCTGGATTAGGGCTGCACCGGGGACCATTTTATCCTGGGTTTTTGTTTTTCTGTCTCTAAAGGCCGTAGCGGCAGTTTAAGCTGCCTCCCCATTTGTGAGTTTTCTTTCACCCCAATTTGTGTTTTCTTTCTTTTTGTAATGAATTCTAATGTACTTACATCTTTCCAGGGATTAGGCTTGACAGCGACAGCCCACAATAAAGTGAGCATGAGGTCACACAACAATATATGAGGAAGAATGAGCTACAATTAAGCCAACATAATTGCATACAAGGAACACCCTCCAAAGTAGTGAACAATAAATCTTTGGCTCAAAGTAATGAGGGATCAGGAGATGAGAACATTGAAACAGCTCACTAGCGCAGTCTTAAAACTCACGGTGAAAGAAAAACACACAGCAAAAATTGCCATGGGTTCCTAATTTGAAGAAATTAGCCTCTCCCCCAAAATGTAAGACTCATACTTTCTAAGGTGCAACATATTTGCCAAGTGCTTAATTCTCACCTGCCTTGTTGGCCTAGCTTTACTACCGGAACCAGTGTTCAATTACTAGGGTAATGGGGACGAGCCTTATCAAGAATAACCCAAACCTAAAGCTAATCAGCATAGTATTCAAATTAAGTCACAATGCATTCTATTTATTAAGGCTTTCATTCCAAGAGCCAACTGAGTATACTTTTCCTTAAATAATTTTTAAAACTCTCCAGTCTCTACAGAGTAGAGGCAGATTTTTTTGTTTAAGTTGTTTTTCTTACTGCAAGTCATCTAGAAAACTGACTTGTCTCAGAGAGGAAATGTGACTGTGAGGGACTTGGAGGTCCATACTAAAATAAATATGGTTATTATTTTTTATCTCTTTCTGGTGGAGGAACAAAGAAGCCATTGCATTGTCAAATTTTTTTTTTTTTTTTTTTAAAGGCAGAGAGAGGAGTTTTCTTTTTCTTAAGAAATTACTTATGGGCTCAGGACTCTATAGCATAGGATTAAGTAACTTTGGCTGAGTCTATTTGTTCCTTATACTACCCATATCATTAAAACCTTCATAATTAGGACATTAGTGAACTAACGACTCACTTAATCACTGAGAAAATATTTAATGAGTTCTTACTAGGCTCCTAAATGTGGCCTAGTCATTATCCAAGCAAGTCATGGTATCATTCCATTTCTGAAAAAATACATATTCCATTGTGGGGGTGGGTGAGTTTAATACTAAGACACTTGACAAATCATAGCCTAGTTAAGTGCCTTAGTATGAGCTGTAGATTATCAAATAATAAGGAAGCGCATAGAGAGATAAATCACATAGATAGAGAAGCTAAAAATACTGAAACTGAACTCGACTTGATATGAAATTCTTTGCATTGCAGCAAAGACTCTGCTCTCACCTTGTACTTTCCCTGCAAACCTACAAAAATGGGCACCAAGTTTTTAGTCTACTTGAAAACCATCTGGGCCATAATCTCATGCACCATCATCTCACCAGTGACTGTATTTTATTATATTAGTCTTTTTTAGGATACATATTAGTCTTTTATAGGATACATCATCTAAAATTTAGTTCTCATCAATCAAGAAATTGGGTAGAAAGGCACCAGATAGTTAGAATTTTAATAAAGCTGTAGATTTCGAAAACTTCTATAAACGAAGAGAAAAAAGAAGCAGATAGAAAAGCACAGAGAAAGGGAGAAACATGGAAGTAATGAGAGAAAAAAGAGATGACAAGAAAGGAGGAAAATCAAAGGAGAGGAGAAAATCAAACCAAAATAAAAAATTAAAAAGAAGGAAAAGTTAGGATATTTGAAATATTTGTTTTTTTATGTGTGAATTTTTATGTTTTAGAAGTACATTCTGTGTGTTTGTGAGTTTGTGTGTGTATATGTTTGTGTGTGTGCCTTATGTATGTGTTGGAAGTTCTCTAACTGATCTCTCCCCTTATGTGTGCTTGGTTTTACAACTATGATTGACTGAAGAGGAGCAGAATATGTCATCGCCAAATGTGCCACTTTGACTTGCAGGTTATTTTGAGCTGAAGGTAGTCAAGACCCAGCAGACTCAAGAAAAAACTTTTTCCTCTCCATTATCTCCCTAAAATAATTTAAATACGGGTCCTAGATCAGAGAGAGAGCTATTACCAGAGATAACTTTTATCTGAATGACCTAGCAGTATCATAGGCCAAACGTCTAATTACCAAACATCTGTTTTTCTTATTGTCCTGTGAATTATCCTCCTCCCCTTTGAAGCCCCAGGCCTTTCTTTCTCTCCTTAGCTCAGGATGACATATAAGCCTCAACTGCCTGTCTTGCCCTTGGGCGTCATATTTTTATAGGGCTCCTGTACATACAAAATCAAAAATGTTAACCTGATTATGTTAACCTGATTTTGTCAATTTAATTATTAGTCCAGTCAAAGAATCTAGAACGGAACTAGAAGGAACTTTGTTCTCTCCAACAGCTGGTTGCGTTTAAAAATTGGTACCATGAAGAAAAACCTTTTCTGCTTGCTATATAACAGGAGTAGCAGGGTCATATGTCTTTTGGTTTCACTATAATGACAAACACAATTCTGGCCCCATTGCCTATGCTTGGTACCTGCTAACCTATTGCCTTGAATACACAGGGTCAGTGTAAGCTCTCCTTTAGACCAAAATGAGTTGACTTTGAGGCCAGGAACCACAAACTTGAAAGGAAAACCCAGAGACAAATGATGCTGAAACTGTGAGGACAAAGGAAATTAGAGAACTCCTTCTTATCCCCAAAATGGAGCAAGCATGTGTTAGAAAAAGCGGTGATTACTAATTAAATACATGTTATTTACCTTTACATCTTTTTTGCTTAACTAAGGAGAAAATGTGTATTATTTTTAAAAACCAAACTGAATGATGACATAAAAAAAAAAAAAGAAACCATTCTGATTTGAATCTTGGCAAATATCCAACTTGCAATAACTTGAAAATTTAATATTATTACATGCACAAAAAAATAAAGCCTAATGCTCATCCAAGCATATTTCAATCAAAACTCTCTCTGGGAACCTTCCTACTGACAATACAATTTCGTGCAAAATAAACAATAAGAAGCAAAAACTACAGTAAGCAGTTTAGGAAATTACATATCAAATATCTTCCTAAGAGCCTGGGGGTCTTACTGAGCAGAAGTTTTGCCTAACAGGTCTCATTGCATATGCAGATTTAAATAATTCACTTGTTTAAGAAATCTCTTATTCTCTATTTACTCAAGCACTTCAGCAGTGAGTTGTAGCCAGTAGTCTTGCCAAAAGTCAAAGAGGGAAAAAAAGGTTATTTTTCTAGTTTTGAAAGAAGTGATATAAAAATATCAAGCCTAGGATTTTGCAGAAGTCAGGTAACAACAGTACCTTCAGTCAAAATCTGTGCTCCATAAGTGTGTTTTCAGAAACCAGGATAATTCATACTGATATGCTTACACTTATACTGAATATTTGTGGGGGCAAAGTTAGCTACCTCACCAACTGGTGTCCTATCTTTCCTATTATACAGATGAGGATCTCAGAGAGAGATGCTGTCCATGGTCACAAGACCAGTGAATACAAGCACTAGAATGAGACAACAGAACTTTCAAATGTTGGTTCCTCTTTTCACTACTCAAATCTACCACACATGACAGCCTGTATGTATGAATAAATATAGACATATAAAGTCTTAAATGTCATGTATGTGTATACTCCCCAACTTCCAAGTTACTTAGACTTTGATTAAATTGAATAAATCTCCAGTTCTCTCGTGCACTCACGGATTTTCTCTGATGATTTAGCCAATAATAGAATAATAAAATAAAAAGACAACAACAATAAACTAACCATATTTTCTCTAAGAGAAAAAATTAACGAAATCAATGCCTATAATATAAGCTGTACTAAAACAGCTATTCAGAGACTTTAGTCTGAAAGTCGAATAGAAATGGTTTGATTACAAAAAGTCTTAAACTTTCTAAAGATGCATTTTTACTTCAGTCTCACTTTTTAAAGAATGTGTTGATTAAACATGTATTGGTGGGAATATAAAAACATTCTTTATCGCCTCTTTTTCAGATAAAAGTGGCCCACAGAGTCTAAAGCAATCGTTGATAATAAAAGCACATAATAGGTGTGGGCTTAGTCGATGCGTTCTTTGTGATTTCCAGATTCTATTTCATACTTTCAGTTTTCCTCTGTAAAAATCTCACAGGCAGTCCAAATCATCAACTTCCTTTATGTAAAATCACTGTGCCCAGGACAGTGGGAAATTCAGAGTGGATGAGATTGTTTTACCTCTAGTGAGGTTTGCATACTTGTTGGGATGAAACAACTTTTTTATATAAAAAGTTAATTTCCAGTTCAAGGTTGTATGCCTTTCGGTGACAAAAGAATAGCATAGAGGAAAAGATATATTCAATCAAGTGTGAGAGACACCGTTCTGAACTCTGGAGATTAAGGACATTTTCTTGGGAAGAGAAACTTGTATGGGATAAATACTGATGGAAAAATAAACCTTTCACTGAAGAAAAGACTGGAAGAATGAAAGCTAGATTGTTAATAGTACTTTCCTCTAATAAGATCTGTGCGATTTCGGTGTTCGAGTGAGAAGACACTTCAAGTAGGCCCTATGTACACCTTCAGCTATTGAGATTTTTACAATAAAATATCAACCAATCTATATGTTCCTGATATAAGAAAAACAATTAGTTATGGTTTATAGTCCAGGTGGACAGTTTCAACAAGGTAGCAGGGACTGGATGTCTACACAGCACTATGGGCATGGTGAGAAAAGCATAGTGGCTGGGATTCCATTAGGGAGGGAGTGGTAGTCGGATGTTGTGGTAACAGAATTGGCACTCAAGTTTAACAATTGATATGAAATTAAGTTTGGGAACTCATTGACTAAGATAAATAAACAGGGGCTTATACCCATTCATAAAATGATTCATCATTTTTCAACAAATGATGAATTTGTTTGAACATTGACTCTGTCACAGGTATTTTTTTGGGGGAAAACAGCTGAAATTTCTTGGGACATGCATTCCACTTGGGGAGAGTGTACAATATGTAAATTAGAAATGAAATAAAATTTTAAATTGGATAAAGTTATATTCTATGAAGAAAATTAAATAAGAGGATGCAAAGAAGATAAAACGTGAGGCTAACATTGCTGATTGGGAATGCCTTTCTGAAAAGGTGACACCAGTTATGATAATAAGCATGATAAAATCATCATGGAGGAAAACAAAATACAGTAGGTCACCCATACACAGGAATGTAACACAACAGCTGAAATCTCAAGGCTTCTCAGAACACTCTGATAAACAAACCAAAGAAAAAATAAATCTGCCATTCCTTGACAACTCTGTCAAGCCTACTCAAGGGCAAACTGCCCTGTTGATGACCATCATCCAATCAGCTTATCCAAAGGGTTAAAAAACAAAAATGAAAACAGACTAACAAACACAGGACTGTTTTCCACAGAGGGTCTTCAGTTTTACTTTCATAAACTTAACTTTTGTGTTTGGAGAGACAATAGGATTGTTCTCCTTCAGACACGACTAAGTGTTCAAGTACATTTGAGCTAAATATCTCAATCATTCCTTGACAGTACTAAGAAGAAATCAGTCATGCAAATATTAGGAAAAACTTTTCAGGCAGATGGAACAGCTTGGGTAAGAATCTTAAGTTAGAATAGTTTAAATGGAGATGTAGAAGAAGGGAGAGATCAAGGGAGAGCTGTTATTAAGAGTCTTGTTTTGGCTACACTCAGCATAGATTAGTCAGCTCAGTTGCTATAACAATATACCACAGACTGAGGGGCTTAAATAACAACAACAACAACAACAACAACAACAAAGATACTTCTCCAAAGTTCTGGAAGCTGAAAGTCTGAGATAGAGGCACCAGCATGACCAGGTTCCCATAAGATCCCTTTTCTTGGCTTGCAGATGGCCATTTTCTTACCATATCCTCACACGGCAGACAAAGAGAGCTCCATTCTCTTCTTCTTACGAAGACAATAATCCCACTTTAGGGGCCCACGGTCATGACTTCATTTATACTTAATTACGTCCTGAAGTCACCTCCAAATATCATCACATTGGGGGTTAAAGATTCAACATTTGAATTGAAGGGACACAAATATTCAGTTCATAATAGATGATTATTAGATTATATGTGGAGAGACCAAGGATGAAGTGAGATGTTCACATTTGGTGTTTTGGAAAGGGAAAAATGGAATATATAGATTTAGGAATAATAGTATGTAGATGTTTTTTAATGCAAAGAAACTAGATGAAATTGGGGGATGCAGGAGGGTGTATATTGGGAAGGGACAATGACCTACATTCACTTATAAAAGCAATGAAACCCTTCAACCCAAGAACATGCAAAGAGGTTGGTTAAGTCAAACAAAAAGTTATTTTTCTTGTATTTTCACTGGAGTTAACATGAGTACAAGTCTTGTCCTTAGTCCCTAGGATTACATGATTTAAATTAATCATTTTGTTTGATTTACGGTTATTGATTGACATATTGATTGACAATAATCAAAATTATAAGAAAATGTTTTAACAGCCAGAATTCTTGTTTGTCACTTGAAAATGAGAACTTACCCTGGTATATCATCCTCAACTAGTTGTCCACCAACACACAACTCTGTCAAGATGTTAAAATTGGTAATGATGGCTCTAAATCTAGATTTCAGGACATATAGCCACCTGATTTTTGTTGCAGTGAGTTGAGCAGTAATTCTCAGGTTCTTAAATTAATTAATTTTACCAAGAAAAGTACTTTCCATTTAAACAAACCTGGTTTTAAATCTCAATACTGTACATCACTAGTGACTTCAGGTAACTTACTTAACATGTTTATGAGTTTCCACACCTGGAAAATGGAAGTAATGCTACCATCTCCCAGGATTGTTGTGAGAATTAAGTAAAATAATGAATGTGTGGAGAGATTAGGCATGTGACTGGCACACAGTAATCAATAAACGATACTGTGAGCTTAAAGTTAGAGGAGAGACAACATGCACTGTTATGGATTCAGGCATTTGGACTTGAGCAATTGGATATAAGTACTTAGATTTTTGAAGTCTTGTGTTAAATTTTAAAACACCGTGCATTTTTTATTTCTCTCCATAGCGATCTACGTTGATATAAAATTATTCCCCATCAGATAATGGGATATGCTGACGCTTAAAGAAAAATTTCTGGTTTTACGTACTATCTAGAAGTCTGCTCCATACCACCCAGGATGTCATGCATCAAAATCAGTTGCTTGGATGTAGAGGAGAGACCAGTCTCAATATTGTTGGTTAATATCAATGTAACATTCATATTTGTGACATACATGCTTAATCTTCCAGATAAGAGGATGGATACATCCTAATATTTGCCATATTTACCCATCATCTCTTGTAATAGACTATTTCCTTAATACGTTTTCACAGATAGATGTTCCCATCTACTTATATGAATTTTTGTGATCAGAGTCTGAGTGATCTTTATTGATCAGTCATACTGAATCTAGGAATATGGTCTACAAATACAGGCTCAGGATGGGAGAAACTTTAAATTCATATCTGAGCTAGAGTGTTTGGGGAAATTATGTGAAGAGCTTAATATGATGCACTTAAGGTTGTGGTTCTGGTCTACACACACACACACACACACACACACACACACACACACACAATTTTTCCCCTGAAGTCTCCATGTTTTAATTTTATTTAACAATGTGCTTTTTGACATTTTTACTAATCATAGGTAGTTACTTGCCAAAGTTTCTGATTAGCATAAGAAAACTTACTTCAACCAGGGTTGCTGCAATGAGTTGATGTTATTTCACTCAAGGCAATGAAAACTTATGCTTGATCTAAATGTGAGCAGACTTTTCTTAGTTACCTAAAAAAGGTTTATTTGTTTGTTTGTTTGTTTGCTGCATATTATAGATAACTTTTGTGGACCATTATCACTTTATGTGGACCTTTATCACTTAGTCTATGAATCTAAAGACTGAGCTTATAATTACTGACCAGATGTGTAAGCTCTCCCCTGTGGCAGTTAATGTTTAGATGTGGGGAGTCTGGTTACCAGCCTCCCAAGGTAGAGGATGTGTGAGAGCTTGATCAAAGGATCAGTTGAATCCTGCCTCTCCTACAACCCAATTTCACAGAATACCTTTTTGTCTTTTATAGTCTTTTACTATCTCTCACTGCACTTAGCATAGAATTGCAAATTCCTATTGATTGATTAAACCAATTTAGACTGGTTCACTTGCAGATGGCCCGAAGGGAAAAACACAAAAACAAACAAAACAGAAAAAAAAAAAAATCCAAGTTCTCTCACTTTCAGAGCCTTTGAATGCTTTGTAAAATAAGGAACAAAGCTCTCCTCAGTCCTTCTGTTTCTTTTTTCAAGATTCCATATAGGTCGTTATAGTTTTTTTTGTTTTGTTTTTTTTCTCCACACAATTTGTAAACAGCTGAAAATAAAACAGGAAATTGTTCCTAGGAATTTGCAGTTTCAGTCCAACATCTTCGTGCCTTTTCCCTTGAGTTATTAATCACAGCATAATGAAAGAAAATCTCAGACACACACCTCCTTCAGATGAATATGACAAGTCTCACGGTTTTAGGAAAGTAGCTGACTGTTATTCCTTTGGAACCTTATGAATTGTGCACATGCCAAACTAAACTTGGAGTCTTAATCTAAAACTTTTGTGACCCAGGGAGAGTTTGAGAGGACAAGAATGGAAACTAATGTGTGATTTAGACTGACTCTGTACATAGTGACCTCGATAGGAAAAGGCAACTTCATTTAAATTAGTATCATGCAGGAAAGGAGGAAACAGCAGTTGGGAGTAAAAACGCTGTGGCAATGTTTGTACCCATGGCAATATTAATTTCTCAATTTCTGAGTAATTAGAAACATAGAAAATGACCCCAAGTGAGCGCTATAGCTCATTCAAACTTGGGTTATGACTCTCTCGAGTGTCATACTCTTGTTTTGGGAACTGATTGTTATGCTTGGCATCAACTTCAACACCTGGAGAGGTGTTCTTATGGAGATGTTTCTTGATGATCTATTTTAGTGTTATCTTAAGCTATCCTAATTGATTATATATTTACTATTTACTTTCTATTACCTTTTGCGACTATGAGATCTATCCCTACTTTCTAATAATCAAAGAGATCTCTATATATTTTATTAATTTTAAGCTTTATTTTGATCTCATAATAACTGAGGGAGGGTCATTTATTTTCCAAATTGTGTACTTCATTATTACATGGACATGCTCTAACTTCAACTATTCAGTCTTCATGATTTAACAGAATATTTAACTATTTACTCTAAGTCTTTGATCAATGAGTTTTAAGTTGTGCTTCTAGCTCTCTTGTCAGGGTCAAGGCAAAAAACAGGAAGGATGGGGGAATGAGTCCCTTCCTCCTAATCTAACCAGAGCATTTCCACTTTCACTATTTTACACATTGGGCTACATATTTGAAAAATAAAAATGAGATAATCACCAGTCAAGACTACAGAATTTTAGAACTTTCATTAAATAATACACTTACTTATTTGATAGGTGTGGATCGATGGACCGATTTTTTCCTAGGTGCCATTTATATGGAAGGAAAGAAGATAAACTAAATGATTAACCTTTTTCTGTGAGTCCCTTCCTTTCCCATTCCAAGGCGAAGCCTAGGGTGCGTTCCTTTCTCTGTTCCCAACATCTCGTTTCACATGCCTTTTTAAAAGTATCTTACTGCTGGTGGGACTGCAAACTGGTATGGCCACTATGGAAAACAGTATGGAGGTTCCTCAAAAAACTGATAATTGATCTACAATATGATCCAGCAGTCCTTCTACTGGGTATTTACCCCAAAGACTTGAAAACCCATATCCAAAAAGATATTTGCACACCGATATTCATAGCGACATTATTCACAGTGGCCACGACATGGAAGCAACTGAAGTGCCCTATGATAGATGATTGAATAAAGAAGCTGTGGTACATATATACAATGGAATATTACTCAGCCATAAGAAGAGATGAAATACTGCCATTTGTGACAACATGGATGGAACTCGAGATAATCATGCTAAGTGAAATAAGCCAAATAGAAAAAGTTGAAAATCACATGATATTACTGATATGTGGGATATAAACCTAAAAGCAAAATGAACAGGACAAACAAACAGAGACTCATGGACATGGACTATAGACTAGTGATTACTGGTGGGATGGGAGAGGAGGGGGAAGGTGGACAGGGTAAAGAGAGTTAAATATAGAGTTTAGGGGGAGGGAGAAGCGGGTAAAGGGGATCAAATATATGGTAGCTGAAGGAAACTGGACTTTGGGTGATAAACACACAATAGAATATACAGATGTCAAATGATAATGTACACCTAAAAATTATATAATTATATTAACCAATGTTACCCCAATAAACTTAATTAAAATAAAATAAAAGCATCTTTGTAGTACTGCAATAATTTATTTCCTATCTTCCATATTACAACGTGAGTTCATTGAGGGCAAAAACTTGCGGCATTTTTCTTTATATACATAATATCTAGCACTGAGCAACAGCCTAATAGGAGTGTAAATCAAGGTGCCAATTGAATTTGCTCTAATCTGAGAAGGAGACCTCAAGAAATTATGTAAATTTCACTCAAAAATAGGTAATCAAGTGGTAGAAATACTTTCCTAATCACACAGAGATTGTGTATTCTCTCCACAAAAAGAATGTGTGAAAGACAATTATTACATCTTTGAAACAGTAACCCTGTGCCACTGAGTTAAAGACCCAATTATTTGAGTGATGAATTGATTCTTTCTTTCATTCTTTTATCAAATGTTCGTTGCACACCTACTTTATATACAGGGCTGTGCTAGGAACTGTGGGGGTACAAAGATGAACAAACTGTGGTGTATATTCCTGCAGTTCTCATAAAATAAATAAGACCCACATGAAAACAGAGTCAAATTGTAGCTTGAGGCAGAATATAGGTGGCCAATTAGTTCTAAGAAGAGAATGTACTGCAGATGTGTTCAGAGGAAGACAGAATACTTAGGAACAGGAGCTTCAATTATGCAATAGGGACTAAAGGAGACCTTTAGGAATGGTTAGGGATGAGAGAGGCAAGCATGTTTTATGTATGTACCTATATGGATGGAGGCGATGTAGAGGGAGCCTGGACAGGGAGGGGACATGGAGATGGCTACCAAGCTCTGAATGATCAAGAAACCATCAAAGCAATCCAAGCAGCCCGCCAGGAGCAGAGTTCAGGTTCAATTGTTTAGTATGCGGCACACACACGCACACACGCACACACACACACCACACACACACACATCCAATGTACACTGAGAATTCTCAGGTCTCTGCACCTCTCCAAAGGATGACAAAGAAAACCTGAGCGTTATGCTTTTGCAATAAGAAGGAAACAGAAAAGAAAATGTAAAAATGTATATGGAAATCATTAAACATTGATATGTGTTAGCTGAGGAAGATAGAGAGTCTATTCTTTTTTGTTTGTTTGTTTAATGCTCACCTGCTTAGCTTGGAGGCAAGGAAATGGAACTTTTAAGGTCTCCGCGTGTAATTCTAAGGCACTGCAATCAAAAATTATATTTCCTCTCCTTTTGTTTTGTTATCTTTTGATATTGTGGGGAGTAACAAATTATTCTTCTTTTACTCTTCTAAGATTTTCTGGCTGGACTGATAAATTAAAATGAGACAGATTAACAGGAGAAAAAGACAGAATTTATTATGTATGCACATATGGAAGTTCTCTAAGAATACAGGACCCGAGGACACACTGGGCAGTTTAGGCTTATATTCCATCCTAGGGTGGCAAGCTCTGCTTCCCCTCAATTTTTATAAGTGGGGCAACTGAATGACCTAGGGAAAAATAATAAAATTGTCAAATTTGGCATTTGGATCTTTCAGTCATCATTTTTCCCCCAATCTAAAAAATATCAGCAGCTTATTTAAACACTCACACACACACACACACACACACACACACACACACACACACACAAGTATGTATGTTTAAAGCATTAATAAGTAAGAGATGATTTTGCATTTTAAATACAGAGATCAAATCATCCTGAAAGAACCAGTGCTCTCACGGTGGCATTATAAACATCACTGAATTGTGCTCTAGTGTTTTCTGAAACCAGACCAGGGGGGCAATCCGCTTGTCCTTCAAGTGGAAGGATTAATGCTCCTAATGCTCGGTCAGACCAGGCACAAGTATCCAGAGCAGAGTTTTTGCCTAGTTTTCATCCTTAGAGACTCATTCTGTACTAGCAGAGGGCTGGGTTTGCCTCCCAGGAAGGCACGTGCTTATTAGTTCTTTGATGCTCACTTGCCTATTACTGGTTAAAAAGAAAAGAGAAGCAAAATGAAAAGAAAGAAAGAAAGAAAGAAAGAAAGAAAGAAAGAAAGAAAGAAAGAAAGAAAGAAAGAAAGAAAAGAAAGAAAGAAAGAAGGAAGGAAGGAAGGAAGGAAGGAAGGAAGGAAGGAAGGAAGGAAGGAAGGAAGGAAGGAAGAAGGAAGGAAGGAAAGAAGGAAGGAAGGAAGGAAGGAAATGTAAAACTTTCAGACCAAACAAATAAACAAAACAACTCTTAATAAAAGGAAGACTTCCATAGGTTGGAATTTAGGACAGCTCAACTTTCTTCTTCTTCTAAATCCAAACCCACCTTATTTTTCTCCCTCTTAAAGTTCCCTTTTCTCTTTCTTCACATGTTCTTCCCTCCCCCTTTTCTTTTTATCTAATAGTTTATTTCTCTCAGGGGTGTGCTGGTAATACAGCAGCCAACATTCTGAAAAACCAACCAACCAACCAATTTGATTTGTGTTTGCAGCATTGCTGATTTTCATGGTGGAAATACTCCCATCATGGCTAATTTGGCTTGTGTGAGTATGTACAAACAGGCTCCAGTGTATAACTAACTCCCTCATTCTCATTCTCTCTCTCTCTCTCTCACATACATCTATTCATCAGAAAGAAAGATATGCATAGAGAAGAAAACCTTGCAACCAAAGAATATATTCAAGAAGTTCTCTACTTATTGAAGTGTCATTTTAGTCTCCTGGTATTTGAAGTTTGGGGCCAACAATGTTCTACCTCTTTTTCTGTAGAGTTGGGGAAAAAATTCAGATCTCAGTTGGGTTCTTACATTTTTTCCTTCTAAGAAAAAGTGAGCCCTGGGGAAGAGGAAATCTGAGGAGTTTGTGTGTTTTCATTAGTTGCTTTGAGATTCAGAGCTTCTATTCTATTGCTACTTTAATATATATATATATATATATATAAAATTTTTTTTCTCTTTAAGTCAGCAGGGAACTGGAGATGATGAGCCCAGGACTTGGTTTCAGCCCTGGGGCACAACATCATAAGATTTAAATAATGTCTTATAGGTTTTCATACCTTTTTTTCCCAGGGAGTTCTAAGCATGTTGAAATGTGCAAGTTTTGCTCTCAGTATTCATTTCCCACTGGCTTTCTTTCTTTTCAACATTTTCTAGTCTCAAAGCCTTTCCTCTTTCTTTCCATTTCCTTCTTTTCATCCCCTCTCCTCTCTAAGTCTTCTTTTCAATCACTCTTTCCCTTTGCTTTTCTTCAGTCCTCTTTCTAACTTTCCTTCCGCCTCTAATTTCACTCTTTTAGAAATCTTCAGCCAAACTTTTCTTGTATAACATCTTCATACAATCATTCCTCATGGCAATACATTGAAATGTTTTGCAACAAGGAAGAGATCATTAACATAAGTTATGAGAACAGCCAAAATAAGAGTTGAAGCCCTGGAAAGAGAGGGGACATTCAGTTAAAACATTAAGCAAACATTAGAGTCCAAGTCAATATAGCTGCGTTGTCATCAGTACCGCTCACTGTATAGTCCTACTTCTTCTCTCTGGCACATAATAATGTTGAGTTTCCCTCTCACCTTAAGCTGGTGTGACCATCAGTGCATGTGTAGGCAGGGAAAATAAGAGTGGCAGTAATATTATTTAAAGACAAATGGTTCAAGAGCTGATGCCATGATAATCTACAACGTTTAAGATGTTGGAGGTTCAGTCAGCCTGGGTCCCAGAGTGAAGATAAAGCAGGGCAAAACCTCCTGAAGATTTGTGGTAGAAATGTAAAATGAGCAAAAATAAAATTCGTTTTAAGACTCTGAGATATGGAGGTTGTTTGTTACATAGTACATAACAGCCTATTCTGTAGAGTATAGTAACCAAGAAGAGAAAACATAAAATAAGCTATTGGTTTTCACAGATAAGAGTGTAGAGGCTCAAAAGAAAATGAAAAATGAGGTTAAATTATTGTCACTTCAAGGAAGATTTCCCCACGAGTGTAAAAGATGGCTGAAACTAATCCTGTATTTTGGATGAATGCAGAGAGCGCCAATTCCTGTTGTCCATGCATATGACATATTTAAGGTCCAACAAATACTTCAGAGCATTTGCAAATGTTGCTGTAGCTAGCCAAGAGGAAAATGTGCCTTGTCGAAAGTGTTCTCATCCATGATTTGAAAATCACTGCTAGATCCAACCCGAGGCCCGTGCCAACCTAGGATGTAAGTGAACCCAATCCTTTCTCGCGATACGGGATAGACAGTATTCTTTCACCATTTTCATATTTTATTCATGAAAAATTTTCTATCAGATATCTATTTGAAACTAAAGTAAACTTTGGAGTTAAATTTTTATTATAGTTAATGAAATGTACTGGGAAGAATATTAAACAGGAAATAAGAAAAACTGGCACCTGGTCAAATTCTGCTTCTAAATAGCAATCTTATTTTAGGTAAACAAACCTGAACCTCAATTTTTCTCATCTGTAGAATGAGGGATGTTCTCTAAGATCACATCCAGACTGAATTTCCCCTGATAGCATGTATAAGAGACATACTTTATAAGGAATAATAATACTTGAGCCTCAAAATGTCTGTGGTTGTCTGGAAGAAGACAGTCCTATATTATTCCATCAAGGACTGTCAAGAATTGTGAATGGGACATGATTTCCCCCCATTTGCCAGCTAACAAATTAGCCTGCCCGTTTCATGGATGTGGGCAGAAGACATGACACTCCTGAGTCAGAGACAAAAGGCTTTATTACTCACAGCAAGAGGAATGGTGAGAATATCAACATTTTTTGTGCTGGTTCCTGAAGCCCCAATTTCCACAGGGTGATGGAAAGAGGGTCAAATGGCCCCTACACATGCAATGGGTTGCATTTTAGGAGAAAAACCCTTAGCTTAGGGAAGCCAAGTCTTTTATAATGGACAATAAGCAAGGTTGCCCTTAGCCCCATAGGGGGTCATTATTTTTATTACACTAGGCAGGAAGCATGACTGTCTTTGCTCTGGAGGGAGATGCTATCTCTGTCTTCCATGGCAGAAAGCAAACTTGCTTTTTTTTTTTTAAAGCAGCTCACTATACAAACATCTTCGAAAAGATAACCCAGAACAAAGACAATTAGTGTGCTTGCTCCTAACACATGCAGAAATATGTGAGACCCATGGAGAAAATAAGTCTCCCTCGAATAAGTACTCATTGTTTTTACACCATCTTGGTTTCTGAAAAAATCTCCCAAGAGTAAGCCACTCCACCAACCACTTCGATTAATCTGGGACCAAATTTTCAATTTATCTCATATAGCATTTAATTAAGGAATCCAACAGGATTAGAAACAACAGGATAGTATCAACCTGTAATATTTGATCTCAACCATATCCCCAGGTTCTTGATCCCAGTCAACTGATCAAAGATCAAACCATTAGTCTACCTTAGAAAGTCAGGTGGCTTTCTCCTTACATTTCTGTATTGACTTTTCCACTTGGCCCAAGGTGTTAATGCAGGCACAGCAGGTTGTTTTAGTGGTTGCACAGATTCTACCTTGGCCTGCAAGGAGCACGTGTTGGCAGTCCTATCATCCACAAAAATGGCCTATGAGTTGAGGGTGATCTGAATGCCTCATAAGGCCAAAGATACACATAAATAACAAGACAAAAGATAATTCTCTAACTATTGGTTACAATTTTATAACCAAATATGAGATTCATCTGATTATAAAATTGCTATAGCAATGCCAAACTAAAATATTATATATTATGTATTTCACTAAATGTTATAATTTAAGGTTTTCTTCTGCCAAGGCTGCTAAGTAAAAGTCTTACTATTTTGTAATCCCTAGCCCCTTTATTAAAAAAAAAAAAGTGAGAATGAATGTTAACAAAACATCAAATTGGGCAAGTCTTATTTGCAGACAGAATAGGTATTTTCCCATTATGTGTGCAGATAAGCAGTTCTGATCTAAATAAATTCCTGTCACTTGCCTGCCGTTGTGTCTGAAATTCCCACCATTAGATATAAATGTGTTTATATCTACATATGTGTATATATGCACATAAACAATATACATACATATATATTGTTTATATCTATTTATATAAAGGAGTGATTCCTGCTCCACATAAATATCCTTAATAAGAGAAATGCTCTTAGTCAGTGTTTATTATCCACATATTTTCAGTTAATATGAGATCTTTTCCACTGTGACAGCACCTATTTAAAAGAAACTTCTTATGAAATGAGGCCCACAAGAGATAAGTTTCGAAGAGAGTATACTAAAGAGAGAAAAGTCTAATGGGGTAAATATGAAAATGGAGGACTGTATGGGTTGAGGAGGAGGATAGCGAAAGTTACAGTTTAAAGATACAAGGTATCAAGAGATAAGTCCACACTCGCCTCCCCCAACCAGGGCAAAAAATAAAGGAAAAACATTGTAGAGATCAGATTGTGTCAAAATCTCAGTTTTGCCTAATAATGCTCTTTCAGGATGCGAGGAATTGTAAACGACTGCCACCCGGAAGCAGAGACTTTTCTGTGATGGAGTGTACCATTAAAGCATACTGGCTCCTTTTATTTTAGAACAATGTTGACCCAGGTCCAAGGAGATCCATCAACATCCCATCTCTGCTGACTCATTAACTACAAAAAGAAGTTCCCAAATCAATTCAAAATAGAAAAACAGGAAAGATGCACAAAATAGCAGAGAATTGAGAGTTATCATGTAAGCCTTCTGGCACTCTTTTAAAAAATTAAAGCAAATCAAAAAAAAAAAGAAGGAAAAGAAAAAAATTGTTTGGAATTTTTTGGGGGGATGGTGGGGGGTGTGGTTCTCTGAGCACAAGATCCAGTACCAGGTGCAGAGTAAGCGAAAGACATAACCTTTCATCTCTGGAAATGATAAATGGATGATCGTGAAATTGTAAAATCTGGAAATGGTTTTCCCCAACACTGCCTGAATACCTGGCTCCTGCATCTCACATCCACAGCCCAGATTTTATATCACAGAAGCTAAAAGGAGGCACGTGGGGCTCAGCTGTCAGCCCCCGTTGACACTATGCAGCCAAGGCTGTTTAAATGGACAGATCTTCACTGGGATTACGCCTAACTTAGTCGTTAGTCACTCACCCTTCCTGGCTTATCTGCTTTAATTTGTTTATCTTGTTTGTTCATTAGTTTTGTCCAGATTTTATATTCATTATTCTGTATCGTATCTCTGACATTTCAGTTTAAGAGGTGATTGTTTACCGTATACATTGATTCTCCCAGGCACTCAAATATTCCACAATCGATGCTAACAAGATAGTAACTACGAATAGTCATTATTTGGCTATTTTGGGACACATTCTCCATCTCATTTTAATGCATTCTTATGTTTCCCGTCTCCTGGGGATGCTCACATATTCCTTTTGAACCTTTACTCTTTAATGCTACCCAGACAGAGCCTTTGTACCTCTTTGGAATGAATAAATACAGACTATCTCTGGTGATTTAAATCTTTCTCTCATGTGCCTTTAAAAATGCACACTTTGCTTTTATCAGCTCCATATTTTGCACTTTCAAGAGAAAACACTGGAACAGGCATAGGTTCTCTTATCAGCCTGTATTATAGATGAGGGGACCAAGTAGGAACAGGCTTGTCTTCTAGGTTCCTAGCGAGTCACAGACACAGAAGGAATGAATGTATTACGGATATTGTAGATCATTTGTCTGGCCTGTTTGCTATTGTAGTTTTTGTTGCTAGTTTATCTATTTACTGCACCTGGAGTTTCCATGTGGCCTTTAATTGGGACTGAGCAGGGAACAGTCACTCCTGAGGCCTAAGAAATATGCACAGCCTGGGAGTTTGCTCTGCCGAGTGAAAGCAACACCCTTGTCCTAAGTGAGAGAGCTCAGATACCAGCAGAACAACTGCCCCTTCTAGTCTCCTTCTTTGTGCTTTTCTGGCTTTACTTGACAATTTTTTTATTTCATAGTGGAGTTACCACTTGTGTAATTGTCATTGCTCCATGGGTAGGGAAATCTGTGAAAGTTTCTTGGGATATTTAGATATGTTCCATATACTGGCAAAACTGATGCTGCAACTTTCATAATATAATATAACAGAATAGAATAGAATATCTTGGTATGAAAACAGACAAGCTAACTCTAGATGTCCATGGTTACATGAGTAGACCTAAAACAGGTTCTACTGCATGCTATTTTAAAAAATCTTACCTATTTATGTCAAAATGCTAAGATATACTGACAAAGCAATAATGCAAAATGTGGCTTACTTCTGCCAAGTGCCAGATCATCCGATACAAGGTCTGTTACATTGTGTTTCATTGCACTGTGCCCCGAGATTGGCTTTGGAAGAGACATAAGATGGAAGGAGAGGAGGGGAAAGGGAGTCTTTTTCCTTAGCAGCATGTAAGGCCAATACACTGGGGATTTAATTCTGAGCACAAATGAGCCACCTATGCACAGCCAAGCTTTTGTTTGCAATATTCTGTTATCATCTCTTCCACACAACCAAATTATAAAAACACTTTCAAGAAAATGATAAACCCCAAAGTAGAATACAACTCAGTGTATTAGGAATCCAGATTAACTCAGTTAGATGTCGAGTCCGGGGAACAAAATATTCAACCTTTAAATAAATACACAATAAAAATAGCACACTCTTACTATAGGGTTACTGGACTGTAGCAGTAAATGAACTGAATAAAATTTTATGGCTTCTTAACATGCTGAGGTTTTTGCAGTGTCTTCCATCTTGTAGCTTAACAACATTTTGCAGTCTGCTATCAGTGAAACTAATAGTGCAGATGAAAATTTTATGAAAAATGGGAAATCTACATTGGTTTTATATTATGTCAGTGAAATGAATAAAGATCATATTTTGGCATTAACAGCTAATGATGAGAAAAGGAGTGGGGGCTGGTTACTCCAATTTGGTCCTGAAATTGATGTTTTTTAAAGAGTAGGCTGTAATTATGATATTTGAATGTCATTATCATTAAACTGATGAATTATTTAGAGAGAAGGTGAACAAGGCAAAGAGCAGCTCCTTGGTGTGTTCATGCATTTTAGTTGTATTTTGCCAGTTGAGGTGCTGCTTTCAGAGGGTGATATTAATCACACAGACGGTGCAGATTTGTTGTGTTATTATGTCGCTCAGCAAGGTCGAAGTTTTCTACTACAGAACACTTCGGGGACAGAAATAGAGGAAAAGGGGAAGAAGAGCTGCTAAATGATCAATTACATTGCAAATGTTCATAGGAAATAGTCCCTGCTCTTTGAAATGAGTTGTTTTATATCTTCCTTTTGAGTTATAATGGCCTCCTTATCAACCTCTGATAGCCACCTTGATTGGCTTCAGGAAAGTGTTTTGATCAGGAGAAAACATAATTCAAAAAAAAAAAAGACGATTAGAATATTATGTGGATGTGAAAAATATTCAGTTAAAGATATTAGCAACTTTGCCTGCTTGAATCAAATGGCAAATTACTAATGAGCAAACTTTATTTTCTCATTTCTCTCTCTTCCACTCCCTCTCCAGAAAATAACATTTACTTGTTTTCAATGATTTTATTTTTTCAGGTCTGCAAAGTAATTTTCTCTTTAGATGTATTTAAAAAATTAAGTTTCATTTACTAAGTTTAGATAGGTATGTCACTGCCTTCAAAAAGAAACTTGTCACTTTGATTCCTTCATGCTAGACTTTGATTCATATTTATCGAGTATCAAGGTACATATTTTGTTTTGTAAACAAGATGGAACAGACAGGATTTTTTTACTTTTGATGATGCAATTAAACAATCAATTGTATTTTAACTTCATCCTACAAAATACAAGCTAATTGTCTTGCATCCTATGGATTTGGGGGCATTTTCATAGTTTATAGCATCAATTCTTTTGTTCTAGATCATTCTGAATGCTATTTATAGCTCATGGACATCTTTGTTTTCCCTAAGAACTTATAGGATTTCATAATTCCAGTGATATGACCTCTCCCACTGCTCTTATTTTTGTCATTTTTTTTCTCATTGGGGTTTGAGATTGTTTTCACTGGGAATTTTCCCTTGATTCCAGTCTTCAGAGGAGAATAAACAAGGAGCTGCATGCTTGGAGTGGACTTTGGGTATGTGACTCTAGGGAGCAGTTTAAAGATCATTTCCTCCCATGTTTCCTCTGTTCAGCTCAGTTCATCAAGGTTCAGAAGTGCATAACCCAACTTCTGAGTAGTATAAAGAATATGCTTTGTGCAAACTACCTTTTTCTACTCTAGATTAAGGGAAAATGGAAATGGAGTCCATGGCCATAAGGAACACTCAACATTCAAATAAATTTTCCATCAATATGAAAAGATTAAAATAGGCAAATACAAATCAAACCTACATTGAGATATCACCTCATACTATTAGAATGTCTATTATCAAAAAGACAAGAAATAACAAGTGTTGGCAAGGATGTGAAGAAAGGGAACCCTGGTGTACTCTTGTTGTAAATGTAAATTGGTACAGCCAGACAATATGGAAAAAAGAATGGAGGTTCCTCAAAAAATTAAAAGTAGAACTACCATATGATCCAGCAGTTTCACTTCTGGGTATTTATTGAAAGGAAATGAAAATACTAATTTGAAAAAATATATGCATCCCCATGTTCATTGCAATGTTATCATTATAGCATTATTTATAATAGCCAAGACATGAAAACTACCTAAATGTTCATCGATGAATGAATGAATAAAAGAAATGTGTGTTGCATATAAAATATTTTTCAGCCATAAAAAAGAATGCAATATTGCTATGTGTGACAACATGAATGGACCCTGACAGCATTATGCTAAATGAAATACGTCATACAGAAGAAGACAAATACTTTATGATCTCCCTTATATGTGAATTCTAAAAAAAACAAACAAACAAAAAACCCAACACACACACACACACACACACACACACACACACACAACTAAGCTCATGATATAGGGAACAGATTGGTAGTTGCCTAAGGTCGGGGGCTGAGGGTGGATAAAATGAGTGAAGGCTGTCAAAAGGTACAAATTTCAAGTTATAAAATGAATAAGTCATGGGCATGTCATGTACAGTATGGTGACTATAGTTAATAACAGAAAATTTCATATTTGAAAGTAGTTAGGAGAGTGGATCTTAAAACTTTTCATCACAAGAAAAAATTTGTAACTATATCTGGTGACGAATATTAAATGGACTTATTGTGGTGATCATTTTGCAATATATACAGATATTGAGTCATTGCATTGTACATCTGAAACTAATACAATGTTATGTCAATTATACCTCATAAAAAAAGAAAAAAGAATTGTTTTCTCTCATTAATCTTCTTGTGACTTTATTTTCCTATATTGTAGTCTTTAAATATTTATAGTAAAAATTTTCTGTACATATCTTGGACAAATATTCTACAATACAATTATTACTTGTTCAGAAAATTTCTATATTTTTAAAAAATATTCTTTATGTATGTCATTTTTGTTGTAGCAAGGTACTCTCATCTGTTTAAGCAAGTTCTTTTTCTCTTCAGTGCTTCAAATACCTTATGTGTTCACATACACACAGTCCCACACAAACACACACAATTATACACATACACTCTCATCACAGTGGTTATCAAAGAGAGGGCAGTCAATTTATTAATTTATTCAGTGTTATTTATGTTAAATGAATGAGCTTTTATTTTCTCCAATAGTATTTACATTGCATACTATTTAATATTGTAATAAAGAGTGAGGATCAGCCGCACATCTCATTCACATGTAAATTTTCAAGCATTGAGTTTATAGAAATTAACAAATGATTAGCCTCGACTAAAGAGTAAAAGCTGAATATTAAAAAAAGGATAATATTTTTTTCCTTATTACCGAACATGAATTCCTGTAAGATCCTTAACTCTTATTTGTGTGTCTCTTTTCTCTCAGGTGGATCCTCTTTATTTTTTATTAATAAATACTTTTTAGAAATTTTGTAAGTCATTCAGTTTTGATTGTAGATGAGACCTAGAGTAGTTCTCTCTGTATTTTCAATAAAAGCACAACCACATACTAAAATATGAATACTTTACACATGGGATTCTAACTATTTAGTGCTCAAGAACCATGTATATATACACTAGGTTTACATTCTTCTGGATAATTAACATTATGCAGCCAATACCTCAAATCAAGAGACTCAAAAAACTTCTCAAGAAATAATATTTTGATCCCACTGATATGATTTGAGCTTATTTGTTTATTTGTTATTTGCTTACTTGTTTGCTATTCATTTGTTTATTTTTATTCAGTCTTAGTTTAGTGGATCAAATTATATCACTTTAATTTTTTTAAGTTATATTAATTGACTGTTCTAATTTGAGATGTAAAAAAGAAGGTCCACAATTTTTATTTAGTTTCTCACACTACTAGATGTGGAATAGAGAGGGCAAAAACAGAGATCAAGTCTTTCCTTCTGGAGCATTTCAGAATCAGAGTTAGAAAAAGTATTTCTTTGGGATTTCATCAATCAATATTTACAAGATTTCCATGAAATGGTTAGAACCGAGATGCCATGCTGAACAAGTCAAATGTGGCTGAAATTCACCTGGGGACGAATGTTGCAGGTATTAAATTATCCATGGGCTCCAGTCAAGCAATTCAATACTCAATCTGCTCAAAGCCCAAGGAAATAAAAATCACATAAGGAATTCCGGTTTGAAAGAATATTTTCTTTTTAATTTCTGACGTACAATGGCAGGCCATCTGACATCATGTCACATCAGCTTAACTCCCTGGCTGCAACAGACCTGTTGTGCCATATCAGTGGGGGAAACGTACAAAGAGATTCTTGTCCTCAATCAGATTTCTTCAGTATCAGTCTGGACAGCAAGCAGTCAATCCCAATTGAGCAGGCAGATGGAGACAGAGCAGATTAATAAGTGGATCCTCTTTATCTGAAGAGCTGGCAGGCATCATGGTTCGCCAGGCACCTGAGTTATATTTTTAAATAGGTCAGCACATCGAGCGTTTACAAAGGGGAAATGGAGTTAGCTGGAAGATTGGCACCAGTGGGGAACACGATGTGGGAGGTGGAGCTCAAGGTGTGCTTTGATGGAGTCTGAGGATTTGGGACAGTAGAGGATAGAAAACAAAAAGTTGCTCTTTCTGTCTTATCGTTTTTGAAAATAAAAGAAATGAACATATCATAGAAAGCACAACAAACACATCTAGGTAATGTCTCTGAACCTGGTCAGGCATTTTAGTTTTAAAATTTTCCAACAATGTCATCGCTGCCCCTACACAGCCATCATCAGGACAAAATGCAGGGGTTTTGTTTGTTCATTTTTTGTTTTGCACCTTATAAGGTATAGAATCTTATGGAAGCTACACAGGAAGTCGAGGAATTTGAAGTAAACAAAAGCAACATATAAGCTAACATATAAGTAACACATTTATTAGGATCCTCAAGATTGCCAAATAATGCTGCCCTGAAAACAGACCTTTTTGTATTTTAGTCAACAATGTGTTCAATAGCTTACACTGTGAATATTAACCTGTATCAACCTGGAAGTTTTAGTCCCTAAAAGAGACAGAGAAGCCTTGGTACCACATTTTCCAGGGTATAGATTTCCAGGGATGAAATTATAGGGTGGTCTGAGTTCAATTCTTAACTACAATAACAAGGTGGCCCACTTAAAATATTACATTTCCAAATCTTAACTCTGATTTACCTAAGAAGTCCAAGAAACATAATGAGGATTCACTATTTAGCTAGTAGTTTGTGTGTGAATGAGCACTGTATAATTAAAATAAATAAATAAATTGTCCAACTTTTTGAAATTATACCATTTGTCTTCGACTTCTTTCTCTCTTGGTGGTAGGGGAGGATTCTTGGGACTGTGCCACGTTATCCAGATTGAACAAGGCAAGATCGAGTGATTCACGCTCACAGGCTTTGCCTCAACACTTGATTTGACAGCTGGAAGTCAAACTCCATTTGCTTGTGTTGTTTCCCAGGATAGATAAAAAAGACATTTGAAAAGAATAATTTGGGACCTCTAGGGAGAATAATATATTGATTGAGATGAAGTGTGCAAGGCTAAAGAAGCAAATCTCTCCTAAAATGAGACTCAGGAAAATTAAGTGGCAAGGGAGCAATGAAGTAACAATAAATGCTTAATTTGGAAAGGTTTTTAAAGTCTCCCAGAGTTCTTGAGTCCTCTGATCTCAGTGCCTTAGATTTAGTCAATGATTAAATGATTATCTGATATGACAGTACATTGTGGGAGGAGTTTCCTCTATAACTTCTGTGTGGGAACAACCAATTTCCTATCTTGGAGTTTAAAGGAATAATATATATCTAAGGTATATTGGGATATAAAAGTAAACTGACAAAATTCTGGACTTTCTTTCATTCAAGTCATTTGAGAGACCAAATAAAACTGTGGAAGTAGAAACAGTATCAGTACTGATAGCTAAGGCAATTCTTGAACTCACAAAGCAGAAAGTGACCACTGGAAGACTGCAGTTGCTATGGAGCAGCCACCCTGGATCGAGGAGATATCATAGAGTTGGGGTGGGCAGCAGGCCTAGCCATAAGCTTGGCAAATCGGTTATGGTAAAGCCTGGAAGGATCACTAGACCTAGAAGTGCCTCATATTAGAAATTTAAGCAGCTTTGGTATTCTTCAATTCTCCTCATGCCCAACAGAAAAGCTTTTCAGTGTTTTTGGTTCTTATCACCCAGCCCTCTTCTTTCAAACTCCATCTCATGAGCATACCCATAAAAGTGCTAGCCAAATGGGTCTTCAAAGGAAACAAAATACGATCAATCCTTGAACAGCCTCAATCTCCTACAGACCAATAAAGGATTGATTATATCTCTAGAGAACTCTTCCACCTCTGACTTCTGGTGTGAATACAACTAGAGATACCAACTAAGAAAAATAGCCATATAGCTTTTAACAGAATATCATGAAAATAATAAAATTTAGAAGTAAATGTAAGATTCCCCCTACTGTAACATAATACTTTTATTTCCTGCAGTTTTGATTGTTCAGTTTAGCCCAGTGTATCAGACATACAGTCAGACCTATATAACAGGGACAGAAAGATGACTAATATATTATCCCTGCCAATAAGAAAATTCAAATTTTATATGGAAAGAAAATATTCATCTACAATAACCATGATATAGTAAATACTATTTTATTCATTTAAGAAACAGTCCAAGAAATAAAAGAAGAATATATTTTAACAATTTCTTATACTAGGTGAAAATATTTTTTATATCTAACAGACTTTGAATGTGTCGATACTGAAATTTGCATTGTGGACTTACACTTTAATTTTTAAAAATTTTTTATAATTTTTGTTTAACTAGAAAAAACAAAAGAGGACGTTCTTGGGTGGCTTTGACAGAGTTCTAAAATCACCTACTGGGATTTATTTTATGTATCTGGATACTCTCACTCTTGAACTTAAAACAGTTTTGCTAGTTTTCTCTGTCTTTTATCTTTTCCAAGTTTTAGCTTTTTTTAGCTTTATCAATTTAGTTGATGTTAATGTTTTCCCACTACTCTTCTACTAAACTCTACCTCTGAAAAATACTCAAAACTTTCTCTGCTCATTCTTTGCTGATAAATACCAAAACACCTTTTCCCCACTGAGCCCAGACCTTCATTTCTTCTCTTTATAGCCAAGCAAGATAAGTTCAGTAGTTAGAGTACTTAAATGTG
>NW_024340849.1:26095214-26102442 GCF_902729225.1 Pteropus medius
GAAATATTGCAATTTTTGTCAATAAAATGATTTCAGAAGATTCTGGATAAAGATCTGTCAGGGGAATTGAAATGACTTATGCATTCGCTATGAGAATGGCCTTGGTAATGTCCCCAGTTAGAATCCATGATAGTAAGCATTATTTGACAGCTAACAGTCTTACCACTTACTATTAACTAATCTATCTGGTAAAATAACCAGTTTGGTTGTTTTCTCTTTTTTTCCTTCCTCTTTCCTCCTCTCTTTATTCCTTCTCTTTCTTTCTTTCTGTTTGTTGAATTTTCTTTTTTAGTTCAACTTAAGCCTTTTAATGATGGTTATTTAACTCACATATAAGCATAGTCACAGCTGCAAATGTTCCATTGATTCATACAAAAATTAGACCTAATTTGGATAACAAAGGGTACCTTTATACCTTTCTATGTTAAGTTACCTTCACTGTTTAGTGAGATGTCACTCTTCAAGCTAAATGGCTTAAATTATCAAATTTCAGAATAGTTCACCTCATTTCTTTTCCTAAATAAAGAACTAAAAATGGCTTAAGTTTTAATTTTAGGACGTTTACACTTTTAGGTGATCTATATTTAATAAATAGGTTCTAAGAAAAGAAATTTTTAATTCATCCTAAAACATACGTTAATTTTAGCTTTAAAGACCACCTAGAGAAGATTCTAGAATCTCTTCAAAGCCTTTAAAAAAATGTGTTGACTAAAAAAAAAAATCTCCTAGTTCAATAATTTAATCTAATTTGGGTTCCTTGAATATGCAAAATAGTTTGTTTCTTATAAAGATTTCTCCTATATTTTTAGATTGCAATTAAAACACCTCTTTGCCTTCATTTCTCTATTAAATTAGTACTGTATCTCCTCCCCAGCACTGTTTTGTGCCAGCTCTTTAAAGATTTATGCTGCTTCTTGCTGAATTCTTACTCAAAAGAATTTCCAGACAAAATTGGTTTTAATTCTTTATATGCTAAAGCTCATACTAACCTTCTCAGATCGATGTATATCATCATCTACATTTTGAAAGTTAAGGAAGAAGCTAAAGAAGAATTAGGCCCATCGTCATTAATAGACCCCCCAATCATGGCAAGGATTGGGAATCAGAAGTTCACTCCACAAATAATAGCGAGATGAACAGCAACTTCATCATTCACCAGTGATCTAACAGGTTGCCCTCCAATATCATCTTTATTTTATAGCACTATATTTCTTACCTCTGGGAATCTTTGTGAAATGAATGGGATAAATTGGCTGGGCTGTGATGGATACAACCATGTTGACTGCTTGTTTTCCAAGACTGAGAACTCTCTGAAAATTAAACTCATTCTGTGATGGACAGATTTTAAAGGCAGCCCTAGGATCCCAATCTTCCAATGTTCATGCTGTTGTATAATCTCCTTCTCTAGAGTGTGGATGCACCTGTGACTTTTTTCTTATAAGTAGAATATGGCAAAGGTGTTGGGATAGTACTCCTGTGATTACATTGTATTATATATACTCTCTCTTGTTAGTGGATTTGTTGTTGGTCTCCTACCAACCTAAAAAAGCAAGCTGTTATTCTGTGAACTGCCTATGAAGAAGGTCACCCGGCAGGGAGTTGGGGAGTTGAGGACAACCTCCAGGTGACAGCAAGAAGCTGGGACTCTCAGTCCTATACAACCACATGGAAATAAACTCTGCCAGCAACAGAGTGAGCTTGGAAATGGATTTTCCCCAGTTGAGCCACCAGACAATAATGCAATCTGGTCAAAAGATATCTTGATTGCAACTTTGTGAAACCAAAGCAAAAGGACCCAAGTAAGCCATGCCCAGGCTTCTGACTCACAAAGACCATGAGACAATAAGTGTGTATCATTTTAAGCTACTAGGTATATGGAGGTTTTTTACACAGCATATAAAATCAATATGCCATTTTACAGATGAAAAAAGTGAGGATGTTGACTATAATGAAGAAATTTTCCCAATAATCTCAGTAAAGGTAATGTAGGGAGGAGGCAAGAGAATTAAAATGTAAATAAAGCTACAATCAGACTGCAATGTGCTGATCAGTCCTGCAGCCAGGGCAGGAGGACACCTTCAGTACAAAGGAAGATATCTGCTGGGATTGCTAACAACCCATTCCCCTTGAAGGGGAAACAAGAATCAAGAGTCATTCTCTATGGCTAAAACCATAGGAACCTATGGATTAAAGGCTGGGAACTGCCAGCAGACCTTTCACTCTACATATTCTTACCTTTTCATGCTATATACCCTTCTCTTTCCTCACTATATGTCCATATCGAAGGAAATGGGAACTAAAGAATGATATATAAACTGAATTCCCTGAACACTCAAGATTCCGCTCAGCGCCTTTACTCTGTCCCTCTCACTGTGCCTCTCATTCTCTGCCTTTGCGAGGAGACCATACTCTGTCTGTGGAGTGTTATCCCTTTTGTAATAAACTTTCCCTTTGACTCTAACTTTGGCGTGTGTGTTGAATTCTTTCTATACTCTCTGCCGAAGGACCCTCTTCTTCTCTCAGCGCAGGGCTTGGTCTCCTCACAACCCCGGGGAAATTTGCCATGTCTTGCATCAAAGGGACCATAACTCAGAACTGTGAGGATGATAAAAAAGATTTTTTAAAGCTTTAACCTGATGATATCTCAATGTAAGCAGATATGCCACAAGGTTAGACTTAAGGCCAGATTATGCAGACATAGTTTTCTTCTCCTCTCCTACACTATTCAGAAAGATAATCTGGACAGCTGGAAATGTAGGAAGAGGATCTGAGGATGACATGAAAATGTTGATATAATTTTTGGCATTTGTAAAGAAGCTATGGTTTCATTACAAGTCTTAAAGAAACTTTTAAATTCATACTATGCCTATTGGCCTACTTTTCAGTTAGGTGTTTTTTTTAAAAAAAAAAAAAAACAAAAGGATGAAAATGAGTTATTTATATTTAATGCATGGGAAAAATAAAAAAGAAATAAAAATGAAGAAGAGAAGGTAGGAGGAAAAGAAGAAAAAAAGAAAAAAGGGGGGAAGGGAGGAAGAAAGGAAGAAAAGAAAGAGAAAGGAAGGAGAAAAAGAAGATTCACACTGATAATAACCCTTTTCTGAGAATAAATAAAATGCAATTATTTATAAACAGCCACAGCAAATTAGTTATTTTGACTTTATGTGAACAAGAAACAATTCATGTAAAACAAATGTTTAAAAAGTAGCAATGCCTTACTTTACATTATGGACATTATCATACATCTAAATTATTACAAACATCTTTAAAATACTAAAAATTAATGACTTACTTTTACATAGTTTTGAACATAATATTCCAACTTATAGATCCTTCTCAAGTTTCAAGTTTCAGGTTATCTTCAGCTGCTTACAGAGTTTGTATTACCAGCCATTCTCCTTGAACATTATCTTTTAGATTCATTATCCACAGATCTCCAAATCCTTCCTTGTCCTATAACGCACTTCCAGGACAGGTGCCTATAATCTTTATAAATTAGCCATGATTAACTCTGCTCATTTAATGCAGAAAAGTAAACAAGAAGGATCCATTGAGAAACCGACACTATAGTAGGTCAAGAGTCTCCCAGGCCTTCAGAGATAGAATTAAGAGCTTTGACAAAGCTTTGGTGGTGATTTCTCAGGATTAGTAGCATTCAGCCACTGATTCTGTAGCTTAATCTTGTTCAGATTCCATGGAAGGCTTATACCCTGTGGCTCTCTTCTCAGGCATTCAGAGCCTCTCACCCTTTTTCTTGGATAACCAAGGTTCCCTATTTGGGTTTTCCATTGCAATGCTCTGACTCCTATACTTTCTCACCCCTGAACATTCACCAGCAGGAAATCCTTCCTTGCGTTGAGTATTAGGTGATGCTTAGCTGTCAAGTTTAGTTCTCTTATCATTATACTTGTCTAGATTTCAACCTAAATGAATATACTCAAACCAACCTGCTACTTAAAATGCCCCGCTTTGCTACATTTCACTCATGGTATGTAGGCCCTTCACCAAAAGATGCTGAATTTGAACCTCTAAAGAATGGGCAAATACTTTCAAATTTCAAGTCTGGCCCATACCTTTCCTCTCAATTCCTTTTCTGATCAGCCTTGATGACTTAATCCTCAATAATATTATTTAATCTGGAACTTCTAGGATCCATTCGAGGACTCCACAAATACCACAATAAAAGTTGCTGTTTTACTTACATTGTGCATAGGTGTAATTGTATCTAACAGGTGTCAATTACTTTTAATTCTCCATAGTAAAAAGAGTAGTATTTTATATACAGTAAGTATTTAACACATTAACAATTAAATAAATAAGTACTTTGATGAAATAAATACCTGCTAATCACCAGTTAAAAATCAGTTAAAAATCAGTGAAAAATCTAACACTTAGAAGTAAACAGTTCCAAGTTCTCAATGCTAAATGTGGAAAATGACTCCCCAAGTAAAGGTAGTGAAGAGAATATTTTAAGGAGATAGGACCAGGTCCCCAGGAGGCCAATAAGGTTATGTTGCCTCAGCCTCATGATTCAGTGTTTATCAGTGAGATCATTTTAGTAACAAATGCAAGAGAACAGCTGCAGATTTGCATGGGGTAGAGGTAAATTTAGGTGTGAAAGGAAGCTAATTGCCTTACTGTGTGCCAAAGTTTTCAGGTGCTAACAAGATCCTGCTCAAGGATCCTGGGGGAGTTGGAAGGGGAACCTGGAATGCACTTGAACTCAACTATTGACTCATATCCTAAAATCGGTCATAAAAAAAAAAAAGACTTTGATGGAGGTTAAGGATAAAAAAGGTTAATCTGTCAAATGTCAACCTGTATAGATAAAATAAGCTTGATTTAATTAATATGTCTTAATTCCTTCAGAAGAAATGTAGATTGAGTCTAATACAAATGCTTTGACCAAGGTGGACACTTGGAACTAGATTTAGAGTTTCTAAAATCTCTGCTCATGTCTAGAGAGTGATAAATATGTTGCCCACAATTTCTACAATATTTTGGGAGAAGATGGTTCTAAGATCAGGAATAAAGTAAGTTATTTTAGTTCTTCATTGTGAACTTGCATAATGTGTGTGTATAGGAGTGTCTGTGCATGTGTATGTGTGTTTGTGTGTTTAATCTTTCTGGATAAGAATCAGTAAAAAGTAATCAGCTTAATTCCATATATTTAACAGTTAGTTGAATATCCTCTTATAAGGCTCCAAAACGGTAAAGAGAAAAAGCAAAGTAGTAAAGAAATCAACTAGTTTATAATTAAATTAGACAGTTCAGTGCCCAGGTGGAAAAAAAGATTCATTTTAAAAGTGATGAAGTTGTTTGACAGCATCTGTTACTTGTTCTTATTGGTTGTTTGATGGTGGGATTAACCAGATGGGACATCCCTGCCTGTGCTATCACAGGTTGACTATGAGTAAGGCCTAATAATAGGACAGATAGATTTCCAACTCTGAAATTTTAAAAATTCACTTAGCTACTATCCTTCCCAGCTTTAGGACTGGATTATTCTCAAGCAATAACACAGACATGTGTTATTCTTCAATTTGTCTCTCATATAAAATGATCCACCACCATTTCCATAACTTATTTACTCTCAAATTTATTCAGAGATTTTCAGTCAGGACAATTATGAGGCTAAAATTTTTAAAAGCTAAAATTTTAAAAGGCTGATCTCATATTACACAAAGCCTTAATTGATACTTCTGGAATGGGTAAAACACTCTCTAAAATTTTCTTAAAATTGCCCACTTCCTACGTCTATTTGCCAAAATTCCTTCTCTATCTTTGGTCAAAAGCCACTACTTACAAGGAGTCTTCCAAGATTTCCCACTCCTTATCCTTGTATGGATTTTGTTTACATTCCAAGTAACTCACTCCCAATCTTAGAGCTAGCTGTATTTTCCTATGTACTCCTGCCAGCCCCATACAGGGCTTTCCACTTACCAGCACAGAGCCTTGAGTCTCCAACTCTCTGACATCCTCTATTCATGAAAGGCCTTGGCATTCAGGCAACTTTCCTTCTTTCTGGGCTTCTACACTAACCCCTTCTCTCCCCCATGGTTTTCTTTTCTTCCAGGCTTAATGTTGGCAGTAGACACATTTTCCTTAGGTTCTGCTATCTTGTGGCTTGTGATACAAACCATTTTCACATTAGAGGTCTTTTGGTTATAGGAAGACAAACTTGGGGAAACAAAAATAAAAAAATACACAAAAGAACAAGCTTATCCTAATTTCTAAAGCTCTTTCAATCATGTCCACTTACCCACTCTTCTTTTCTTCCTGCTGGTTGTATTGAGATGGGCTCTGCCGTTGGGATTTAATTCCTAAGTGCGGGGATTACCAAACTGGGAGAAGCAATGTGAGCCCCTTATTATTCAAGACCTCATTTCCTCACCTTTGGTCCTAAAATTGAAATCAATTTTGTTTCCAATGATGAATTATATTTTCAGAAAACCATTGTCTACTCAGCCTCTGCCTCAAACTGGGATGCTCACACTTGAGAATTTTTTCTTTCCCCTCTGAAAAGTAAGCTCTTAAAGAGGAGGCATCAGGTCTTTTGTTGTGTCTATATTTTATATACTTTGTACTTTATTATAATATTACACATAATCGACTTACTATATATTTATTCAATGACATAATTTAGATGTAATTAATATTCCACAGGGATTGACATGACATTCCAGGGTTCTCTTCTGTCCTGTGGAAATACTTTGCCTTGGAATGTGGTGCATGGTTAACCAATGTGGTGATATGTTAGGACTCTGGAAATGAGCAGGAGCTAGCTCTCTGTGGGGTGTATATGTGATAGGGTTGGTGGTGTGATTAAGAGAGAAGAGATGTTCGTAATGGTGCTTAGCTCACCATATTGGAGTGTTTAAGTTTAGGTTTGTTTTTATATCGTGAAATTTCAGGACACCGAAAAGACCATAAGCATTTATTAATCCGTTTCTTAGTGAAACGATGTATGCCGTCGGGTTGCTTACTGAAGAGTTGGAAATAAGGACTGTACACTAAGTTTAGCTCATGACAGGCATTCAATATGCATCTTGATAGATAAAAACTAAAAATCTTGGGGAAAATTACAAAGTGGGAATATTAATATATGTAGAATCTTCTGCTATATACTAAAACCCAAGTCTCTGATAAAAGAAGGATAAAGTAATATTCAGAAAAGGAGTGGGGTTAATTAGGGGAGGCCTATTATATTCAAACCCAAATCTTCTAT
>NW_024340849.1:26102472-26158134 GCF_902729225.1 Pteropus medius
AGTGCACACACTTGAAGAATATTGACTTCCATAATCCAAGGATTAAGCCGGCTGATTTTAGGAAAACTGAAAGAAAAAAAAAAAAGTTTTGTGACAACAACTATTACGCCTTGGTAATTATTCCATTATCAAGAAAAAAAAATACTTGCACCATGGACGTACATCAAAGACAGTTTAACCGAAGGATGATGTATACTTAGATTTCCTCTTCCAAACACATTCCAAAATACATTCATCAGATAATGAGAATAACAGCTGACTTGTCCATCACAGTTGCTTTTACGGTCCCTAGTAATAGACATGTACAAATGTACCATGCGGTGATCCATCTGGATCAACAATAAGATTAGGTGAGTCAATCTATTGACTTAAAAAAATAGGCTATTTTTTAGAGCAGTTTTAGTTTTGCAGAAAAATTGAACAGAAAGTACATAGAGTTCTCATAGACCCCCTTGCCACCCTCACCCACATAGTTTCCCCTATTACTAACATCTTGCATTCAGTGTGGTACATTAACAATAGATGAGCCCAACTGACTTTTGTGACTTAGTTAGAAGCAATTTCTGGACACAAGGCTTGAATCTGAGCCCCTCGATGCTGTTCTTAAAGGGAGCATGGTCCAGCACAAAGGCAAGAAATAGATTTAATCCCAAGTGGATTGCATAACTAGTTTGACCAGATGCAATGTTTTCTGAAGCTGCTTCCATATGCAGCAAGAAGGCAGGTCATCATTGATTAACAATGAGTGTCATGCACATGGGTGAAGAGAATGGTAACATACTATACCTATTTGTTATATTGGAATACCAAAAATATGGTATTCCATATTAAAAAATATGGCAGAGTCTGAATTCTAGATCTCTCCAGCAGAATTTTATGACCTCTAAGTGCTAATCTAACTATTGTGAACCTCAGATTTAATAAAACGGAAATATTATTTTAACTTCCTGAAAGCAGCACTCTGAACTAGAAGGAATCTTGAAATTACTTACAGCTCTAAAACACATGATTTTAAGTGTCTTTGAAGAACATTGCTGACTCAGTTTTCATCAGCTCAACCAACAGACAGAACTGGCATTTTACCACCATACAATCTTCTTGGCTGAAAGTAACTATTTCCATAATTGAATCCAATAATTTATTCCTAGCCTAACTGAATCCAAAGTTACACACTAAAAAATTAAAAGCCAAAAAACAAGGTGAGAAAGAAAAATAACATATTTCCCACTTGATCATTACACTCTATTTTGGTGGCTGTCAAAAGCAATATCTAATTTATAGTACTTTATATTTAAGCATCTGGCAGTTTGATTAATTTGATTAATTAATTTTATAGAATTCTATCAACTCTGCTGCTCCATAACTTGTATAAAAAACTACGCAGTGAAAAATAGCTTTAAAAGGAATTAAAGATGTCATTATTAGAGGTTTGATGTCACGTTATCATCTGGAAAAGGTAATGTAAGGTGAAATTAGAAAATTAAGAGAAAAAGAAATAAATAAATTTTTAAGCTAACATGCATTGCAAAGATATGTCACAAGTACTTTATTTTAAGGTGTTAGAAATTATATAGAGTCTGAAGGATGCTAGACTATTAGCTTCTTTAAAGGAAAATTTGTTGGGAAATATGTTCTTATATTTTAGTGCTAGTCTGATTTCCAGTTAAAAATGAGACTGTCTGAGAATTTGGATTCTGCCTTCTGCTTGACACTCAAGTGTAGTAAGTCCAGCAGGACCCTCATGGAGAAAGTCTGCTCAAGTGCTGGATCATCTCCTGTGTCAAACATTTTCCTCTGGGGGGAGAAAATCAATCTATTTGCTGCACTAGTTGTTATGCAATCTGCTATCTAGACATCATACCGCTTATATGTTGAAAACATCTTTCATCTGACAGCTTTCTGAAACTGGTTTTCCCAGCTATCCAGCTGATGAGCTTATAGCCATTCCACATTTTCCTGACCACTGCAATTTCACAAGCAGGGCCTAGTAAGGTAATCACCTGACCTCAGCAAAACCACTGTATAAAGGAAATTTCATTAACATTGTTGTCAGCACAGCTGGATGGACCTAACATTGCTTTCTTTTGCAGATTTGGGGTCTGTGAATGCCAGCAGCCAGCAATGGTGTTCCTGGTTTCTTGCTGGCATCTGGCTCATGCTTCTTTCTCAGGTAGTTAAGCAAACTGCCCACTTCTGGAAAAGTTCAGCAGTACAAAAGGAAATTTGCATGTGGCCTTTCTCTCATGACATAGAATTGCAGGATTGACCAATTATTTCAAAATTAGGGTAGGAAAGTATTCAGGAAGAAAAAATCCACATACTCTCTCAACTTTTTCTGAGTGCCCACTTACAAGTATAATGTTTGTTAGGTCTATGTGAGCAACTGAATAGAGACTGCATAAATTTGCATATTTTATTCTTACTTCTAAACTTCCACCTTCTGGTATTCCTCATTCTTGGCATAAGACCCTTACTGAAAGGACTCAGTAATGCTCTCTTCTTCAGGCTGCTCTAAAACTAGTCACTTTTCGGACTTAAGGTCTCAATTTAAATGTCACCTTATCAATAAGGCCTTCCAGGGCAGCTTATCTACAACATTGCTCAACATTGCCAAGGAGTTACTCTACTCTTCAGCATCCCATTTGTTCGCTTTGTAGCAACTCTTGTAATCATTTATTTTATGTTCTTCTTTATTTTCTGTTTTTCTTACTAGACCAAATATTCATAAAAGCACAGGCTTTGCTGGTTTCATTCTAATACTATAAGAATTTAGTTCATTTTCTAAATAACACATTCATTCTTCAAAAATATTGATTTGAATTTTTATATTTCAAATATAAACATGTAAATAGTTTAAATATTTAAATATTTTACAATAATTATGTGTTTATTAGATTAGGTATCATTTATTCATCTGGATTCTCAAGATGATGGTGAAGAAGAAGACGATGATAGAAATAAACCTTTGGAAAAATCTCATATATGCTGTATGTTAACTCTAGGTTCTTGATTCCCATTTAAAAGCAAATTTTTTAAAATTAAATTTTAAAGTAAAAGCAAAATTTTGCTAGAAACAATCAGTATATTTAAAGTAGCTAGAAAAGTATCATTTTTTGTGAGTTTGGAGCACAAAAGGTGATGTTCACTAGAGGTGATTGATTCATTGAGTTTCATGGAACAAACTGATCCAGGTGGTGAAGGCTCTGAACAGTTGAGAATAGCCTGGATGGAGTCTGGGAATCCAGGAGAGCACCATTAGACAAATGAGAAACGGTGATATTAGTAGTGGCTCTATTCAGATCATTACCTTTATTTCAGATTATGTCATTTACTTTTTGATTGTAAACCATCTTGACATTGGAGATAACTATCCTTTTTTCCCCCAATTCAGTTGACAGGCATAATTGTTTCTATTACATGCATATGCTATTCATGCTGCCAGTTGTTAAATAGCTACATATGTGGAGTTCTTGCCAAAATGGTCATATTATTAGATTCCAACTGGGTAACCAATTGCTATAACCCATGTATTTGGCAGCAGTTTGTACCTTTTCATTTGTCTATAAAAAATTAAGGTCAAAAGGACCTTGAAGTTTAATCAAGAAAACACGCCAACTTTATTTTCCTTTATTTCCTTGGTTACATCTATATATCTTTACCATGGCATTGACAGTATTTTTGGACCAATATAGAAAGATCAAAATCAAATCCTAAGGTCATATATACGTGGCCATTTATATCACTTGTCTGTTATCAATATAACCTCTGGAAAAGCCAATGGTTTGTTTCATTGACTACCATAATCGTCATCAAAGTAATCAATTAATTAGGACTAGACATCTAGGTGACTCTTAGGAAGGAGTGAAGTGCAATAAATTGTTATAGAACTCAAAGAACTCACAAGGCATGAGCAAGGGGTGCTTTCCTGGTCAATTAATGCCATGGAATCTATACTCATAGGGCTATAAACAACATTAGAAGTCATCTAATCAAACCCTCACTTTACAGCTATGCAAACAGAAGCCCAGAAAATGTAGGTGACTTATTCGAGGTTATTAATTAAGTGTGTCAGTGGCAGAGTCAGAGCCAGGGCCCCCACCAGGTAACAATTTAGAAGAAATTAATTGATATCAACTGAACATAGAGCAGGAACTGGGGCAGCACCTTGGAGACTACAGAAATGCTGGAAACTGCCAAATAGGAACCCGGAGAAAGGAATTACAGTAACCACCACCATTTATTGAGAAGCTATTATGTGCGAAGCACATTGCTTAACATTTTATAAAATGATCTCTAATGTTCACAACAACTCTGCAAGGTAGATATTATTCATTTTATTTTCTGAATGAAGAAATGAATTCAGCAAAGTTAATGAACTAGCCTAAGGTCACAGAGTTAAAAATAAGATTCACACTGAGCTCTGCTGAATCAAAGCTTGCATTCTTTTCACTAAGCCAAATTTTCCCAAGGGGATGCTAAAGGTGTAGGGGCCATGTTGATGTGACCAGAGAGCTCATCTAATGGGGGCGTAGGTTCAAGTGATCTAATTGGACATGATTATGGGAGACTTTTCATGCTGGACTAATGACTGAGGACTTTAACAGAAATTCATTAACTAACAGAGGTACATTTGAAAATTGGTGCTTCAGGAAAGGGCCTCTTGTAGTAAAGGTGGTGTGATCAATCAGTTGGAAGATTGATGAAGACATGTGTAACAATAATAAGAGTTTAATTTTTTTTTAATCTTTCCCTCTTGTTTCTTTACAACACTCAGAACTATTCTGGCAGAGGGATTTGAAAAGTGATCCCAAGTCTTCAGTGACATTTTTCCTTCCGGCACAGCCAGTATTGATTTTCAATGTGTACTTAACTGCTAGCAACTGTTCTGATTGGTCACGCATCTGTTCTGTTGCAGGTACGCATGCCACAGCAGACATTCTAATTTTGAAAAGAACTCCTTTGTATATCTAAAATAAATCTAAACCATCCTTCAAAGATGTAGTCTTACTGCATCATACGTGATTTTCTGAGCACCTCACAATTCAGCATCTTCATTAGTAAATCTAATATTAGTTAACCTAATCTTGTAGTAGGCTCTGGAACTTTACGTTTTGTTGTTGCTGTTCTCCCGGCACAGAAAATGAGGCTGCTCAGTATTTTCCTACCACTCAGAGAGCTCTTTGTCTTTTCTGCCCTGGCTGCATGAACTTCCGTTTCCCTCTGGAACACTCTGCTCAATTTTCAAATACCCTTGAGGACAACCTCCTGCAGTAACTTGCCCTATTAATGCTACCACAGAATCCTATACTTAAACATCTCAGAGCAATTATATTTTATAACTATTGTTGAAGTAACTGTATGTTTCCCCTCTAAATTGTAAATTTCTCATAGATGGAAATTTTGATTTTCTACATAGATTTGACTCTCGACCCATAAAAGACTAGGTATTGTTTTACACATATTTTCAGGAGGAAATATTGAAGAAAGGAAAGATAGGAAAATGGAAGAAGGACATAGAAGAAGTACCTATGTGTGAGTAAATTAAATCTACATGTAGTTGTGATTGTTCTGAACTTCTAGTTTCTTATTGTGGTTGATTAACAAAGTGAGGTTGGTTATGTTACCTCAACATGGAGACCAGTTAGCTGTCTCTATTATGCAACCAACCAAGAAAGATATCTACAGAAAATGTGGGTCACTGGGTATAGCAACCATATATAAATATTGAATAAGTAAATAAGAATCCAGATCAAGTAGAATTTGATCATTGTTTAGGCTAAAAGCATTATTACTCTTAGCTGTCACCCAATGCCTAGCAAAGGGCTGGGAACATGTTACTTGAAGGAAGAGATGATGATGGCTTACTCATTATGTTTTAATCTGTGTGCCTAGCACAGCGTCTGGATCATAGCAACTTTTTAATCAAAATTTGGATATTAAAATGATATTTCATACTTTATGCTTCTTGAGTGAGTCCTAGGTTTGTCACTTATAGTCTTGTAACCTCTGTGAGCTCCAGTTTCCTCATCTGTGAAGAATAAATATATACCTAGTCACTTTTGCTATTCTGAAGATTATCAGGGATAATATATTTTTAAACACTGGATGAATGTTAAAGTGTTTAAATAATCTGAGCTGTAGCTATTATAGATGAATTGAAGTAAATACATTAGTTCTACCTATAAGCAATAGCAATTTTCAATGTGAAAATGAGAAAGTTATTGGCATATAGTAAGAAGACAGAGGGTAAAAGGAATTTACCTTTTTCCCAGCTTTGTCTCTCAAACTATTCTTTTCATGTCTTATAATTTTATCAGTTAAAAGTTGTCTATACTGAATAATTTCTTAGGATGGTATGACAGCCTTGCTTTGTAAATATTAATTAAAACAGCCAAGGTACAGTTTACTGAGGTCAAATAAATGGAGATGCATTACTGCTGGGACACATTTGGCCCTCTCCAAGAGAATCTATCACTGAAACAAAAGGACTTCGATTTCAATAATCTATAAAAATCAGTTGACCATTAAGCAGAATTTCTGAGAAACATTCCTTATCAATAACTATAGAAAATATGTAGTTTAAAAAAATCAAGATTCGTCAACTTGTGTCTGATTGGGTGTAGTTCCATGAGATGTATTATCAGAAAATTATTATCCCATTGCTGATTTATTTATTTGGTTTAGCATTGATCTAAAGAAGCTAAAGGTGTGGGTTTAATTACCGAACAAATGCCTTCATATTTTCTCAGGAAGTACGACATTCTCTCTGTTTATATCTGATATCTATCAAAGGAAGAACCAGAGAGAAAGTAAGAATAGTTATGGAAAACCAGTTGCCACTTGGAAAAGGATTGTGAAGGAAGAAACTCATCCTCTCTGAGTTCTTCCTTTACTCCAGGCATTGGGCTTGGTGATATGCATATATTTTCTCATTTAATTTCTGCATGGAAGTAATTAGAGTCTTTATGTTACAGAAGAGGAAACTGGAGCTTAATGAGCCCAGGTAATTAGTTGAAGGTAGATAACCCACGTGCTAAGTCCCAGAGTAGGTACTGAAACCAGTGTGTCGGACATTTACTGTAGTCTCACAGTATTGTTGATCATGCCAAATATCTTCAGTTTGCCTCTATAACCTCCTTCCACCTTCTCTACCTTTCTCTCAGTGCTGCAAGGCTGATCTTTGATGAACCCATTAAAGAGCTCCTATGCCCTCTGGTTTCTATTTGGGTTTAACAGATAGGAGCCTCTGGAGGAGATAGGAAGGAAGGGGAAAGGAGAAGTACAGGGGACTCCTTCCCTATCAGCTCTCCTTGGAGTATCTGCATACCTCAACAGAAGATCACTGCTTTTCTTAAGGTGGTTTGTTTAATACAATACTATGGTTCTGGACCCTGATAACTTCTTCCTCTCCTTGTCCTTCAGGCTTAGGGATGATAAAAGCTCTTAAGTGCTAATCCTAGTTTATTGTAATACTTTTGCATCTTCTATCTCAGCCCACATCTTCGTGTTAGATCCTCTTGGAATTACCATAATTTGAGTATGCCACTTGTTCCCTACTGACACTCTGGCTAAAACAATTATATCTGGAATGTCTTGTCAAAAGTTGCCTAAAAATACAATTTCAAGGTAAATACTTTGTCTAAAATTCATAGTGCCATGATTTTGATGCTAAATCTATGTATTTTGAAGTGAATCAAACTTTAAAACTGCTTGTGACTTAGGAACTCATAACTAAGAATGACTGCTCTCCTAGAACTGTGTTCCCCAGACAAGAAGCATGCTGCGACTTTTAATCATGAAAAATGCATTCACTGCAGAAATTTAACACTAACTCCATGAAGTTTATGTAGAGAATGTTTTCAGTCAACAAAACGCGTCAGAGCAGTGAGTAACGTCTGAGAGGGAAGGCTGAGTTTGGGGATGCTAGGGGAAATACAAATGGAGGATCATACATTTTGCAATGTCTGTCTCAGACTATAGCAAACAAATGTATCCTTCAAGAGTTTACAGTAAAGTAGAGAAATAATTTAAGCTACCGTTAAATTGCTTGTGATGATTACTTGTTTCGTGATAAAAT
Organism: Pteropus medius; assembly: GCF_902729225.1. Taxonomy (NCBI): domain Eukaryota; kingdom Metazoa; phylum Chordata; class Mammalia; order Chiroptera; family Pteropodidae; genus Pteropus; species Pteropus medius. The sequence continues at coordinate 26,110,550 of NW_024340849.1, forward strand.
CAATTTCTTGAAAAACTAGAATTTTTTTTTTTTAAAAAACAACCTTCTTAGCACAAACTCTACGTCTTCTCTGGTAAAAAGTAAATGAATAAAGAAAAATGGTTCTCAGATAAGCCTTTTTTTGTATATTTGTTTATATCTTCTCTTTATTATAAAAAGCTTTAGATAAAGGGGCAAAAGCATTAGTGAAAATAATGTGAGCTTATTAGATACACCATTATTAGTTGCAGAGGAGTCCCAATTAAGCTTAAAAATAGGTGGGTTTAATATAGAGATGGCTATTCTAATTCACTCATTAAGGAGTAAATATTTGGACTTTACCTTTGAGAATTTAGACAAATTCACATGTAGAGCTCCTTTAAAGTAAGTAAAGAAGTTTATTTTCTTAGATTCATGTCAAGGAAGGTAATCATGTTCTAATGCTTCTTAGAAATGGAACTCAAGGCTAATTGTTAGGCCAATGTTATATTTTTATTAAAAGTTATTTGCTTTTCAAATTATTAAAAAAGCTATATCCCAAAAAGGCAAAAATAATAATTAAATTTAAATGACTTTTGGGAATATATTTGATATTTGCTACACTATTTGCTTGCCCAGTAGGTTACCCATTCCAGCCCACCTCACCACACCTGGTGCTGGAGTCTTCCTGTTCCAGCCTTTGCAAGCATCCCACACCATTACCAGAGTCTTTTGAGTCCTCTCTGAAAGAACCATTGAGCTCAATGGTTCTCAAACTTCGACGTCCATATAAAACTTTTGGAGGACTTATATTAAAATGATGTTTCCTGAACTCTTCCTCAGTGATTCTAATTCAACAGAGGCCTGAGAATATTTATTTCAACAAACACTTCAGGTTCCTTGATGCAGACTGTTGGAGGAGCAAACCACGAGTGACACTGATTTAGTATTTTCTGGTATTCTGCGTTTGTCTTGACCACAGGCTGGAAAAGGTGGATTGAGGTATTTTATCTAGCATAAGCCTACTTTGCGACCAGTTTCACTTTCTACAAATGTGGCTTTAAAGGGGTGCCCTCATTCTAAAACCTACAATTCTACAATTCAAGGTTGACTCTAAGTCCTGCTAACAGGGTAGTGTGTGTTTTGTAAGTCCTGCCTAAGCTACATCTGGGGCCAGTGCTCTACCTTACTCTTGCCATTCTTTCTTAGGACTTGAAGTTCTTGCTGAGAATTTGGTAGCTGCTGAAAGACTTTGCCCATACAAGTCTCTACAAATGATCTCTTTCCAATTCTTTCTTACCCTCCTTTACCATTATTTCACGCTGGGTCCTTTGTATTGAAAGCAGAATAGCGAAGTAGCTGACATCACAAGCTTTAGAGTCAGACCACCTGAACTGGAATCTTGATTCTGTCCCCCACTAGCTGGCTGACCTTGAATATGTTACAGACATACTGTGACTCTGTCCCTTTTGTATAAGATGGAAATGGCAACATCCGGACACCTCCATAACACTGTTGTGAGAATTCAATGTGGTAACATACGTAAAGCACTTAACAAAGTTGCTGGCACACAGTAAGTACTAAATAAGTGTTAGCTAAATACTGTTATCAGAAAGATGGCCTTACTGGATTCCACTGTCTATTATCGTCTTGTGATAGAATGGACTCTCTCCAGCTAGATCTCTCATCATTTTCTGTCTCACCTTAGCAGAAGGACACAGCTATTCCTGGTCTGTCTCACACCACCTCAGACATTGGCCACTTGAGGCCTCAACTACTTGAGATCATTAACTATACCTTCTTATTTTTCTATCCTTTGTATTTGGCCTGAAATGTCATACAGGTCTGTTATGTGTTTCTCCATCTCTTGGTTTCCCAAAGTTATTCTGCTATCATGAATTATTTGTCTAGTCTTATCAATTCCTTTGGCCTAAAAAGGTGGAGAAACTTGAGATGAAAACTATAAAGAAGAAAGAGATTTACCAAGTAGGAAAACGGCGTAGACTGCTCCAGACCTTAGCCACTCGCGCAAGAAGTATTTTTATGCATACGGGGTATGCATGAACACTGACGGGTGCTGGCTCTTCAAAACTAGCCTGTGAAGAACTCTTCATGAGCTGACATATGGCGGCAGGTTAGGCTGTTGCTAAATTCTCTTCCTTGGAAAGCAGACTCTCTGTTCACGCATTTCACCATTGTATGAATCCTTCCACAAACTGGGTTTCAAAGTGAAAGAAGAGTGGGTGATATCCTTACCCTGCCTCTTGACCTAACAAACTTGACCATTTGCTTACCCCACTCTTGCGGTCTGACTCTGTAATCTAAACTGTGATGAAGATCACATTACAAATCCTGAGAAGTGCTAATTGCTGAGAAGTGCTAATGCCATCTCTATCTCATATTCTGGTGAGTCTGAAAGGCCTTATTTGCTCCCCCTTGCTGAGGAGGCAGCTATATTGTGGTGATATGGGTCCATCAACTTTGCAGCAGCCGGAAGGCCTCCTGTGACATGGAATAATGTTCCAGAAATCTGTCCCGACCGCAAGGCCCACAGATCAGCAGAGCATTTGTGGTTCTTGGGGTCCTAAGGGCCACCTGGGATATCTCTATGCAAATGAATGCTGGGGACACGATTCTGACAGCTTAATCCTGCACTGTAAGAAAGGCTGGAGCCAGCGTAAGCTCCAGACACGCTTTCATTCAGAACTGGAATAAAATTTGACCATGTCAACTTTTATTTCTCATTATCTCCCAGAGACCTGAAACAGTTTACTAGGAAGAAAGAAAAAAAGTGGGTGGGTGAGGGAAGAGAGGAAAAAAATCTCAGACTCTATCCCTTCTGAAATCCTGTTCAGAGGATTTGCCGCAATGGTATTCCAACTTCAAATAAAACTGATTAAAATAAAATTACTCAGTCTCCTGACCCATAGCAAATTTCATGAGCTGCAATTTGTCTAGTAGTTGAGCTGTGAGTACAATCTGATTGGCTATAATTTAGGTTTATAGTTCCTTTTTTCCCCCTTCAAACACAGTAGAATCCAGTGATCCTGAAATAAAGAACTAGAAGGAAAAGAGGGGACTGGATATAAACTGAATAAGGAAAAATGCAAAGGAAAAAAAAATGTTTTCAATGCAATCACGTTCACTTTTCCAAAAACTTGAATCCTCAGTGTCTCTGGAGCTTTGCAGGGAGAATTTGTCCTTGTATTTGCATCTGTACATTCCATTCTAAACTTCCTGCCTGTGTTCGCCTGCTAGATTGCCCTTCTCTCTCTCTTTCCTTCAGTCTTTGTTTCTTTCTCTCTCTGTTTACATCTCTGATTTCTAGGTCTGTAAGTCACAAGAATTGCAATCCTGAAAATGCTAAAGCCCCGCAGTGCCCAGAATAGTCAACCCATCACCCAGGGAGAGTAGCTTTTTCTTTCTACACCCTGCCACTTTCTCCTCCTCCCAGTTATCAGTGCTCTTGATGACAACATGGCTTCTTTCCCAAAAGCCCAGTAAGACACGTTAGCAGCCCTGGCTGGAGGAGATTGTGAAGAATATCTTTGAACTCCTATTGTCCCAGATGTTGGGACAGATCTTTTCAACACCCAGAAAGGGAAATGCATGCTACTGGAAAGAGTGATATCAGGGAACAGACACCTGTTTAATTTTCTCCTTGCCAAGCAAAACCACAGAGGTTATACAGAGAGTAAGCCCTCTTTGGCCTTAGAACATCAGTCCTGTTATTCAGGTCTCTCAGATGAATTAGAGTGAGGTGTGCTGGTACAAGAGGTAGCATAGAGAAAGGATTTTAAACCCAGGCAGGTGTTTAAGCTTTTCAGTAATGCATCAGTGACTGAATCGTGATGATATACTTTTGGCAACAGAATTTCCTTAATTCTCTATAAGATGTGGAGACATTCCAACACTTCCTTCTTCTACCTGGAGCTCACTTCCTGGCAGTCTAGGACCAAAGTGCTTACTTGGATATAACAGTTAAAGAACAGATGGATGTAGACATAAATACCTGTCACTATGCTGAGCTCTGAATTCCAGGACCTGGTGAGTTCTTCTAAGGGAAGATTAGCAAGGCCTTTCTTATTCCCCAGTGAGAGGCATCTGTGATATTTCTTCTGACAGCTAAAGAATTTTAAAGAAACAACTCCAGTTTCATTTTACTATCCTGGAAGAACCTGGCACACAGTAGATGCTCAACTAAAATCGGTGGAAAAGTGAATGAGTGAGTGGAGCTGCTTCATTGTAGATTATGTTTTACTAAATGGGAGAGCCCTTCGGCAGCCTGCAAGCCTCTCACTGCCAGGGAGATAAAGCACGGACGATGGATTGCCTGTCTCTGGGACTTCATATAACCATCTATTGTTAAGAAAAGAAATTTTGAACTGCTCTGTCAGAACAACAGGTTCAGCAATTCCATATTTCCCCGCTTTGCTCTCTAAATGAAAAGAGGCTACTTCTATGGGGGAGGGAAAAAAGTGGCTTGGGTTCATACAAAACTCAGTCTGAATATTAGCTCTACAGGTTGTGTGTTAACTGGGACAAATTGCTTTGTATCTCTGAGGCTTAGTTGCCTTTTCTACAAAATGAGAATAATAAATTCTACCTTGCAAGAATATTAGGAAGATTAAATAAAATGAGGTATCTAAAACTCTTGGTACCTAGTAGGATCTTAATAAGTGAGCACAGTTATAATAAAAACATATGAAGAACACTTGGCACTTTTCTGCAGAAATCCCTTTCTCTAATTCACTTCTTCTCATACATTGCTTAAGGCCACTCTGAAAAAGGGGAAATTTTATTGAACTACCAATGCTTATTTTAAAATATGTAATCATAAGTGAGTCTAAAATGAGAATCCACCATTCTTCCTATGTTTTCAGGATTGCCATAGCATCTCATTAATTTGATATTCAGGAGAACATGGAAAATTGATTCCAACTGAAGTTGTTTAACTTTCTTTTATAACAAAAAAAGATTCAAGCTTATGCACAAGTAGATAATGAAATCTATGTTTCTATCAGTCTTATTCCAGCAATATGGACACTCAAACCCTGATGATCTCATAGGATCTTCGATTTCCATGTCTCCATCAAGATGATAAAGAATTAGATCTATACTTACATTCTTATTTTACAGTTGAGAAAACAGGTTCATAACAGTTCTGAGGTGTCAAAAATCATGCTTTAACCTGAAAGAAGAATCAAGCCCAGGACTCAAACCCACCGCCCACTCCACAGACTTTCTCTTTTAAGACACTTGCCAATACATAGAGTGGGGAGCTGATGTCTTAAAAAAAATCAGTGTTCGAGGGGTCCCTTTTCTTCACATCCTTGCCAACAATTTGTTGTTTTTTGATTTATTGACGATAGCCAATCTGACAGGTGTGAGGTGATATCTCATTGTGGTTTTAATTTGTATTTCTCTGATGACTAGTGACCTTTAGTATCTTTTCATATGTCTATTGGCCATCTGTATGTCCTCTTTGGAGAAATATCTATTCAGGTTTCCCTGTTGACTGTTGGTGGGATTGCAAATTGGTACAGCCATTATGGAAAGCAGTTTGGAGGTTCCTCAAAAAGTTAAAAACAGAACTACCTTTTGACTCAGCAATTGCACTTCTGGGCATTTATCCAAAGAAAAACAAAATACTAGTTCTTAAAGTTCTATGCACCCTCATGTTCATGACAGCGCTATTCACAATAGCCAAGATATGAAAGCGACCTAAGTGTCCATCAATAGATGATTGGATAAAAAGAGGTGGTACATATATGCAATAGAATATTACTCAGCCATAAAAAATGAAACCTTACCATTTGTAACAACATGGATGGACCTAGAGGGTATTATGCTGAGTGAAATAGGTCAGACAGAGAATGATAAATACTATATGATTTCACTTATATGAAGAATCTAAAGAACGAAAGAATAAATTTTATAAAAACAGACTCACAGATACAGCGAACAAACTGGTGATTGCCAGAGGGGAGAGGGGTTGGGGAGCTGGGTGAAAAAGGTGAGGGGATGAAGAAATACAAATTAGCCGTTACAAAACAGTCACAGAGATATAGAGTAAAGCATAGAAAATATAGTTAATATTACTGTAGTGGCTATGTGTAGTGACAGATGGGTGCTAGAGTAATCAGGGGGATCACTTCATAAATTAGATAAATGTCTAACCATTGTACTGTATTCTGAAACTAATGTAAAATTAAAAATGCAAAAAAGAAAAAAATCAGTGTTAGGTTGATTAGTATCTTTTTATGTGCACCTTCCATCTTCTTATTAGAATGTATCGAATAGTTAATGACTTCATTATAAACAAACTATTTTCTAAAAAAATTTAATTTGTGTAACTGAAAATATATTTCAAAATTTGAAGCAAGCAGTTTTCATATTACCAAGACACAAAAATGTACTACCTAGGTGATATGAGTTCCCCTTAATTAGGTGATAGAGGGAAAGTTTTTCCGTTAGTAGTATTCTTTAGTCAATGGTGAAGTTATGTTAAAGAACTTCTCACTCTGGATTCCTGAACCTTGCAAGGAATGATCATTCTTAAATTTTTAAAAACCCAAGAGAATTTGGGGTTTTTGGATGACTGGACACCAGAGGGTGCTAAAGAGCTGCATAATTTACTTTGGGGCCTTTCTCTACCGAGTTTCTATGGTAATGGGATTAGCTGGCACTCAGAAAAGAGGTTGGGCACGTTTAGTGCTCGGGGATGTGTTCCCCAGCTCAAGGCTTGTTGGAGGTGTACGCACACGAGGAGCCACAGGCCACAATAATGGACCTCCATGTGGCTATCCTCTTGTTGCTGCTGACTTGACAGTTAGTTTGGTCAATCCCATTGATTGTGAGGAAGTCAGCTGTTAAAAATAGAATCAATGGTGCTACCACCAGCTCACTAGCCATTTACAGGCAATCATAAATATTGAAAATGACTGCCCAGGGGCTGAGCTTCCAGGCCTCTTTTAGCTTTACTTTGAATTTGCTGCTTCTCGCTACATCAGCAGAAGAGAGGACTTGAAAGAGCTGAAAACAGCTCAGGCTGCATGAGTCTTTTAAGAAAGAAATTATTAATAAAACATCAACTCCTGTGCATTAAGCTTCTTTTAAAAAACTTTCCCAAATTCACAAAATATAGGGTTTGGTGGTTTGGACCTGCTCTGCTCTCTATTCCCAGAATCTGTGCTTCTGCTTCTCAAGAACAAATTACTCCTTTTACCCATGAGATCGAGTCTACCTCCTCACATGAATATAACTACTGAGGGCTTAACACAATGCTTGGCACAATGTAGAATGTAAAATAATAATAGATTTTGACCTCAAGAATCTTAAAGTGACTTAAAGAGAAAAACATGTAATGAGTAATGTAGACTATTTTATAAGCTTCAGGTTTGGTTGGTATAGTTAGCACACTGGTGAGAATTGAGTTTAATTTACATACATTAAGAATATGGAAAATGTATGTGTGTATATATGTACATATATTTGTACGTGTACATACAAATATATGTACAGTTAGTCCTTGAACGATGTGAGGGTTAGGGATGCTGACCCACATGCAGTCGAAAACCTGGGTATAACTTTTGATTTCCCCCAAATCTACAGTTGACCAGAAGCCTCACCAATAACATAGTCAATTAACATGCATTTTGTATGTAATGTATTATAAAATGTATTCTTATAATAAGTTAAGCTAGAGAAAAGGTTATTAAGAGAATCATAAGGAAGAGAAAATTTATTACAGCACTGTACATATTTACCGAAAAAAAATCCAGCTATAAGTGGACCTGTGCAATTCAAACCTGTTCTGTTCAAGGATCAACTATATATGTATATATATTTGTATATACATAGAGGCATTTATACATAGGTACACATGTATACACACAAATATGTATTTATATAAACAATATGACTGAATATAATTTGTGTAGTTTAGACACTGAATTATGAAGACATAATTATGAAGTTTGGCTTCATAGTCTATTTTTCTTCTAATCACTCAATATTCCCTTACATAGTCATTCATGATGGCATACACATTTCATTGATTTTATTCATACAGTACACACTTCACCACTCATTAATTTATTCATTCGTTCAAGTTTGAATTCAACAAATAGTTTGGGCATTCACCATATACTGGACACAGAGTGAAAATCTGCCTTAGGATACCATGATGAATAAAATGTAATTCGTGACTTCATGGAGTTGACGGTGCACCTGGGGAAGCAAACTGTTACAGAGACAAACCCTAAAACAGAGGTGCATATGGGGTGTTACGGGAGAGATGGAAGACTATGAATCCCTGACACGAGAGGCCAAAAGAAGCATCTTTTGGGAAGAGGTGGTATCTGGACTGAATCCTAAAGGATGAATTAAAGCTAGCCAGGTAACAAAGGAGGCATAAGGATATCTGATGGGAGAGGGGAGGTCAATGTGTGAAGGGCCCCAAGGTGACAAAAGTTTGCTACATGCTAGGAATCACAAATCATTCAGAATGAAGAGATGAAATGTCAGGGAACCAGCAGAGATAAGCCTGGAAAGACAAGCAGAAAGGATTGATTACAAAGAAATTTGTGCGTCATCCTCAGAGGTTTAGATATTATGCTATTGGCAATGGGGAGTCATTGAGGTATTTTAGAAAGGAAATTGGTAAGGTCAGAGCTGAATTTAAGAAAGATCACACTGGGTACACTGATTAGAAGACAAAGTAAGAGGCAGAGATGCCAGTTAGATGACTGCTTCTTTAATTCAAGCAAAACTTCACAGATGACTGAACCCAAGTAATAGCAGTGGCGGTGAAGATGAGTTAAGGTTTTGAGAGACATGGGGCTTTCGGTTGTTTTGATGAACTCTGGGGCATAATTCAGAGGTAGGGAGTTGGCATTTAAGCCCTGGATTTGGGATCAGTCCATTCTCTGGGTGACTGGTAGTGCTATTCTCTTGGAAATATGAGGCCACGGACCTTTTGGAAGATTCACTTTTTGGATGAAATCTTCTATGCTTAATACTAATATATCTTTGAATTCATATCTTAACTAAATCATACCACTGAACACCTACCACACGTTATTTTGTATTATTCCTTAATTGTGTATAAAGTAGGTCATGTCTCCACATCAATAGGGTAACAAAGAAGAACCCTCTACTTTGTGCTTACCTGCACAGATGTTTTTATTACTGGAGCACCATAATCATATTCAATGTTTGTCTGATTTCATCTTAGGACTTGGGTCAGAATGTGTGATTATTGGTTACAAAAAGGCAACCTTTTAACCTTGGGATCAGAATCTGCAGGTAGTTTTTAAGGTCTTTCTCAGTGAACCTCCAAATAGATTCTTTTTTTCTTATGTCATCCTGACTTCTTATTTGTCTCTACCAATTTCCACACTTTTTTGTTCATTGGATTTTAAAGTAAGGAGGAAAAAATAAGTTACAATCAATAATGGCTTGGAAACCTTAATTTCAGTAAACACCAACTACTCACAATCTCAGATAAATTCATGGTTTGGGGGGAAAATTTTAAGTTTCTTTTTTCTCGTTTTCTCACAAATGCATTTGGAGAATTCCGTAGTGTGGCATCAACACCTTTCAGTAGATAGCAGTCTCCACAGAACCCTTACCCTGCATCTTGCACCTACATATGGCAGCTCCCTTTCTTCAATGCTCTTACTGGTTCTGGTTCCATGTGTGGGTTAAAAAGAGGCACAAAATCAAAATCAGAATCCTTTCCCCCTATGAGGAGCAGGCATAGATGACTACTTCAGTTTACTCAGAGTAGGAAATTACTCTACTATACCATACAAGTTCCCAAAATAAAAGTTTTCCTCTGATAATATTTTAGCTTATTATTTCTCCCCCTGATAATACTTTAATCTATTGTGGTTTTAAAGACTAAAAAATATAAAATGGACTAAAAAGTACAAAACATGAAAAACTTTACCTCAATCTTAGCAACTATTAATAAATGCGGTTAACTTTTTTGAGACTCTTACAACTATCCCCTTGTCTCTTTAAAATATTAGATATTTTAAAAAGACAAGTAGGTATATGAGTGTATGTACATACCAACTATTATTAAAAATGTAAACATATCCTAACTTCTATTGTGTAATCTTTTTCTCACTCAATAATTAAAAAAAAATATATTTCTATGACAATACATACATCTATACCTTATGATTTAATGGCTACATAGCATACCAACATGTGTAGATATGCTATAATTTATTTAACCAATGCCTATTAGAAGGTATTCAGTGTTTTGCTATACTTTTGCAAATATACACTATGGTTCCATGAACAAATGTGTACGCTCATATTTTTAAGACTAATTTCTAATCGTGAAATTTAAGAGTCAAAAGATGTACATAGGTTTTAATAATGGATTCATTTTGCCAAATTTTCCTCTAGCAATGTTGAATTAACTCCCTCTCCCATGAAGAGTACACATGGTAAGAACACTATCCCTGTATATATTTAATTATTAATTTAGTGGAAACAATAGTATATAGTTTCCTCAAAGAGTAGATTTATTTAATCTTTTAACTGTATTTTGTCCATTTATTTTTCTCCTTTTGCATTTGTCTCTTTCTATAAGAGTACCTTAAGTATGTTTCCACTGATGTGTCTAGTTGATCCTGACCAATCCTACAATGTTTAAATTATTGCTTTGCCATATGTTTAGAAATAGTATAAAAGTCACAGGAAATGCATGTTTTGTAAATGTTGGGGATCACCAACACAACAAACTAGGCTTAATTTTTAAAAAATAATAACTCTTTATTAAAAATTTCTACATTTTCTCCATGGTCGAGTTTTGTTTTTTCATTGTTAAATCACTGTTGGAGTCAGTTTTGTTATTTTCATTTCCTGAGGACACTATTTTAGTGATTTACATTTCCAACATTATTTTCATGGCATTTGACAAGTTTCTCTCTTATGGCTACTTATTAAAGCAATGCCATCTTCCTTTTTGTTAATTCTTAAATTTGTGTGTCTTTAGCTTTTAACATTTTAATTGTTATGCACATTGGAAGTTAATGTACTTTTTCTTCACACAAAGAATTTTTTTCTGGTTTACTTATCAACTTTAACTTTCAAAAATTTATAATTCTTTCACTTCAGCTCTCATTTTTATTTATTTATTTTATTTTGCCTTGATAGCACTAAATTACTGCTTCATTTTCTAACCTCTTGAGCTGGTTAATTCATATATTTTTGTTTAATAAATATGCTTTTATAAAATTCTTTAGTTTATTTGACCAGCTTTATTGAGGCATACTTGATGAGCAATAAATACTTAAATAATACAGTGAATATACTGTGAACCAATTACAACAATAAAAATAATAAACATCTCCATCACTCTCAAAATTTTCTTAGGCCTCTGTACCCCACTGTGTTTCCTCCTTTCTGCTCCATCCCACACTGCCCCCACACATTCCAGACAATCACTGACATACTTACTGTATATTAGTTTGCAGTTTTTAAAATTTTATATAAATAGAATAATACAGAACAGACTTTTTGTTTTTTTCTATTTATGTCGTTTCTAGTTTGGGGCTATTACAAATAAAGACACTAAGACCATCCATGTACCCATCTTCGTTGACACAAGCTTTCATTTTTTAAAAAATATCTAGGAGTGAAGTAGCTGGATCCTGTGATAGGTATATGCTTAACTGTTTAAGAAAGTGCTAACATCATTTCCAAAGTGATTTAATTATTTAAACTTCTCTCAGCAGTATACAAGAGTTTCAGTTTCTCCACATATTTACCAATATTTGGTATGCTCAGTCTTTTTAACTTTTGCCATTTTAATAGGCACATAGTCGTATCTCATTGTGGTTTCAATGTATGTAAAATTCTGCATACATGTTTTGATGTATCCCAGATTTTCTATGATTTCTGAAATAATAATTAAAGGAAGTTAAAAAGTCCTATAATTGGACCATTTTATTATTGTTGTTATTATTATTATTATTAATTACTACTACTACTATTATCATTACATAATATCCTAAGATTATAATCTGTTATTTATATGGGGAAAATAATAGTATTTATGTCAATGAATATCATACAGTCATGAATTTAAATATTGTAATTATATAAAATATTGGCAGGAATCATAAATTAAATGGCTTGTGCAATTGTTATACTTATTTAATATTATCAATACAAACTCTATTTTATTTATGATGGGACATAAAGGGAAAGAACTGGGAAATATAAGAAGAACTCTGGATTACCAGTTGTGAGACTGGTTATCCTGTTCTTATGTCTGGATAGCTAACCTCAGAAAGTCTCTCAACAAGAATCTCTATATATGTCACCATTCTCTCAAAGCACTAGCTTTAGTGCCACATGAAGAGCTATGCCTTGAAACATTCTAAAGTTCCGAAATTCCATACTTAAATATTATTTAGAATAATAAAAAAGTCCAAAATAATAGTTTCATTAAACAATGATGACAGTAGTTGATATATAAAGGGTCACTTGAGTACTAAAATATTTGAAATTGAATATTATAAACCTGTTCATTCGAAAATTATATCACCATGTTTTGTTATATATATTGTTTTTCCAATAGCCTGGACTTATCTGCATGTGTATGTAAGGAAAAGTAAGTATCTGAGGAGAGTAATTACTCTTTAATAGAATAACAAATTTTGATACCACCAATTTAAGTAACTATTTAGACAACTGGTCATTAAGGAGTGATGCAGATATCATTAGAAATACCACTGCCACGTCAATGGCAGTCAGGAAACTAGAGATCCTGGTAGATTTCAAAACATATCTTCTTTTTTTCTTCATAGAAACATAGGTTTATGAGACACTATATTCATACTCATAAGTATCAGAGAGACAATCATTATATGTATCGGGGAGACCTTGCCCAAGTCAGACAGCCCTTTTGGGCCTCAGTTTTGTCATTGTTAAAGGAAAGAGGCACTTATATGTTCTCCACATATCATTAAATCTCTGATAGTTCATGATTTCGTGTGTTTATGTACTCTTTGATAAGAGGTAAAATATATATATATATTACATAGCTTAAAAGGAACTACTTATTCCTACAATTTGGAACAGAGGCCAAGAAATGTAGTACATCAGAATAAACTCTATTAAGAAATCCTGGAAGAACTGGGTCCTTTAGCTCGAAGAAAAGAATATTATGGGAGGGTTTATTACGATCTCCTGGGGCATTTACTCTGCATTTAAGGCAGATGGCTTTTCTTAGTTTTCTTGTTTAGTCCACGAGTAAATAAAGTCATTAATATGACCTAATGGTAGCTTTCTTTCTGTCTATTGGCCTTATAGAAGATATCAGTGGGATATACTAGCCTGTGAACTGTATCTTTTCCTGGACCTGAGTGAAAGATGGATAAGTTAGTAAATAACCAAATGCGAAGATTCTGGTTGAAAAGAAGTGACCCTTTCCACAGATCCCTGAGAAGCCTGGGCCAATATGCAAAACCTTAAATTAACAGGAAATACAGTTTTGCTTCTTAAAATAATCATCAAAAATCTTTATTTGTGGAAACAGTGAATTGCCCCACTGAGATCTGGATTGCTTTAGCTAGTTATAACACACACACACTCACATATACAAGTAACAACTATTATGGTAGACAACTCTCCTCACTGTGAACATTTTGATCCCATGAAGAAACTTACTGAATATTCATCCTTTTATCCATTTTACAAATATTTTCTTACAGTCGAATATGTAGTAGGCACTGTCCTGAGAACCTAACATATTGATAAGCAAAAATACACGCTAACTGTGCTCCTGAAGTGTAAGTGCGGACAAGATAATAATCAAACTTTTACACAATTAAATAGAAAATTATCATTCAAAATGCTATAAATGGAAATGGAACATGCCACAAGAGTCCTGCTGAGGGAACTAGCTTGGAAGTGTGAATCATCATGAAATAATGTTTCATGGACTAAACAGAAGTTAAAGTGAAGCAGAAAGATTATTCCAAGTAGATGAAACAGGATGTGCTAGCACCCTGCAGTCTAAGAGATTTGATTTAATTAACTTCCTGCCTGATATGTGTGGCTGACATTATAAGCTACCCAGCATCCATTCATTCACTCATTGCATAGTACTTATTATAAGTCTACTATGTGCTATATGGAGGCATTGTACTCTATGCTGGGAACAGAGTGAGGAAAAAGAAAGACCAGATCTGAGACCTCATGAAACTTTTAATCTAGAAAAAAAAATTAATTAATAATGACAATAAAATTATTTAAATTTCAATTTTAAGAAATCCCAGAAAGCAGATTACACAATGCTTTGCCTTGGGTATGGGGCACAGTTGTGAGACCAGAACAGAAAGGATTCCCTGATGAAATGACATTAGGCTGAAACTTGCAAGATAAAGAGAAGGGTTGATTATTCCAAAAGCAAGAGGAAAGCTTTTCAGGAAGAGAAAATTATTGATTCAAAGTTGCTGAGATAGAAAATATCTTGATGCTTAAGTGGAAAAGAAAGATGGTCAGGGAAGTTGGAGCAGAGCAGGTAAAGAGGAGGTCAGGGGAGCTGGACTGATCTTGAGAACAATGGTTAAGAGTTTGGTCTCTATTTTAGTGGCATTAGGTAGCTACTAAAATAACTTAAAGGGAAAAAGATATAATAAGATTTCTGATTTAAGAATATTTTTTGATAGCTTTGAGGAAAATGGGTTAAAGGCAGGCAACAATGGAAATAAGTGATCAATGGAGTTATCTATTGGAGTTATCCAGATGAAAGATGATAGAGAGATTGAGCAGCATTGAATTGCTATGTATTTAGGAATCATATTTAGGAAAGATCCAAATTAATTTTGTTAACCTTGTTGCCAAAACAAGCACATGTCAGTATGTTTCATACTCATTGAGCTCTTCTTCTCATAGCTTATATGGCAGGGTTTTATTTCTACTGATCATAGCTCAATGATCTTATATTTAGCTTTGGTCCAGCTATAAGTTGCACTGATGAACATATTTATATCAGTGAACCAAAGTTAAGTCATAACAGTGTATTTTCTTTATCAGGACTCACTGCTTATCTGAAAAAGGAAAAAGTTTTTATCAGTAGAGGTATATATAGCACATTTTATAGAAGTATCTGATGATAAGAACCTTCCATAAAGTAAGGAAACTACAGTTTAAATTTCAATAAAAAGAATTTAGGTCAAAGATAGAAGAGTGTCCTGATGAGAAGTTGGAAAAGTTCAATACTTAAAGGAGGTAGATTAAGGTGTTGAGCCATGAAATGGACTACGAACCATGGAAACACCCAGGGCTACTGCATGGGATTCTGAAGAATTTCACTGTAGTTTTCATGACCGGCAATTCTTGGAGTTATGCAATGAACAACCTCACTAAAATTTGTCACTATCTTGGTTTAGCTCTGTCCCATGTCTGTTCTATGACTTTAGACCAGTTATTTTAACTTTTGGATCTTCTGTCCAATTTCAAAGAGTTGGACTATATTGCCTGTACATGCTAATATAGCTCTACAATTCTATAATTCCAAGCCAATATTTCTGAAGTTGACAATAAGGTAGCTTCTTAAGGTGTTGAAGCAGTATTTTCTGTCTAGGTCTGGACAGATTTCTGTTCATTCATAGGTTCTTCTAAAGGTATCCAAACCAGATTGGGAGGTTTAGTGAAGCTGAATATCTGACTTTTCCGCAATTAGTAGACCTCAGTGTAGCCTCACTTTTGAATCCTATGGTTCATTCAGGTAGACTTTGTCTTTCTGAGTCTCGGATTAAGAAGTGTTTTTACATGATGAGGTTTCAGTAAATCTGCCAACACAAAAATGTGCAATCCTCAATTCTTGAACTCAGTTTTCCATACAATTTGACGAGATTTGCTATGAGACCAAAATATATTTTCAGCTGTTACAGACAGCCCTTAAACATTTGCAGCTCAATGCAGTTGAATATTCACACTGTGTTTTTAATTAGGCTAATGTGTGCTTGCTCCAATGTATAATAAAAGACATAATCCATAATTATAACCCCTTTGCACTGCTTCCTGTCAGAGGGATTGGTAAAAAAAAAAAATCTTGTTCTATCTTTCAATTTGTTAATGGGATTATGATGAGTAAAAAAAGCCTGATTACCATGGCCGAGCAGGCATGCCTTAGCAAGGTGAAAGGATTAATACTACAGGTCATCAGTAATTTAAAGATGTCAATTGCTGGGCTCATCCATGGGTTTCTGAGAAACCAGAGAATCTAGAAAATGTTTGCTCCTAAGAGGTGAGCACGTCAGCCACCCTTAAAAAGTATGTAGAGAAAAAGTATCCTCATACAACTCTATAGTTCAAAACTACTGTATGCACCAGTAAAAGAAAATACTCCAATCATGAACCTATATATACAGAACAAAAATAAGAATGAAAAAGAAAAATCATTTTTCAGTGAATAGAGTTTAATACATATTCCATATTATGAATCCTATCCCGGATCTTCATCATAACTCTTATAATCTATTACCATACACTGTTATTTCTGCTTCCATGCTTGAGATTTTTTTCTCTAAATGGATTTTACATTCTGCAAAGGTAAGGATTTCAGCATGAAGCTGTGTACATTGCCCATGGTGAGTGTGGGACATAAGCTCACTGATTATTATAATTAGAGCAATCCTTAAGGTCACATAGATGTATAGGCTAAGAAAGAGCATTTCAAGTCAGTCCTAGTGGACTTTAATGGCAGGTTTATTTTCTTTTAAAAATATATAAATTAATGTTTAGTAAACTATAATACAAACTACTGAATCTTGTGTCTTTTGCCAAATGAGTTTTTCTCTTCTAGATTTTTTTTAATAAAGAGGTTTAGTGGATGCTTACCTACTTCATAAGCTATCACACTATCACATATCATAGCTATTCATACTATCACAACCATATATTGTATTCCACTAGATGACATAATGATGCAAGCAAGTCTTGGGTTGCACAGAATAAGTATTCAGAGTCTCGAAAACAGAATGAAAAAAATTAGTGTTATTCTCAACCCATATAAAAATCAATTCTCCAATTGGTTCTAAATCTCTCCATAAGTTATTTTATTAAATTATCTCTTCTCTTTCTGAGAAGTTTATTTTATTACTGGGCTAGAGAAAAGCAGAAGAGGCTGAGACAGAGAAAGGACAGAGAAAGCCTCTGTGCTTGCTATGGAAAAGAAAGTCTTACATTGGGAAAGAAAGAATACAGACAAGCTAAATATGAATTCTTTTGAGTATAAGTTTTAAACAATTACTATTTAGGTAAATAAAATTCTTTTAATTCTTTAAATAAAATAATTATTTAAAGATAAAAGAGCAATGATTTAAATATCTTCAAGTCAATAAACAAAGGAAATTATATTTTATTGATTCTGACACTTTACAAGTAATAATAATTCATTTTTCTAGGGCTATTTTTTAGTTGTCTTTGGTGTATCTTTATTGTCTTAGAGGAAAATAAAAGAGCAAAATCGTAAGGATTTTTTTCTGAATTAATTTTGTCAATACCGTCTGTTCTCTTTATTATACTATATAAGAACAATTAAGTCATTTTTCAAAAGAAAGTAACTTTGAAGATAACAATTTTAGGTTACTGCCTTTCTTATAAAAACAAAACAATGTGAGACCTAATAAGGAAATACATTTTATTACATTTGTTATTGATGCTATAAAGCACAATTTTAACAGCCAGGGAACACAATGCAATTGATCATATGTTAGAAATGCATTAATTTGAGTTAGTGTATTTTTCATATGTAATTTGAAATTATATATAGACATAAAAATGTCTTATCGCATGGTATAAATCTATGCATTACTATTTCATGACATCAAATTAAAACCCTGTCTATAAGAGATTTACCCTAAAATTTCCTTTAATATCTGACACAATATCCTAGAGGACAGTCTTTTAGACTGAACCGACCACAGTCTCTTATTTGGGATAATTTTCTCCATAGTTTCAGCTCTAGTCTACAGTTTGTTGCTTTTGACCTATTGTTTCTTGAAACAGTCATCGGACTAAAATAATGTCATCCATAAAAATGACCATTTAGTAGTAAAAAATAAAGGACTTTACTGAGGACAGAATAATCAAACACGAGACAACAGTTTAATAGCCCTTTTTAAAGGCTATTTTGTTTTCAGGAAGGAGATGCTGCCTCTCAGATCCATCTCCATCATTCAGCATGTCAAGAGATGGTGGCAAAGGAATGTCTTCCCAGTGAGTCTGGGTTCCTCTTACACCACTAGCTGAGCTCGGAATAAAAAAAAGAACTTGCCTTGTCAGCGGGACCGGAAGCATATTTTTCAGACCACTTTTCACAATAATGCTATCTTTTTTATTGAGTTATAAAGAAACCATTAGCGCATTAACAAAATATCCTGCTTCTAACTATATATCGGACCTGAATTGCTTAATTATTTGCCAGATCAATGCAGTGCAGTGTGTGTGCAGTGTGTGTGTGAGTATGTGTGTGTGTGTGCATGCATGCATGTACACAGTCTTGGGTTTCTGTGCTATTCTAAACCCAAATGTTTTAATTAGTGGCTAATCCTTCCTTAGGCATAGTTTCAGGAAACATGTTTAAACTGATATAGCACTGATCTACTTTTCTTACCTTGACTGCCCAAAGCAATATTATCTTGGTATGTTACATTCTATGCCTGCCTATCTGAAACTTTTCTAGAGTTAAATTTGTAAGAGAGTAGAGTTTCTTTGGCTTCCAACTAACTGAAGAATGCTTCGTATTTTACTGTTCCTTTTTCATGTGATGATGCAGTCTCCTGCTCAGGTTCATAACCTTGGAGGTCATCTTTCATCCTGAACACCCTTTGATTATAAATTTACATCACACAAATCTCCTTCTATCATCTCCAGAACATAGCAAGGCTGTGACCAAAGCTGTCTCAGGAAGATGCCAATTCAATAATTCATACCGTTATTATATCTCGGCTGATCGCAGTAATTCATCCTAGTTGTAACACCAGTAACTCTCTCAGCCTTGTATTTTAGTAGTGCAGAAGAAGTCTCCCATCTATTGTGAGTGCTATCGCTCTAATGTATCTGATCTATTTGTCTAATAAAATTTAATTATGCATCCACGTGTCTCTATTCCATTAATTATTTATATAGCTTTTAGCACCTCAATACCTAAATTCTTCAACAAAAGATAACATAATCAATGATTATGAGAATTGAGTGGAGGAGTATCATAACGTGAGATGCAGCTTCAGAAAAGCTAAATGTTGACCCTATTTCTGTGAAAGGACCCGCCTGGAAAATTACAAAGCAATCAGAAACATAAAGAGAGTAAGTGCCAAATCAACCAGAATAAAAGAGAAATCTGAAAGTGAAGCTATAATAGAATAAGGGAGAGTAATTTCAAACTACTTTTTTAAAGTTTTGAAGGCTCTACATTAAGCTAAGAGGCAGAAAATAATGGTAGGAAAATAAGTCTGTTGTTTATTCCACTACTCAACAGATATTAGAATCTAATATGTGCTGGATGTTATTCTGGAAATTGGAGATCCAGCAGTAAACAAAATAGACAAAGTCCATGAAGCATTAATAAAAATAAATGAACAAAGATAACTACTATGTGATTGTGCCTTAATGAGACACATCTGAAGATGGCAATACCTTGGCTATAGCTTAAGAATTCCACTCTCATTTCCTAATAAGCCCAACAGAATGGTCTCTTTCGTTCTTGTGGGAGTATTCTATTTTCTTGTGTCGAGGCAGAATATGAGCAAACAATTGTCCAGTTATAAAGGTGAGTTGTCTTGTGTTCAGGTCTACTAGAAAAAAAAGTTTTCAACATATGAGAAAGAGAAAACAGGAAAGTTTTAAAATTCAATATCAGTCAATGCTAATTTTCAAATGCTATAGAGCAATGGGAGAGAAAATAATCTACAGAAAGTAAATGAAAATCATTAAAAGTTTTCTTTTTGATGAATGGTTATAAATTCTCAAGAGAAGACTTAGATTTTTCCATTATAATGCTTCTGACCATATCACCAAGAGGACCAGATTCAGAGGGAAAAAAAAGTAAATTTTTGATGGTAAAGTAAAAATTTCTTTCAAGTGTAACTGAATATTAAAATAAAGTGGAATCAAAAGAAGCAATATGCTTGAGAATGGAATTTTCTAGAATGAGAGAGAACTGGGCTTATGTGTTCTTTGACAGAGAAAAGTCGACTTAAAAGAAAAAATGATGAAAGTAGCAGAAGGCACTATTAAAGAAACAAAGTCCTAAAGGAATAGTAGAGGCCCACCAGATAAAGATGAAGTTGAGCAGTAAACTTTAATGGAAATACAGAAAGAGTAGGTTGGATTGGGAAAGAGAGTTAAGTGGAGAAAAGAACTTAGGGACTGAGCTCTCTCTCCCTTTCAGTCATCAGTTTGTTTCAAAAGCTCATGAAAGAAATTCACACTATCTTTGTTGAGAGTATTATATTGATTTACATAAAGGTATGGTAGGCTTATAAAGAAGAGATGTTTTGAAGGAAGCAGTGTGCATGCAAAACTTCCACATGAAATATTCAAGTTTAGATTATCTTTGCTGACCCCCACAATAAGACATTTTCAGAAACATAACAATAACAGCAACGTAATAACAATGCTTTTAAAGTGATGTCATCCAGCTGAAGTTTAACAAAGCTATATCTTACGGTAAGAAGATACTTAATGGGTATTTATCTTTAGCTACAGGCCATGTAACTATTTGATATGATGTATATGCACTAAATTCCAATATGAGCTTGGAAAGTGATGGTCACTTTCCCTAAACTTCATCCTGTCTGCTCCAATTTCTAACCTTATGCTATAGACGCAGAAACTCCTCTTTCATTACCTACAAAATTTCCTATATCTTTAAACTCTTCTTAGAATTATTTATGTCTCTTCAATGACCCTAAAATATTAACTTTTCTTTAGAAAACATCATTTCTTATGACTTTTGAGTGGTAGCTTTTCATCCCCCCACAACTATTCTCTTAAGGCCAAACATGAGCTAGAAATTCTCTTGAGTACACATGACTATTCCGTGGGTGCCACTCACCCACTGTTCCCCGCCCCACTGCCATCTCCCCTTTCTTGAAAGCCCATCTCTAATAATGCCACTTCAGTCACCTGTCACCATCACTGATTGATGTCCAAATGACACCCATAGTCAATGAAGGTTTTGATAACTTTCTTAAATATGTTTGTATTCTTGAATGGTGAGAATTCAATATTCACAATTATGATTATTTAAGAACTCTGGAATTTGAGTTTGATTCTTTTGGATTTCCCATCCACTCCTACTTTGGTAGTCCAAGATGAGGGCCAAACTAGGGTTTGGAGTATATTTAAATCATATATTACCTCTTCAGTCTATCTCATAAACTGTATCCCCCTGTGTATTCCTAACACCCTGATAATATTATTACCCCAAACATCTTATAGATCCTGATTATTCATTAGAAAATACTTATACCCTTTGGCATGGAGTCTAAGGTCCTTCACAATTTCACTTTGACCTTCCACATCAACTTCCTTGAAAACATTCTGTTCTGTAGAAATGAGTTCACTTTATGCTCTCTGAGTAAACCATGAAACTTTCATGCCTCCATGCCTTAGAAAATCCTCTCTTCTATCAGAACTAAAAGCGTTTATTCATTTTTCTCTCTTTCTCTGTCCCAATTATTCTGGGTGCAGCTTCAGTACTCCACATTTAACTTTCCTAAGATCTCTGTTTGTAGCCTAACCATGCTTCATAATGCTCTCAGAGCACTTGGTTTCTATCTCTCTCTTCTCTTACTATAGTGAATTTATGACTAGATTAGGCATATAATATCGATTCAGTGATTACCTCCTTTGGTCTAAGTTTCCATACTTATAAAAAGTGAGAACTAGAATAGATGCCACCTAATATTCCTATTAGCTCAAATGTGCTACAATTTACTAGTAGGATATCAAATTTTCATCATATTGTATTTACCAATTACTGTCCCTAAATAGTTTGTATAGCACTTGCATTATGATGCCTGACCAGCTTCCTTTATCTGGTTCCTATTTATTGAGAGCTTGCTATATACAAAGGACAGTATGGTGTGTGTGTGTGTGTGTGTGTGTGTGTAAAATCATGAGCCATAACCTCAAGTGGATTACAAACTAGTTCAATAAAATTCTCTGAACTGACCCATTTATACGGACTCACCAGCTTTATAGACACTGTCAAATGTTTCTGTAAAACATAGTTATGGAGTCCCACAGGAGACTGAAAACTTATTAATTGAGTTGTGTACTCCTCAAGATTCAGTTGTGTTTATATCCAAATTAATTCACTCATTTTATGTAATATTCTAAGTATATAATTTAATTGTATATAAGACAAGCTGCTGAAAGATGAATACGAAAAGTTATTATTTCTAAGAAAAGTAATTTAATTCAAATGCCTGTGATGTATATACCCTAAGGTGACCCCATTGAGTCATAGTCTTGTATCATCCTTCACCTTAAGTGCAGGTGGAAACTGTGATTTGCTTCTAAGCACTAGAATATGGCAAAGGTGATGACATATTTCTGCTATAATTATATTGCATTATATTAAACTCCATCTTAGCACACTAGGGTCAGAGATTCTTATGCTGACCTTAAAGAAGCAAAGAGCCATATTGTAAACTACCTATGGAGAGAGCCATGTGGCAGGGAAATGCAGGCAGCCTCAGTGACTTGGGGTTACCTCTAACAACCAGCAAGAAACTGGGACCCTCAGTCACAAAGCCACAAGAAATGAATTTGGCCTACAATATGAAGGAGTTTCAAAGAGGATTCTTCCCTGGTTGAGCTTCAGATGAGAATAGTCTGGCTGACACCTTGATGTGAGCCTCTGAGCAGCAGAGCCAAGTAAGCTGTGCCAGGGACCCTGACCTTTAAAACCTGTGAGATAATAAGTGTATGTTGTATTAAGCTGCTAAGTTTGGGGTAATTTGTTATGCAGCAATAGAAAGCTAATACAGTGCCTTAGAAAGGTTTATTAAAGTCAATTTGATAGTCACAAAAAGAGCCACCACATAATACTATTGTCAAATTCAGTCTAGGCAGAGCAGCAATAAATATTTGGGGAAAAAATATAGAAGTCAATAAGCATTTTCCTTTAGATTTTTGCAAAAGTATATTTAAGATGTTGCTCCATTTTAAAGAACTTCAATACAGAAATCATATATGATGCATTAAGGGACAGTATATACAAGAAAAATAGTGATAAATTACAATCACCAGATTTATACATAAAGTCTTGGGCAATACTAAAAGATTGAAGAATTATTTTATACATCTCTCTTTTAAGTTAGAATAACAAACTTAAAAAGTATATATTTTAAAAAATATTTCATATTTTAACTCTTTCATTTAGCATACCAACCACAGGTATTGAGTGTGTTGGATAAAAGGCCTTTTTTTCCCTACAATAAAGAGAAGACTCTGGCCTAATTAGTGACTACAGGATAAGCATTCTTGAGAAGGGAAAAAAATTCTAGCTGAGATCATTAGAGAAATTTTCACAGAAATGAAGGCCTTTGACATGGACAGCGTAGATGGGAAAGAACAAAGGGTTGGGTTTCAGTGGGTGTGATGGTGAAGGGCAGTCCCAACAAAAAGCACACCATGATGTCAAGTGCTATGGCAGACAGGACAATGTGGATTTCTGGATGGAGACTCCAGTCTAAGAAAAAAAGTCAGTAAGTATTCATCAAACAATGGAATGTGTACTCCTGCTTATCTGAGAGTTCTTTTATGTTCTAGTATGTTCATTTAAAAAAATCACAAAACCATTGAATCCACTATATTTTCAGGAAACACTAATTTGGAGCTTTACTTGTATGTACAGCTAAAACTTATTCCAATTTCCAAAAGGTACAATTTATAAAAAACAGAATCTCAAGACCCGAGGAAGGAGTTCACTAATATTATTCCAAATGGGAAGGAAGTCAAAGGAATGCTCATAATGAATCACCCTATACAGGTGTCTACAGTTGACGAAAGCTCGGCTAGCCAAGAACTCCATTAAAAAGTATGGTATATAACCTTTGGTTATTGAAATTTTTATTGCTGCTATATTATCCTTACACTGAATGGCCATTATCCCAGCTACTGGTTCTCATAGGTTTCTGTTAGCTGCTTTATCATGTTGTAGTTTGTACTACTTAAGCAGGCCATGATGATATATTACAGTCAGCTAAAGTGTAGAACATTCTTAGATTTATTTTGACACCTAAAGCAACTTTTCATTAGGCTGGTAACAAGCCATATAGATGCCATAGTTCTCGCAAAAGCATCATTAGGATGTCGAAAAAGTGCTGACATAAATGTGGACATTCTCAAGAACTTGTTTAAGAAACTGATAGGATAGAAGCTCTTAATTTTCTCAGGTAGCAGTAGGGGGGAAATCTATATGCAAATGGCAAAGCAATGATGCCCATTTTTCTTCACAGAAAAAGTTCCCATTATGCACGTATAAGAGCTCCACCCTCCCCTAACTGACTTTTTATGAAATTACAGAGCACGCTGAGACATTGTTTGATCAATATCAAGTGCCTCCAACAGCTGCTTTGCCGTTCTTGGAATGGCACAAAACATTTCATGGGACACATAAAAGACTCGGGATGAGATAGGCGGAGGAACTCACTGAAATGTAATGGAACATAGAAACAAAAACAAAGCCATGAAATTTATTATAAATCTATATGTAAATTTATTTTACCATCTACATGAGAAAAAACGGGTACGATCTATATAAACTGCTGTGCCACCAATAGTTATCACTAATGTAAGGGGGTTCCCTACAAATCATTCTGCAACAATTTTCACTAGAATTTCTGTAGATTTGAAATCAAGTGGGAGTACCAGCCTACCAGACATATTGCTTTAATAAATCTTACTTGAATTATGGTTTTCTCATAATTCAAGTAAGATTATTACAGATATTTTTATATATATATATATACACATACATATTTTAAATGATCTGTCAGGTTAACTTAAGTGTATGAGAAGGCAGACGTACCACATTATCTGTATATACACATATATTAATATCAAATAAGAGTAAACATGGTTATCCATCCAAATTCCCCCCAACCTCATAGAAATTATTAATCACGTGTCTCAATTCCCTTTCTTTAGCTAAACTAATTTAGCCATTCTTTAACATTATTAATATCTTTTCAAACTTTGAGCCATTGTTTATTTTTTCTTGATCATTTCTGTCTTCCATTGCACCAAGTCCTCTATCTTATTTTTTCAAAACTTAACAGTTTTGAGAAACCATTCCATTTTAATTCTACCCTTCTACTCAGTGTCTTTCAATGGCTATGTACCGAGTTTGAGTAATTGTCATTATTTAACACTTACCATTCTATAACATACACATTTTCTTCAATTCTCTCTGTGAATGGTTTGTCATGCTAAATATGGTACTTTTACTTAATGGAAGGTACTTGAACCTCTTCATCCCATTCCCTTTCCAGAATTTCAGCAAAATGCTCATATCTAATTGTTATCACTATTAGCATTAGCGTTAGCAATTAGCAATGGTATAATCAGAATATCGTACTACTCTGATTATACTCTGTGGTGTGTTTTTTAGGGTATGTATAGACTCAGCCACAGTGCAACTGATCACATGTTATCTTTCTGTGTTTAAACATCAAGATTACAGGTCATTTCTCTGTCATGATAATATATCTGGTATACTGTATCATCTATTTAGCTATATCATAACTGGATAAATCATTTAATAGACACTAATAAATTTGAACTTCTTACTAGAATCACATGTGGGATGTTGAGTCATTCACTACCTGGTGAATGTTCCTTCATCTATTCATCCTTTGATTCTCAACCCAGATGACTGAGAATTGACCAGAGGAATGAGAAGAATTCACTGGTATGATATAAATAAAATACAAATGAAGTCTGGGGAATCACCAAAAGGTATGGGGAAGTTGTGAGAAACGTTTAAAGAATCTTTCAGTATGCTTTTTTCCCCCCTCCAATCTAATCTCAGTCCCCATATCCAGTATCATGCAAATGTCCTGATTTCCTACGCATCTCTGAGTTCCACTATGGATGCTTGCTTTAGTTAAAGCTCACAACTACCATTGTGTTTGACTTCCCTATATTATTTTATCATAATATAAGTGCCAGAGCTAATGTATAGCTCATGAGAAGTTCTATTTCAACAAGAACTCATTCTTTTACAAACTAACATACTACATATATTCCTAACATGCAGTTTTTTGGAGTAGCTTATTTACTGGGGAGACAGTCTAATAAAAGGGAAATAACAGCAGCAGTAGATGTCCTCTGACCCCTTAAATGACCTTCTTGAGAAGGATGTTATCAGTCGTAAAAACAACTCTTAGATAAATTTTGATCACTTCTGGACTGCCACCTTCGAAAACTTGTTCAAGGAGGATGTTAAGTTGCCGAGTTAAATCTCAGAGTGTCTCATGAGCAGACCAGTTGCTCAACACATTAGTTTCTGCTATGGTTCAAAATTCAAAATTTAGTCTTCTTTTTTCTTTACTTTTTCCTCTTATTTATTAATTTCAAGAAGTTGAGATCTGCTCATAAAAGGCATATGAAACTTCATTAAATACGCTAACATATAAATAATTGGAGTCCCACAAAAAAGAAGAGAAAACGGATTAGAAGCAATATTTTGAGAAAGTCTGGCTGAGAATTTTCCAAAACTGTTTCAAGATATTAAATTGCTGATTCAAGTAATGCTATAAATATCAAACAAAACACATATAAGATAAAAAGAAAAGAACAAAACTCACTAGAGCATATTATAATATCAAAAAGCAAAGATAAAGAGAAAAATTTTGAAAGCAACCACAAGAAAAATAAATCCATTACCCTCAAAAGAGAAATAAGACAGAGAATTGAATCTAAAGACAAAATAATGACCAGAGCCAATAAACAAACAAACAAACAAACAAATAAGTAAATAGGCAGGCAGGCAGGCATGCAAACAAGCTAGAATTTTATATGAAGCAAAAGTATCTACCAGAAATACAAGTAAGTATTGCCAATAGACCTGAAATAACAGATGTGCTAAAGGGAAAGAAACTGATCTGAAGTGAAACCTGGTCATGAAAAAAGGATAGATCTCTATAAAGGTAAAACAGTAAATCTAAATTAATACTGTTAGTTTAAAGGAGGGATCAGAAAATTTTTTTCTTTAATGGGTCAGATAGTAAATATTTTAGGCTTTGCAGGCCACTTGTGACCTCTGTTGCATATTTTCCACTTTTTCATTAAAAAAATAAAAATTAAAAAAAATATTCTTAGTTCACAAGCCATAGGTAAACAGATGTGGCTACATTTGGTCACCAAACGTAGTTTACTGAATCTGGTTTAAAGCAATAAGAACAAAAAATGTACTATGCAAAATATAAGTGGATTTTAAAATGTATTTTAAAATCCTACAAAATGCAGAAGGAAAAGTGGAGTTAAAGTACTTTAATATTCTTGCATTTTCTGGAACATACTAAAATTTTCTGTTTAAGGTAGATTTTTATTAACCAATGATGCATGCTGAAATCTCTAAGACACTAAGACCATAATAAAAGTATGTATAAGTAATAGGCTAATACTAGTTAAAATAGTATAATAATAAAAAAAAACTTGATTAACTTAAAAGGAAATAAAAAGAAAAAATAAGAAAGGAATAAAGAGAAACATCTGTGATATAAATAGAAAAGAAACACTAAGATATAGTTAAATCTCCAAATATCAGCAGGCGTATAAATATAAATGAATTTAAACTCCAATTAAATCACAGATTGTCATATATCATTAAAAAATATATGCTATGTAGAAGAGCAATATCTCAGATATGAAGTTAAAGAAAGACTGAAAGTATAAGAAGACCTTCGCTTCCAGGAAGAAGGGAGAAGATTGCAGCAGGTGATGGATTTGTCAAGAAAAATTAATAACAAACAAAATATTCTAAATATTTTAGAATACTAAAATATTCTGATTGATAGCATCAGAAAATTGTAGAAACAAATATTAAAGGAACTAAAATTCCAGAGATATAACAATGATCTGTATCTTTTTTTTTTTTTTCCCCAGAGGCATTCAAGATTGTGGGCATGAACTTGAGGCTGAGACTCTGGGCTTTCACAGGGAGAAGACCACTGCTGGGGTACAGAGAATCCAGAAGAGATATATACATCTTTATACATAAACATTTATCTATCTATACATCATCTATATCTATCTATCTATCTATCTATCTATCTATCTATCTATCTATCTATCTATCTACCTACCTATCTACCTATTATCATCTATCTATCTTAGTTACCATTACTTATATTCTTTATTTCCCTAGGTAAAATCAAGTTACTATTTAGTGTTCTTTTATTTCAGCCTAAATCTCATCAACATTTGTAACAGAGCAAGTCTGATAGCAAAGAAAACTCTCAATTTTTGTTTATTTGGAAATATCTTAATTTCTTCTTTATTTTTGAAGAATAGTTGTAGTGGATATAGAGTTCTTGGCTGAGTCATTTTCTTTCAGTACTTCAAACATGTCATCCCACTGCTTTCTGCCTCCATGGCTTCTAATCAGGGATTAGTAATTAATTCTAAGAATTCCTTGTATACAATGAGCCGCTTTTCTCTTGCTGCTTTCAAAATTCTCTTTTCTTTATTTTTCACCTATTTTGTTATAATGTGTCTAGGTATGAATATCTTTGAGTTTATCCTTCTGATAATTTGTTGAGTTTCTTGAATGTGTGGATGAATGTTTTTCATCAAATATTGCAAATTTTGGCCATTATTTCTTCAAATATTCTTTCTGTCCCTTTCTCTTTCCCCTTTCATTCTGTGACTCCCATTATGCATATATTGGTACATTTGATTGAGCTCCCAAGTCTCTGAGTCTCTGTTCATTTTCAAAAATTTTAAAAAGATTTTATGTTTTTAAATTAATAGGTGATTTTAAGAGCAGTTTTAGATTCACACCAAAAATAAGTGAAAAGAACAGATGTTTCTCATATATATCCTGGCCTTAAGCCCTGTGAATGGGGTTTTGTAGGAAATTAGCAGAAAGGACAAATAATATATATAACATTATCTAAAGATGGGCTTTGGAGGTGCTCTAATGCCATTCTTCCACTTTCAGTGGCTATTAGTTTGCTCGATTCAAGAATTGTTGGCCTTTAAGGCTACCACAGAGCTGAGAGGAGGGAGATGTAAATAAGGCAAGTTAAAGTGTCATAAAGCACACTTTTATTACCAAGATTCAGTCTATTTTCTTTCACAAATGCTCCCCAGCTTCTTAAATCCTTTAGTTAATTTCCAGAGTTCTGAAAAAGTTGATTTGAAAATGTTTTGCCAATGTTCTCATTATTCTTATGGAGAAGAGTTTTTGAAGATTTTTACTCACAAGGTTCAGAGGTTCTTACCGGTGGTACTCCTTCCAAGACCCATAAATATTATTTTAAGTGGTGAAATATTAGAAGCTTTTCCCCTGAGATTGGGGAACAAGGCAAGGATGATGCTAACCTTCAGTACAATATTTGGCATTATATCCTACCCAAAGCATAATGCAAATAATAATAATAATAATAAATGCACAGAATGGAGAAATATATTTAGATACGTAGCTATACAGAGAGAGTTAATTCTAATTATTTGTGATTATATTCTATAAAGTTTGAATACTGAAGTAGCAAATAATGAACAACTGCTCCTAGAGGAAATATAGGGTTAAGTGTCTGAGAGCTTCTAGTGACATCATTTTCATTAATTGATCAATACATAACCTTGTTTTATATGTATTGTCATTTAAAGCCATGCTACTGTATATATTCATTCATATATATATTCATGAATATATATGTATTTATATTCATTCATATATATATATATGTGTATATATATTCATGATTCATTGCATCGAATTCATCCCCAATAGCCCTATAACTCACACTTGAACAAAGCTTACTTAACATATGTGTCTTTTTTGTAAGGCGAATCATAGTCTAACTACACTTAGGAAAACTAGACATACTTCAGTACTAGGCTGGAGGGGGGGGTGTGCATTTTAAACAGTAAAATCACCAACAAAAATACAAAAAATGTAGCAACAGAAAGGCTGCCAAAAGGACACTTGTTAATAGTATGAGAGGTGAAAGAAGAAGGCAGAGTATCATTTTGTTCAATTTACATGGGAAAGAATGTGTTGGTGACTCAAATTTTTGTTCATTCTATGCAGGTTCACAAAGGACCATGAAAGTGACATGAGTATTTATTTCAGGATTACAAATAAGTTTTAGCAAGTAGATGAATTTGCAAATGTGGAATCTATGAATAATGAGGATAAGCTGTATACAAACACACTCACATGCACACACACATATTCAGATTAACTATTTCAATTTCTAAGTAAAATTAGGAGGATTGCTGGATACATAGTTGATTTACAAAAGTCAATAGTTTTTGCTAAATAACACCAAACAGTAATTAGAAAATATTTTTAAAACATGCTATTTTCAGTAGCCTCGATAAAACATCAAAATCCTATAAAGAAATCTAATGAAAAATGTGCAAGACCTTCTCAGAGATAATGTAAAATATTATTATATTAATAAATTAGAAGAGTTCATATTTTTTAAGAAGCTGAAACTCCATAAATTCATGTATAGGTTCAATGCAATTATGCCATCATAGTATAAAACCTTAGCAGTTTATTTTTGTAGAAAATGATAAACTTTTTAAGGTATGTATGGAAATACAAAGGACAATGACTCAAGATTAAGTTGAAATATAGAACTAAAATAAAGATCCTACAATATAAGATAATCAAGGCTGCGATGCTTATTTAGGATAATACACATATTCATTAAAGATTTGTATTTATAATATAAATTATTTATATCTAAAGTTATAATAAATAAGAAAAAGACTGATAACCCATTCAAAACATGAGTAAAAGACTTAAATGGGCAATTCACAAAAAAGTTTATCCAAATGGCCAATAAAAATATCAAAAGGCATTTGGAATTATTAAAAATGAAGGAAAAGTAAATTAAATCATAATGATATGCCATCATAAACTCATCACAATGGCTACTATTTAAAAGACTGACAACATCACAGCATTGGTGAGGATGTAGAGCAGCTAGGACTATGGAGAGGGTGCAAGCTTGCACAACCATTTTGAAAATCTATGTGCAGTTATCTATGAACCTGAATAAAATGCCTACCAAATGAAACAACATTTCTATGTCTAAGTATCTACCCAATAGAAATATGTTCACATCTACACCAAAAAAAGAATACCAGAATTTTCATAGAAATAGTTCATGGGAACCCCAACCTAGAAGCCACTCTAATGTCCATCAATAGTAGAAGGAATTAAAAGAAAGAGCATGTTTCATTCACAAATGGCATAATATATGAAAATGAAAATGCCGGTACTATAGCTACAAAAACATGGATGTATATTACAAACATTATGATGAGTGAAAGAAGCCAGACATTGAAGAGTACATACTGTAACATTCCTGTCATAGAGAAAATATTCTGTCTTGTTAGAAGGTCAAGTAGTGGTTCCCAAGAAGAGTGGCAGTTCTTGGGTAGCTAGCTGCATGGGGAGGGCTTCTATGATACTGGTAATATTTCATATCTTACCCTGAGTGGTGGATACATGGGTCTGTTTACTTTTTAATAATTCATTAGTCAATATACTTACAATTTGATCATTTGGTATGCTTTTCTTGAACAACTATTTTTAAATCACCCCATACAATTTAATAGACACATTTTGAGCACGATTTTCTGCACCAGAGATAGGGCTAGGTGCTGTGGATACAAAACTCAATACGACAAAACACTTCTTGAGTTTAGAACCTATACACTAGGGCAGACAACTGCACTATCAGGGGTCCCTCCTGCCCTGGGCAGAGGACCAGGAGAGGTCAGTGGCCTATTAGGAACCAGGCTGCACAGCAGGAGGTGAGCAGCAGGAGAGCGAGCATTGAATTTGCAGTGGATCCCCAGCGCTAGCATCACTGACTCAGCTCTACCTCAGATCATCAGGCGTTAGATTCTCATAGGAGCACCGGTCCCTGGTGCCAAAAAAGTTGGGGACCACTTTACTCAGTTCCATAATTTTACTTTCCTCCTGAAGCAGATATTTGGCTACATAGAAAACTCCACATAAAAGCACACAAAAAATTATTTACCTCACTTCTCTCCTGCTCAGTTAAGGAGTGAATGTGAAAGAAAAACGGGGTAACATTAAACGTTCAGTTGCAGAAATATTTGTTATCAGAGAAACTAAGTATTTTTTCAGCTGATTATATATATTCGGCTTCAAATCACAGAGGATAAAATCAATAAGGAAAAGAAAATTCTTCTTGCCATTTAATCATTAGTTATGTCAAATCCTCCATATATGCTTGTAATTGAAGGATGAAGTGACAGTCGTTCCAACTTGGCTTGAGCTCATGAATGGTAGGAATGAAAAGGGTGACTGGCCTTGTGGAGTAATCTCCACTGCACTCAAATAAAGCCATCACTAAGAAAAAATATTTCACACTGAATCAGCTATTAAGGCAGCTGAAAATGTGTATTCTGTTACTTTCCACTTATAGTATATTGATTAGGTCATGGTCTTTAACATAAACACATACAGAATGCAACCCCTTCCTTATACATTTAAATGAAATGAGCCCCTAACAGATGAAATCACCTGACAGAGGTCATATAGCTACTCAGAGACTGAGTTGAAACCCACCTGTTTGCAGTCTTGGGCTCTTTTCCTTTCCTCTTGCTAAAAGCCAGACAGAAAAAAACATTGAACATGTTGCGTAGTAAAATTAAATTATAGTTGCTCCTTGAACAATGCAGGTGTTAGGGGCATCAACCACTTACGAAGTCAAAAATTTGCACATAACTTTTGACTCTCCAAAACCTTAACTACTAATAGCCTACTGTTGACTGGAATCCTTACCGATAACATAAACAGTTGATTAATACATATTTTGTATGTTATATGTATTATACTTCTATTCTTATACTAAAGCAAGATAGAGAAAAGAAAATGCTATTAAGAAAATCATAAGGGAGAGAAAATGCATTTGCAATACTGTATATATTTATTAAAAAACATCCACCTATAAGTAGACCTGCATAGTTCAAACCTGTGTTGTTCAAGGGTCAAAAGTACTTGTAAGGCTTTTCTGTCCTGTATTTGTAGGAATTCAGGAGACAATGAACTATGAGAGTTTCTGATTCATCAGAAAGAATGATACCCAAGATCAGCATCTAACCGTGCATTTAATCTTGGTCTATTAAAATCAGAGAATTTCCTTAGCAGTAGGAGGCAATCTAAAGGTGGCTAAGGAAAAGTCCTGTTCTCAGGGGCTTGTAATAAAGTCCCCAATGCCCTGCTTCACAGGCACGAGGATTTCTGCCACATTCTGAGTTGCTAAGCTCTCTTCTAGACTCTTCTCTTTCCCTTCAACCCTTCATACTCTTTAATTGTGATTATTTTTCTCTCCAATTACCTTGCAATCTAAAGTCCTTGAAGCTTGCTTTCTACTGTTTAGAATGAAAAAAGCAAATCTGCTTCTTTATGTGATTGGCTGCTAACGTAATAAAACAAAATGAATGTCCAAAGGAATTACATATTTAGTTGTACATGTGGAATAATTCTCTCAGACATTTTCAAAATGAAATTTTGCATTGTTTAAAAACCATCCTCTTTTTCCTGTCTTTTAAATTTTCCCTTGATGCTTTTTCTCTCAAATACTTAAAAGCTTCTCATTCTCTCCTCTTAGACAATCTAGAGAAATAAATATATTTTAAACGTGTCATTTATGTTTCTACTTTAAATTTTCTTTTTTATTTCACTTTTTGCATTGATCCATGGTAAAATCTGTGTTTCCCTTCCCCACCCCCATACCAGCTCAGCAACTCTGTGTATGTGATTGAAATTTTCTGCACTGCTGGAGTGAAAGCATCTTGAAGGCAGGGGCAGTGCAGGTAGTTATCCATCACATGCATAGAAGAAACTAAGATTTATGCCAGTTGTAAAGAAGTGTGTTGATTTGCTATTTTTTCTCTGTGCACATGGGCCTGAGAGGGTTGAGAAGCGTAATGAGGAGGATGACAGAAATAAAGCTAAGCTTGTGTGATCCCTTATGTCTTCTTGTTTCTTGGCTTCCAGAGTTCTCTTCCATACACCCAAAATGAAACATTTCCTGTGATTCAGAGTGTCTGGTTGTAACCAATAGCAGGGAGGGTGTCTGAAGGAGAAACTGGAACTAGTCATTGCTGGATTTTATTCCAGGCTCTCTCAGAAATAACCTGTTGTTGAAAATCCAAGTAATCACTTTGACTTGCAGAGTTCTCGTCTGTTGAATGGGATGAATGTCACTATCTTCTTTGTTTATAAACTTATTGTGAGGATTCATATGACATAGAATAACATTGTAAAATTCATGAAGAATATGAAAGTTGAAAATGTTATCATTGTCAGAGTAATTATTAACATTGTCATTAATGTACAAGTGTCAGTAGTAGCAGTGAGTGATATTCAACTACAAAACAGTGGAATTGAGCATAAGCAAAATTGGGCATGACAATGACTGCTTCTTCAGTGTCAGTGCAGCACTGAGGCCCCAAGGCAGAAGTAAGGAGGGGTTCAGGGTTCTCAGTTAAATACAATGCCTTACAAACTCCTTCAGGTGCCCTGGTAATCATACGTGGAGCTCAGCTCATGCTAGGCAGGGTAGAGCTTACATATCTGAGCAATGTCAATGGGAGCTAGTCTACTGGTTGGTCATCCAGGAAGAGAATAGCAAGAGAAATTCACTTCTCACTCTCCTGGACAGGCGAAGGTAAAGGTCTTCATCCCTATTTTGTAGGCCAGCTATAAATCTGCCTTTCAGTTTTGTGCTTCAATGATTATTAACACTTTTCTATCCTGTAAGCTATAACCAAATGGCTTTATTTTTTTAATTTTTATTCCTCATATATTGATAGTGGCTCCCTGAACATAGTAAGTCTCCCAAATTATTTATTTAATGATCATTCTTGTTCCGTATTTACCTTTATTCCATTAGAGATATGAATTATTAGGATCAAGTCTTAGAATTCTCAATTTTGACCCAAATTCAGGCTATCTAGAAGTTTTTATCTGAGTTTCAGAAGCAATAATTAGGTAGTCAACAATGAGGTTTTCTTCCTGAGACATCTTCACCCAATAGCTCTGGTACATGTTTCAGAAGGAAGAACACACAAATAAGCATGAGGGAGCTGTATCCAAGAGCTCCTGGAATGATGACTTACCCAAATCTAGTCCTGAGTGCCATATTTATCATCATCTTCATGTAAGCAGCCACTAGAGAACTATTCTGTTACATTACTTTGTGTCATTTAAGCAGATCACCTTTCCAAAGTATCTTAGAATCTAACCTGGTAACCAGAATGTTGCTTGATCGGTAAAAAAATTAGAGCAAATAGAATAGGTTGACTTTTAGAAATATCTCTTTCTTGAGTGATGCTAAATAAGCACAGACAAGTTCTTATTCTTCAATTAACTATGTTGTCAATCACCAAAGCTTATTTGCTTTTTAAGGTCTGTTAAGACACAAAAACATGGGTTACGGTTTTCATCAATTTGACCCCAGTTAGCTTGATTGGATTAGGGAGAGAGTTTATTCTCATTTCCTTAAAAGAAAATTTCATTTAAAATATTATTTCTTGGTGTAGAAACATGTTGTTTCGAGATATGACTGCATTCATTCATTTCATGGTATATTATGACTCATTTAAATAAATATTAACTCATTTAAATTTCTGAAGTTTCCCCTTTTCTCTGATGTTACATTTCCTTCTTCATACTGGAGGGCACTTCTAAGATTTCTGACCCACTATGTACTTAATAAACTTGTCTGAAAAACAAACAGAAAAAAAAGTGTACTCTATTTTACTACTGAAGAATTCACAGATGTTCACTTTTCCCCTTGTAAAAGATTAGCTACCATTTGATGGACTTGCTTCCTCTGAGATTGATCCATTCTCTTATCATCTTCTATAGTGAGAGCTACCAAGGTGAGCTCAATTCTGTTGAAATAACACAATTTGAGAAAAAAGCCTTATAATAAACACATATGGTATTCCATGTGGAAATTTTATTCTTCTATTAGACAAAGTTTGTATGCTTCTAACACATCTTGGTTCAGAATTCACTTTTGATTCAGAGTCCTACCTCATGCATAGAAGGAGTAATCCTTTTCTCCAACATATGAAGCAGTAAAGCTGTGATGTCAAAAGGAAAGAAGAAATATTGGAGAATGAGGGGGGAAAATGTCTCAAGGAGATCATTTAATTTTTAACCGCAACAATAATTCTTTTCAAAATTACCTAGCTAAATGTCTTACTTAAATAAAATTTCTTTCATGAAAAATCTTTAGATTCTTAAAGGATGCACTGTGTATAACATCCTTGGTGGAAAAATATTTGAAGGGAATTACAGTTTTTAAAAAAACTCTATTTGAGGTATTAAAACATAATTCTAATAATTCAGAAATAATATAATTTGCTATTGTGATATATTCCTGAATTCTCCATCTCAAGTTTTTAATAACAAGTTCCTCATATGCCTCCCAAAAGGGCATGACAGTCACTCCCAAGTTTTAAATGGAGTGGTCCACTACAAATTTCACTCCATAATAGAAGCTGCCTACCTCTTCCAGTGCCTGGCACGTAGTAGGTATTTACTATGGATTAGTTGAATTTAACTTAAAAGTTTCCATTTGCCAAGATATCTCAATATAGAGTCAAAGACTCACCATGACAGGAAAACTGAAATCAATTTCCAGCTACAACATATTTTCAGGTCAAATTTGAATACATTTGAAAATAATTTTGATTCCTACTGAAGACAAGATTATTTTTATTTCCTAGACAAACTAAAATCCAGAATATTCAAAGCAGTTGTCTAGGTATATGAAACAATCTTCCCTATATTAAAAGGTTTCAGAGTTCTTTACTTGTTTTTCAGCTTGTTTTTAATAATATTGTCTGAAGCATGCCTTCTACTTTAAGAAAGTAACCATAATGTATCATTACGAAAATTCTGTCTTTCTCTTGTATTCCTCTCTAACATTCACATTTTTTTTTGTATATTATGTTGACTAGAAACATAATCAAGATTATAAACTGAAATTGGGCTCTTAGAAGGAAATACTTTATCTCTAAGAAACACCTTTGAAATTTCCTTGGGTACCTGAATTTTGTGACATCCTTTTGGTCAAATATAAACATATAAACCTATCCTACTCCGAGGCTAACTACCTCCAAGAGGTAACATAAGAAGTAACCTTGTGATAAATGTATTACTAATGGATGTGACCTGATGAGCTGTGAATTCAGTTCTTGGTCATCTACACATGTATTAGACGTGTGTAAAATGAAACAATTGGTCTACCAATTTTCCTTGTAGTATTAAAAGTTGAAAATAATATCTTTTCTAACAATATTGTAATTTTATGTTTTGTTAGGAATTTTCATCCAATATTGACTGAAAAGATCAATAGACTATCTCAGCATGTTATGTTGTGCATTTATTTACTGTTGCCACTGATGCAATAAAATTAAATTACAGTACTTCGTCAGCCTATACGATCCTGTACTTGAATTACTTAGAGTGTCATTTCCAACAATAGCAGGTTGGTCCTGTGGAGAGTGTGAAGACAATACCCTAACAAGTGAGAGAGGTGGAGTCAGCAGGAAAGGAGGAAAAATAAGAGCATAAGCAATATATAGCAGAAACATAAGTCCTCGATTTAATGGGCCTGTTCCAACCACCTTCATTATCCCATTTCATTTATTACATTTGATACTGTTATTGATATCGAGATTCCTGAAATGATCAATAAAAATATCACCACTGTCACCACCAATATTAGGTTATAATGCAAATAATGCAGAATGTCTTTGGAAGGGCTTCTTAAAATACAAAGGATAGTACCATTTTGGAAATTGTGACTGGAGCCCAACATTTTCCCCTTTGTGTGTAGCGATTTCTTAGTACAGAATAGTTCAGAAGACATTGGTGTGAATTTATTCATTAATTGATTCATGTATCAGACCACTAATTCAACGAATATTCATTTAATACTGTCTATTCACCCTACAGCATTTTTTGTCTCAGGGATAAACACAATCTTGTGGCTAGCAATATGACATTATCAGTTACAATACAATAGCAGTAGTAATGAACTTAATAGAATAAAATGCATCCTTGTCTGCCTAGAAGGATCAGCATCATAAAGTATGTGATGATTTGCTATGTTTTGAAGAAAGGGTAGGAATATCTGAGAAGGAAAAGTACAGAAAGTGTCTTCCAGGGAGAAGAAACTGCAAGTACAAAGGTCACATAGGTGCATGTATAAGAGAGAGAGAGAGAGAGACAATGGAAACTCCAAGTAGCTAGATCTTTTTGAAGCCTGGTTCATAGCAGATTATCCATAAAATATCAGAGTTGTTTTTATGGGTGTGGTGCAGGAGATGAAAAGCAAGAGAGGAATCTGAGCAGGTTAGGTGATAGCCCTTTTGTCAATATGATTGCTTCCCATTTTAAAAGTGGGACTAAATATTTTCCTTTTCATTTAGTATTAAGACCATGATAAGGTCAAGTTGACCTGAAAAAAGAACTTGAGTTTTGTTTGCACAAAGGAATCCATGGAACTAGATTTATATTTATTCTCGTCTCTTCCCCTTATTTTCCTCTTTTTCCTTTCTACCTCCATTCCTACCTCCCTCCTTTTCCTCACATCTTGTTCACTCTTTCTTCATTTCTTTTTTTGTTTGTTGTTTGTTTTAAGTTGTGTAGATACAACCTAAATCTGAGACCCTTGTATTTTACTTTGTAAAAAGACATGTGTTTATAAAATCCTAAGACATATGTAAAAAGACATGTGTTTATAAAATCCTAAGACAACATACCACCTTTTTATGGGGGTGCTCAGGGCAAGGCAGAGTTATCTTTATAGTAGAAATTAACAGATTAACTGCCCCAAGAAAATGACAATATTCTTTCCCTTGGCTTTTATCTAATATCTTAAATTCTGTTCTAGTGCCCTAAAGTCCCAAATATCACACCCTGGCTGCACTCTGATCTACTATCAGCTATTTCTCACCACCATTCCTGCCCCTTGGTCTATAATCATTTGTCTCCTGGGTCCTCTTTTTGCTCCCTGTCCTTGCCCTGCAAACCTGCCTGTGGCCCCCACCCTCCAAGGGTCCATAAGTCTGTACACACTCACAGCTGCAGCCACCACTTTTTCTGTCTCTAGTCCAGTCTCCATCCAGCCTTGACACCAGAGTCCATTATTTTGATCATTTTCTTGCCAGTTACCTACACGCTCTTGTCCTCTCCACCTTTCTATAACTATAAAATCTAACTTTGTTGGGGCTTTAGAACTCCTACAGAAAAATACACACCCTCAAGTGATGATCGATGCCACTATAAATTCAGTATCTGCAACCTAAGCTGGAATCCTTTATGTTTCAGATTTTTAAGGAGTCTTCAAATGATTTTTCTGTCCTATTCCTACTTCCTCTTCCTCTTCTTCTTAAAAAAATTATAGGTTTTATTTAGTTATTTATGCTTACCATTGAAACTCAGGGAGTTAAAAATTAACCAACTTTCCTGTGAATTCTTTGTAAGTAAGCAGAAGAAAAGTTCCAGACTTCTTCTCAACATTGTTCTGCTGTGTTTGTTATATCCAAATGCATCTTTAAGAGCCAGGTGCCATCTAGTTTCAAGCAAATTCTCTTACCCACAATTTCACTTGAGAAGATGCTGGTCTTAAAAGATTGCATCATAGAATACTTCCTTTTTCTTTTCTTTCTTTCTTTCTTTCTTTCTTTCTTTCTTTCTTTCTTTCTTTCTTTCTTTCTTTCTTCTTTCTTTCTTCCCTTCCTTCCTTCCTTCCTTCCTTCCTTCCTTCCTTCCTTCCTTCCTTCCTTCCTTCCTTCCTTCCTTTCTTCCTTTCTTTATTTTTTGCCTTTTTACGACTCATGTATTAGAATTCTTCAATGAAAAATAAATAATGATAAACTGCTTGCCACTTAACTCTTCTCCAATTCATCGACTAGCTGGACTTGGATCTTTTGGAAAGAATGGAAACAAAGATTATAACATCTTACTGACCACTACCAACTTGAATTTCCTTGGCTGCTGAGACACTTCGCTCTCTTAGCTGAACCTTCCAAATCCAGGAGAATCTGAGAAAGTCCAGACTCAACTTATCTGGCTTTTTGCCAAGGCTTCAAAACCACTGGACTTGAATTAAATGTGAACTCGTCTAGCTAAACACTCTGGAAAAAGGCTGACTTTTATGAGAGCTCAACAAATTACATTATTAGAGAGAGGGAAGACTCACTCCAGAAATTTTAATGAGTTTCCATCTTCAAGCCTTTCCATTCCTATGTCAGTGTCTTTCAGTTCTTTGACTTCTCAGTTATCAGCAAAAAATAAACAAAAAAATCCCACAGTGATCTAGATTAGAATTTATTTTTAATAATGTATATGTCAATAATTCAATTTTGTTGGGAAAAAAGCATCGGAAACATCTGATTTGTAAAAGGATTTCTTAGTCATTAGAGTTACTTTCTTGGCCCAGAAACCACCACTTTGGATTGTTCTTTTGTTTTATATCCTAATTATAGATTCTGATACTTGAAGGTGATAGGCCTTTTTAAGACTTTCTTTTTTTAAAGTTAGAGAATGGCCATTGTGAGAAGGTAGGCAGAAAAGGAAAACCCAGGAGAAAAATCAGTTTCCGGATAGATAACATATGAACTGTTGAGGATCCAGAAGTTGATATCTCAAATATTCATGCTCTTAGGAAAGAACGTCATCCTTGAGAAGTATGAGAATCTTATTGTACACATACTCTAGTCTGCCTCCACAATTCTCTTTATCACCCTACATCATAATTATCTCATGTTTGGGTCTTCACTGGAAGATGTATTCCTTAAAGACAGCACCTGTATTTTTCAACTACCCCTGGTTTGCAGAGTGTGGCATATAGGAAGTGTTAAATTAACGTTTCTAGAATGAATGTAATAAAAAGAGTGAATAAAAAGAACTACCAAAAAACTAACCTATTTGGGTTACTTCCTGCTCTATGCCTTCCTTAAATAAAAATTCCTCTGGATGAAAGAACATAAATTATCTAACTTCATTATAAATTAGTTATTACTTCATTTGCTAAGAGCAGCAAGTGAGATTAAAACAAAGAGGAGGAGGACAAAGGGAACCGGTATGGGGAAAAAAAAGAATACAAATTGAAAGACAAATGTGGACAATTTTATAACTGCCTTAAGCGCACATTGTAGTTGTGGGGAATTTAAATGGCTGAGGGGTTGCTAGCATCGTAGGGTAATAGAGTCAAAGAAACAGGAAACCTTTAATTCAGTATTTTCTGAGGTGTGACAGAAAGATAGAAGTCTCAATTAAAAGGCAAAAATGATACTTATGCACAAATTGAAAGCAGCTTTGTATCTGAAACTGCAAATTTACTGCAATAAAATTCATCCTTTTTCCTACCTGAGTTTATTCTGATCAAAGCGAGTTTATTCTCGTATAGCTCCAAGGCTGATCTTTCGGACTAATAAAGTCTTGGTCGGATTTCCACTGCAGCAGAATGAAGTAGAGGACCTTGTAAAATTAATGTCTCCCTGTCACTCTGAAGATAAGTGCTTGGCTGACCCCAGAAGTGCAAAGCTGATTGTAAAGTTCACCTTCTTTCCATACCCTAATGTTGAAAGAAAACTGAAATAGTGAATAATTCATCTGGCAGTGATAAGCAATGTGGTCTTGTTGGTAAGGGTTTTGTGATGCTATCACCATACATTCTCTGCATGGAAATCTATCAAGGAGTTTAACTTTATGTCTTTTCCACTTAGGAAGCAAACAAATAAACAAAAATAACAAGAGGACAAAGTGCAAAGGGTCAATAGAAATAATGGGTTATTTTTTTAAAGTTTGATATTATTTCATTTCAGATATTGATTATACTCCAAATACCAGTTTCTCTGCACGGAATTTCTTTATTTCCACAATTTAGTGAGTCAGTTAAAATACTGTACATTACTGTGGACCAGGGAAGCCCACCATCAATAAGCCTTTCCACACAAGCACATTGCCCTTCAGTTTACTGTGCTTGGAATTATGAAATTTCAGTTCTCTAAATTTCTTCGATCCCCCTTGATAGGAGTTTCTCCTTTCTCTCTCAGGAGTATATGTGCTTTTATATCCATCACTAAAAACTTTTGGTAATTTATTGGAAACTTATAAACTATAACTAGTCAAAAACACTGACCCTGAGCACAGGGTTTGATCAACTTCCCCAAGGAACATATTTGGACCAATAGAGTCAAGAAGGAGTAGGTAAACCTGGGGAGTAAATTTAGTTGTCAACATGCTAAATCTAAGCTCAGGAATAGATAATAAAGAATTACCTTTTCAAAGGGTGTTTATATTTAACAGAAATCAAAGTCATAAGTTAAACTAAGAAAATAATTCCAATATTTAAATGTCTGCATATAAATAGGAACATTTGTGTG
The DNA here is from genome assembly GCF_902729225.1 of Pteropus medius. Lineage (NCBI taxonomy): Eukaryota > Metazoa > Chordata > Mammalia > Chiroptera > Pteropodidae > Pteropus > Pteropus medius. The sequence continues at coordinate 26,153,201 of NW_024340849.1, forward strand.
TGTGTGTGTGTGTGTGTGTGTGTGTGTGTGTGTTCTGAAGCATTTTATAGTGTACATCAAAATAATCAGTAAGTTTTACTATCAAATTATAAAGCTGGCCTTCAGGCATCATTTATTCATTCATATGATAGATTGTTCCTTTTAGAGCCCAGTATGTGCAAAGCACCAAATAGATACCATGAGAATAGATATAAACAAGACAAGTTCTCCGTCTGCAGGCCAGGATGATAAGCAAGTGATTGAAATTCAAAAATATTTTGATGTAACACAAAGATAATTGAAGGATACTGGGACATTTAGACCAGACTGGATATGCCAGGAAAAGTTCTACTAAAGATGTTACCTATAAGTGTGTGTCGGTGGTAATAGGTAGGTAGAAATGCATTCCAAACAAAAATAACGTTATGTTTTAAGACAATGAGGAGAAATATAAGATAAACATGTGTTTTATGTTTGTCGAAGTGTCAAGTAAAAAAAAAAATGTCCATAGACTGGGCTAGTCATGTAGGTGGAACATTTATAATGATTGTATGTTGTACAAAGAGTTAAATTTTATTCTGCAGGTGATGGGAAGCCATGAGAACAATGAGCAGAAACATGGCCGAGTCATCGCACCCCTTCCTCTATTCACAGGTACTTCCATTCTACATACAAGATCTGTCTTCTTTTAGAAATGTGTCCTCATCTCAAATTTTATCAGGCAAGCCATATGTGTGGGGTATATACATATTCATTCATTTTGTATTTGGATAAGCCCATAAGGAGAATGGGATGGAATATATGTTGTGATTCTCTGCATTCATAACAGAACTTAAGAAATATAAAAAGAGTTTTTATGGATATATATGAAACAGAGCAAAACGAAAACAAAAATGAAAAAAAGGACAAAAGTCACAAATTGGAGACTGGAAATGCACTGAAATGTAAGCCTAGATACATCACAGTTTTGAAAAACATAATTATGGCTAATAATTTTTCCTTTCTTTGTGTTCCTCCCAAATGAGAGTTCCTGTTCCACTTCATAGTTTTTAATCAAATTTTAAAAAGATTTAGAAGCACTGAACGAGATTCTTTGAGGATTACTTATAGCTGTACCATTTGGAATCTACATGGTGCTCTTGTAAAGCTTTTGCCTGCTTCCTGACTTGTACCTGGAAGTCTTTGCTGTCTACAGGGGTTCATCTTTGAACATTTTCATCTTGCTTTTGCCTCTTATAAGTACCACTCATCTGAACTTCTTCCTTGTCTTAACCCTCTATACATCTTCCCTGCCATTGTGCCACTATCGTTTTCTTCTGCCTCTGAGTCTCTTTATTTTTTATCTGCTTCATAGCTGAGAATCTTTATTTCCCTAAAAACCATCAAGTATAGGGGTCTAATTTAAATATTAAAATGTCTAGATATATCCTAATATAATCTCAATTTTTTTAGTAGAGTTTGAGAAAACTATTGGTTTATGGTTTCTGACTGGAACGTTTATATCAATAAGAACAAGATATAGAAAAAAAAAACAATTCAAATTTACTTAAACAATAAAGAGGATTTATGGTCCTACATATATGGGAAGCCCAGAGGTAAGGCTGACTTCAGAATTTGTTTGATTCAGTAGCTCAAAGATACCAATGAGCCAGTTTCTTCTAGTATTTTGGCTCTATAACACCAGATTTATTTTCATAATGGCAGAACAGCCATAGCAGTTACTAATTTCATATCTCCACACTCGACTCCCTAACAGAGGGTCTAATTGGGTTTGGAACACAATTAGGCTTATAGCTAGAACCATAGCTCTTGTCTCATATGAACACTTAAATTCAAGGATCTTTGTGTCCTAAGCAGAGTTTCAAAGCCTGCCCATCTCGAAGGTCTTACTTTAAAAGTGTCCATATATTTAAAAGTGATCATGGTCTCTGCCTTTAGGTGACTCACAATGACAGATTCTGGTGGAGAGATGCCAATAATTTGCTCTTGACCTCAGGTGCATCTTCAAAAGTAGCATGGCTGTCCTCTTTGTAATCATAGAATACCTACTGGAAATCCTTGAGAAGGCCTCTGCATTAAGCTTGGATGGTGACATATTATTATGTTATGTTGACTATTGCCTAATTTTTCTTACATAAATCTTAGGTGAAAAAAGAGAATTTGGCTTTTCCAGTCCTTCTGAACACCAGATGTCTAGACTTGAGCCATTTGATTCAGTCTGCATGCAGAGATGTTTGTTGATCCCCTTCTATTCATATCTTTGGTAACAGAAAGGTTCCCTCACCATAAATAATACAGAATGACAGAACACATGACACTTGACACTAGACAGGTGAGATTGACAGCAGTTATTATTCACAGCCTGGGAGAAGACACTACATGCCCTGCAGAGTCATACAGGGGTTTTCACATAGAGCATTGATAGCTAAGCTCAAATTTCATACTATGGGGAATTGTTCAACCAGCTCAATATCTCAGTTTCATAGGCTTTAGTCTAGAAGAGAGTGTGGTTACAAAAAAAAAAAATCATATCACAAAGTAATACTTTCTCAAAAGAGTGTACATCCCAGGAAGGAGTATCCCAGGGGTTCCTTATCAGGACAACAGGGTTGTCCCTGGGCATGTGAAGGTAGGTGGGTTTGAGAATATGCACATGGAGCTGTGGATATGTGTGTTTATGTCTGTATGTTTCTCTCTCTCCTTGGTTAAAACAGAAATTCTCTCAGGATTCATTTAAAACCAATTTCGATTTAATTCGGACAGAAAAATATATGACATTTTATTGAAAATAAAACACATATCTTAGTAAAAATGATATTCATCAGAAAAATTTATGAATCCGATTTCATTTCCTATTGTACAAGTCTTTTATTCTCCTGGGATAGTTGAGATAAGTATAATAAGAAATTTGCATTGGTTTCTAATTATTGTCCTGATGTTGCCTCCAATGCTGTCCTCCCTTTTTAAGAAAGCTAACAAGACATTGAAGAAAAGACCCGAAATGGCACAGGCAAATATATTATGGTTTGTATCACTGATACTTCCTGTTGAGATAAAATATCCAGATGATTATTCTTTTCAGTTTGAATTTTTAACTCTGTACCTAGCCTTTGCCTTCTTCAGAAATTCTCCCCTAAAAGAATTCTACAGGATTGATTGGGGTTTGTTTCTCATAATCTTAACTCTCCACCATCCTACTCTGTCATTGTCTTTAACATCTGATTCTATGAAGATGATCTCTTAGATTTAAAAAAAAAAAAAAAAGGAGCCGTCTACCATAAAGCTCATAAAGTAAATTCAAAATATACAGTATGTGGGAGTTCTGCAAGTAGAATGATTTGCTAGTCTTTCCTGAAACTCTCCCCTCACACCAAGGCTTTTTACATTATTCAGGTCTGCACTGTATACCACTATTTTAAATTTTTTAATTTTTTTTTCATTTGCATGTCTGACTTTGAAGATCTATAATTCTTTTCAACATTCAAGGTCTTTTGGCCCCTTACATGTTCACAAAGCTATGCTTTATGGATTGATATTAACCATCAAAACTTGCCGAATTCCACTGACAATAGTCATTGTGTAGTTAGCTTTATTTAAATGCTTATTGCCCACACTGTCTTTTGGTTTTCAGTGGCTTTACTATCTGTGTGACCAAAAAAGCTATTTGATTAAAAACCTAACTGTTCTTCAATAGTGAAATTTTACATCCTTGAAAGAGCAGAACCAGGATCACCTGTTCACTTTTTTTAAAGCCCATAGAGGATTGAACAATCTGTTATCTGTGATGTAACAAAATGTGGAATTAAAAGCAATGCGTTACTTTCAAAATTGAATAATTAATTTAAAAATGACAGCCAGGAATGTTTTTGGCCCTAGATGGATGTATCACACTGGTGATACTTCAGAAGATGATTACAGATTCCCAAGTAGATGGGGAAAAGAAGACAGGACATTACCATCAGGTACTAATTCACTTTCTCATTCATTCATTCACCCCCTTACACATTCAATTTCATTTAAATATATTCTGAGAACTCACGGCAGAAGACACTTCCTTAAGTACTATGGGGACTACCAATTTTCAAAGACGAAGAGAACAATAAAAGGAAAGCAGAAGAGAGAAGTAAAAACATGGGATGAGAATTAATATTTATTGAGAGAAACTACATTGCTGCTTGTGTTAATATTTTTAATGTTATGTTGTGCCAACATCATTCTTTGTACTTTTAAACTCTTAAGTCATTTAATAAAAATAAATCTATAAATTGTTATTATTATCACCATAGTAAGAATGGGAAATTGAATGCCATGGAGGTTCCATGACTGGAATGCGACTGTCAGGATTTTAACCCTGGCTTCCTAGTCTGAAGACCATATGCCTTCAGGCTACACACTATTCAGCAGGAAACCTCTCCTGTCAAACAAATAATCAACAACTTACACCTTCTTTGCACAGACCATTGAGATTTATTCCTTAAAACTGGTTTTGCTACCCAGTCTTGATGGTGACCTGAGGGCACTTGACATTTGGGAGTTGTGGTAGGAGGAGTATGAGGGTCAAAGATAAATTTGGTGAGCTCCCCAATTTTAACCAGAGTCAGTTATGATAAAATGGCCTCGTCTCATTCTCTCTCAAACTGTTGTTGGTGAGTCAACTCATTTCCAACCCTTCATATACTCAACAAACAGTTCATGAATGTCTAATATGTACCAGCAATGATGTGCATTTACTCTTCCGGGAGATTTCATATTAGATTAATGCTCAGACAACTTTAGAATCAGAGTAAGCATCTAGGTTGCAGGTGCAGAATTAATATAGGTGTGCATAGAGAAGAAGGAACAGAAGTGGAAAGAATAAGGACACAGCTTCCTAACCTACTTTGGTGACAGTGCCATTGAAATGTGAAGTCAGGCTCAAGTAGTAGAACCATTTTTGAAAGAAAAGCAAGAGCATA
>NW_024340849.1:26158145-26170427 GCF_902729225.1 Pteropus medius
TTCCTTCCTTCCTTCCTTCCTTCCTTTCTTCCTTTCTTTATTTTTTGCCTTTTTACGACTCATGTATTAGAATTCTTCAATGAAAAATAAATAATGATAAACTGCTTGCCACTTAACTCTTCTCCAATTCATCGACTAGCTGGACTTGGATCTTTTGGAAAGAATGGAAACAAAGATTATAACATCTTACTGACCACTACCAACTTGAATTTCCTTGGCTGCTGAGACACTTCGCTCTCTTAGCTGAACCTTCCAAATCCAGGAGAATCTGAGAAAGTCCAGACTCAACTTATCTGGCTTTTTGCCAAGGCTTCAAAACCACTGGACTTGAATTAAATGTGAACTCGTCTAGCTAAACACTCTGGAAAAAGGCTGACTTTTATGAGAGCTCAACAAATTACATTATTAGAGAGAGGGAAGACTCACTCCAGAAATTTTAATGAGTTTCCATCTTCAAGCCTTTCCATTCCTATGTCAGTGTCTTTCAGTTCTTTGACTTCTCAGTTATCAGCAAAAAATAAACAAAAAAATCCCACAGTGATCTAGATTAGAATTTATTTTTAATAATGTATATGTCAATAATTCAATTTTGTTGGGAAAAAAGCATCGGAAACATCTGATTTGTAAAAGGATTTCTTAGTCATTAGAGTTACTTTCTTGGCCCAGAAACCACCACTTTGGATTGTTCTTTTGTTTTATATCCTAATTATAGATTCTGATACTTGAAGGTGATAGGCCTTTTTAAGACTTTCTTTTTTTAAAGTTAGAGAATGGCCATTGTGAGAAGGTAGGCAGAAAAGGAAAACCCAGGAGAAAAATCAGTTTCCGGATAGATAACATATGAACTGTTGAGGATCTAGAAGTTGATATCTCAAATATTCATGCTCTTAGGAAAGAACGTCATCCTTGAGAAGTATGAGAATCTTATTGTACACATACTCTAGTCTGCCTCCACAATTCTCTTTATCACCCTACATCATAATTATCTCATGTTTGGGTCTTCACTGGAAGATGTATTCCTTAAAGACAGCACCTGTATTTTTCAACTACCCCTGGTTTGCAGAGTGTGGCATATAGGAAGTGTTAAATTAACGTTTCTAGAATGAATGTAATAAAAAGAGTGAATAAAAAGAACTACCAAAAAACTAACCTATTTGGGTTACTTCCTGCTCTATGCCTTCCTTAAATAAAAATTCCTCTGGATGAAAGAACATAAATTATCTAACTTCATTATAAATTAGTTATTACTTCATTTGCTAAGAGCAGCAAGTGAGATTAAAACAAAGAGGAGGAGGACAAAGGGAACCGGTATGGGGAAAAAAAAGAATACAAATTGAAAGACAAATGTGGACAATTTTATAACTGCCTTAAGCGCACATTGTAGTTGTGGGGAATTTAAATGGCTGAGGGGTTGCTAGCATCATAGGGTAATAGAGTCAAAGAAACAGGAAACCTTTAATTCAGTATTTTCTGAGGTGTGACAGAAAGATAGGAAGTCTCAATTAAAAGGCAAAAATGATACTTATGCACAAATTGAAAGCAGCTTTGTATCTGAAACTGCAAATTTACTGCAATAAAATTCATCCTTTTTCCTACCTGAGTTTATTCTGATCAAAGCGAGTTTATTCTCGTATAGCTCCAAGGCTGATCTTTCGGACTAATAAAGTCTTGGTCGGATTTCCACTGCAGCAGAATGAAGTAGAGGACCTTGTAAAATTAATGTCTCCCTGTCACTCTGAAGATAAGTGCTTGGCTGACCCCAGAAGTGCAAAGCTGATTGTAAAGTTCACCTTCTTTCCATACCCTAATGTTGAAAGAAAACTGAAATAGTGAATAATTCATCTGGCAGTGATAAGCAATGTGGTCTTGTTGGTAAGGGTTTTGTGATGCTATCACCATACATTCTCTGCATGGAAATCTATCAAGGAGTTTAACTTTATGTCTTTTCCACTTAGGAAGCAAACAAATAAACAAAAATAACAAGAGGACAAAGTGCAAAGGGTCAATAGAAATAATGGGTTATTTTTTTAAAGTCTGATATTATTTCATTTCAGATATTGATTATACTCCAAATACCAGTTTCTCTGCACGGAATTTCTTTATTTCCACAATTTAGTGAGTCAGTTAAAATACTGTACATTACTGTGGACCAGGGAAGCCCACCATCGATAAGCCTTTCCACACAAGCACATTGCCCTTCAGTTTACTGTGCTTGGAATTATGAAATTTCAGTTCTCTAAATTTCTTCGATCCCCCTTGATAGGAGTTTCTCCTTTCTCTCTCAGGAGTATATGTGCTTTTATATCCATCACTAAAAACTTTTGGTAATTTATTGGAAACTTATAAACTATAACTAGTCAAAAACACTGACCCTGAGCACAGGGTTTGATCAACTTCCCCAAGGAACATATTTGGACCAATAGAGTCAAGGAGGAGTAGGTAAACCTGGGGAGTAAATTTAGTTGTCAACATGCTAAATCTAAGCTCAGGAATAGATAATAAAGAATTATCTTTTCAAAGGGTGTTTACATTTAACAGAAATCAAAGTCATAAGTTAAACTAAGAAAATAATTCCAATATTTAAATGTCTGCATATAAATAGGAACATTTGTGTGTGTGTGTGTGTGTGTGTGTGTGTGTGTGTGTGTGTGTGTGTGTGTGTGTTTGAAGCATTTTATAGTGTACATCAAAATAATCAGTAAGTTTTACTATCAAATTATAAAGCTGGCCTTCAGGCATCATTTATTCATTCATATGATAGATAGTTCCTTTTAGAGCCCAGTATATGCAAAGCACCAAATAGATACCATGAGAATAGATATAAACAAGACAAGTTCTCCGTCTGCAGGCCAGGATGATAAGCAAGTGATTGAAATTCAAAAATATTTTGATGTAACACAAAGATAATTGAAGGATACTGGGACATTTAGACCAGACTGGATATGCCAGGAAAAGTTCTACTAAAGATGTTACCTATAAGTGTGTGTCGGTGGTAATAGGTAGGTAGAAATGCATTCCAAACAAAAATAACATTATGTTTTAAGACAATGAGGAGAAATATAAGATAAACATGTGTTTTATGTTTGTCGAAGTGTCAAGTAAAAAAAAAAATGTCCATAGACTGGGCTAGTCATGTAGGTGGAACATTTATAATGATTGTATGTTGTACAAAGAGTTAAATTTTATTCTGCAGGTGATGGGAAGCCATGAGAACAATGAGCAGAAACATGGCCGAGTCATCGCACCCCTTCCTCTATTCACAGGTACTTCCATTCTACATACAAGATCTGTCTTCTTTTAGAAATGTGTCCTCATCTCAAATTTTATCAGGCAAGCCATATGTGTGGGGTATATACATATTCATTCATTTTGTATTTGGATAAGCCCATAAGGAGAATGGGATGGAATATATGTTGTGATTCTCTGCATTCATAACAGAACTTAAGAAATATAAAAAGAGTTTTTATGGATATATATGAAACAGAGCAAAACGAAAACAAAAATGAAAAAAAGGACAAAAGTCACAAATTGGAGACTGGAAATGCACTGAAATGTAAGCCTAGATACATCACAGTTTTGAAAAACATAATTATGGCTAATAATTTTTCCTTTCTTTGTGTTCCTCCCAAATGAGAGTTCCTGTTCCACTTCATAGTTTTTAATCAAATTTTAAAAAGATTTAGAAGCACTGAACGAGATTCTTTGAGGATTACTTATAGCTGTACCATTTGGAATCTACATGGTGCTCTTGTAAAGCTTTTGCCTGCTTCCTGACTTGTACCTGGAAGTCTTTGCTGTCTACAGGGGTTCATCTTTGAACATTTTCATCTTGCTTTTGCCTCTTATAAGTACCACTCATCTGAACTTCTTCCTTGTCTTAACCCTCTATACATCTTCCCTGCCATTGTGCCACTATCGTTTTCTTCTGCCTCTGAGTCTCTTTATTTTTTATCTGCTTCATAGCTGAGAATCTTTATTTCCCTAAAAACCATCAAGTATAGGGGTCTAATTTAAATATTAAAATGTCTAGATATATCCTAATATAATCTCAATTTTTTTAGTAGAGTTTGAGAAAACTATTGGTTTATGGTTTCTGACTGGAACGTTTATATCAATAAGAACAAGATATAGAAAAAAAAAACAATTCAAATTTACTTAAACAATAAAGAGGATTTATGGTCCTACATATATGGGAAGCCCAGAGGTAAGGCTGACTTCAGAATTTGTTTGATTCAGTAGCTCAAAGATACCAATGAGCCAGTTTCTTCTAGTATTTTGGCTCTATAACACCAGATTTATTTTCATAATGGCAGAACAGCCATAGCAGTTACTAATTTCATATCTCCACACTCGACTCCCTAACAGAGGGTCTAATTGGGTTTGGAACACAATTAGGCTTATAGCTAGAACCATAGCTCTTGTCTCATATGAACACTTAAATTCAAGGATCTTTGTGTCCTAAGCAGAGTTTCAAAGCCTGCCCATCTCGAAGGTCTTACTTTAAAAGTGTCCATATATTTAAAAGTGATCATGGTCTCTGCCTTTAGGTGACTCACAATGACAGATTCTGGTGGAGAGATGCCAATAATTTGCTCTTGACCTCAGGTGCATCTTCAAAAGTAGCATGGCTGTCCTCTTTGTAATCATAGAATACCTACTGGAAATCCTTGAGAAGGCCTCTGCATTAAGCTTGGATGGTGACATATTATTATGTTATGTTGACTATTGCCTAATTTTTCTTACATAAATCTTAGGTGAAAAAAGAGAATTTGGCTTTTCCAGTCCTTCTGAACACCAGATGTCTAGACTTGAGCCATTTGATTCAGTCTGCATGCAGAGATGTTTGTTGATCCCCTTCTATTCATATCTTTGGTAACAGAAAGGTTCCCTCACCATAAATAATACAGAATGACAGAACACATGACACTTGACACTAGACAGGTGAGATTGACAGCAGTTATTATTCACAGCCTGGGAGAAGACACTACATGCCCTGCAGAGTCATACAGGGGTTTTCACATAGAGCATTGATAGCTAAGCTCAAATTTCATACTATGGGGAATTGTTCAACCAGCTCAATATCTCAGTTTCATAGGCTTTAGTCTAGAAGAGAGTGTGGTTACAAAAAAAAAAAATCATATCACAAAGTAATACTTTCTCAAAAGAGTGTACATCCCAGGAAGGAGTATCCCAGGGGTTCCTTATCAGGACAACAGGGTTGTCCCTGGGCATGTGAAGGTAGGTGGGTTTGAGAATATGCACATGGAGCTGTGGATATGTGTGTTTATGTCTGTATGTTTCTCTCTCTCCTTGGTTAAAACAGAAATTCTCTCAGGATTCATTTAAAACCAATTTCGATTTAATTCGGACAGAAAAATATATGACATTTTATTGAAAATAAAACACATATCTTAGTAAAAATGATATTCATCAGAAAAATTTATGAATCCGATTTCATTTCCTATTGTACAAGTCTTTTATTCTCCTGGGATAGTTGAGATAAGTATAATAAGAAATTTGCATTGGTTTCTAATTATTGTCCTGATGTTGCCTCCAATGCTGTCCTCCCTTTTTAAGAAAGCTAACAAGACATTGAAGAAAAGACCCGAAATGGCACAGGCAAATATATTATGGTTTGTATCACTGATACTTCCTGTTGAGATAAAATATCCAGATGATTATTCTTTTCAGTTTGAATTTTTAACTCTGTACCTAGCCTTTGCCTTCTTCAGAAATTCTCCCCTAAAAGAATTCTACAGGATTGATTGGGGTTTGTTTCTCATAATCTTAACTCTCCACCATCCTACTCTGTCATTGTCTTTAACATCTGATTCTATGAAGATGATCTCTTAGATTTAAAAAAAAAAAAAAAAAAAGGAGCTGTCTACCATAAAGCTCATAAAGTAAATTCAAAATATACAGTATGTGGGAGTTCTGCAAGTAGAATGATTTGCTAGTCTTTCCTGAAACTCTCCCCTCACACCAAGGCTTTTTACATTATTCAGGTCTGCACTGTATACCACTATTTTAAATTTTTTAATTTTTTTTTCATTTGCATGTCTGACTTTGAAGATCTATAATTCTTTTCAACATTCAAGGTCTTTTGGCCCCTTACATGTTCACAAAGCTATGCTTTATGGATTGATATTAACCATCAAAACTTGCCGAATTCCACTGACAATAGTCATTGTGTAGTTAGCTTTATTTAAATGCTTATTGCCCACACTGTCTTTTGGTTTTCAGTGGCTTTACTATCTGTGTGACCAAAAAAGCTATTTGATTAAAAACCTAACTGTTCTTCAATAGTGAAATTTTACATCCTTGAAAGAGCAGAACCAGGATCACCTGTTCACTTTTTTTAAAGCCCATAGAGGATTGAACAATCTGTTATCTGTGATGTAACAAAATGTGGAATTAAAAGCAATGCGTTACTTTCAAAATTGAATAATTAATTTAAAAATGACAGCCAGGAATGTTTTTGGCCCTAGATGGATGTATCACACTGGTGATACTTCAGAAGATGATTACAGATTCCCAAGTAGATGGGGAAAAGAAGACAGGACATTACCATCAGGTACTAATTCACTTCCTCATTCATTCATTCACCCCCTTACACATTCAATTTCATTTAAATATATTCTGAGAACTCACGGCAGAAGACACTTCCTTAAGTACTATGGGGACTACTAATTTTCAAAGACGAAGAGAACAATAAAAGGAAAGCAGAAGAGAGAAGTAAAAACATGGGATGAGAATTAATATTTATTGAGAGAAACTACATTGCTGCTTGTGTTAATATTTTTAATGTTATGTTGTGCCAACATCATTCTTTGTACTTTTAAACTCTTAAGTCATTTAATAAAAATAAATCTATAAATTGTTATTATTATCACCATAGTAAGAATGGGAAATTGAATGCCATGGAGGTTCCATGACTGGAATGCGACTGTCAGGATTTTAACCCTGGCTTCCTAGTCTGAAGACCATATGCCTTCAGGCTACACACTATTCAGCAGGAAACCTCTCCTGTCAAACAAATAATCAACAACTTACACCTTCTTTGCACAGACCATTGAGATTTATTCCTTAAAACTGGTTTTGCTACCCAGTCTTGATGGTGACCTGAGGGCACTTGACATTTGGGAGTTGTGGTAGGAGGAGTATGAGGGTCAAAGATAAATTTGGTGAGCTCCCCAATTTTAACCAGAGTCAGTTATGATAAAATGGCCTCGTCTCATTCTCTCTCAAACTGTTGTTGGTGAGTCAACTCATTTCCAACCCTTCATATACTCAACAAACAGTTCATGAATGTCTAATATGTACCAGCAATGATGTGCATTTACTCTTCCGGGAGATTTCATATTAGATTAATGCTCAGACAACTTTAGAATCAGAGTAAGCATCTAGGTTGCAGGTGCAGAATTAATATAGGTGTGCATAGAGAAGAAGGAACAGAAGTGGAAAGAATAAGGACACAGCTTCCTAACCTACTTTGGTGACAGTGCCATTGAAATGTGAAGTCAGGCTCAAGTAGTAGAACCATTTTTGAAAGAAAAGCAAGAGCATAGTCCTTTGGTTCTTGTCTTGTGGTTGTATTTCTTCATGTATGTGTCCCTGGGTTAGTGACACTGTAACTGCTTTATGTCAGGAAAGAAGGAGAAGACTTTTGGCCCTGAAGGAATCACTATTGACCCAGGTGTGAGTAACTAAGAGAAAGTTACTCACAAAAAGGGATTATTCTCTTTCTGTACTTTCCCAGATAAGCTTTCCTCTTAATTTCTATCATTTTACTTCTCTTGCTCCCCCTACCCTAACTACCCTGATTCATTTACTACTCTTTATAGGCTGAGTTGCCCATCAGAAAAAAAAAAAAAGTAAACATAAAAAAATAATTTACCAGGGTCAATTTTCCTATTAAGAGCATGTTTACTGATAACGCATGAGTGCACATGCATTCACACAGACATAACATTTTAAGGGGCATGCGAAAGCACAGGAGTTAGATAGAGCCCAGATAGCAACTCTGTTCAACTTAAATCTGTTGATCAATTTTCCATCCACTATGCGCCTCCTTATCTCAATGTTTGTGTTCATTTTGTTCCTTCATTCTACACTGCCCTCTTACATACTTAACTCCATTGATAAAATGCCTCACCATCCCCAGGGGCCCAGCTCAGAGATCAGTAAATATTTATCGAAAGGATTTGTTGAATGCATAACAATGCTCTCCTCTGAAATGAGCTCCCATTTCCTTTCTCTACATGCTTAAAATTTCACAACCTACAGAGAAACTTCATGCAGGAGAGTAAAGAATGATTCCTGAATGGGATACTGATGGGGCTGGAACATCTGCCACTCATTAATCACACAAGTGATTTCACCTGGGTTGGTTGGCTGTGCCATCCTTCCTCCATTAAGGATGGCTGCTCATTTTATTCCCCCATCACAATGAGCCCAGAAGGAACATCTGCCAATTAGAAAAGACACTGGATAATCATACAAGTTGTGGGCATTTGGGAATAATCTTCAGAACTTGGTGACAGATGAGGTGAAAAAGAAGAAGGAATAGAAGAGCCATGATTATTGGGGTGAGATCTCAGGGAATACAGGAAGGGAGTGCTAAATCTGGGAATATTTTGGATTGTGGTAGAGAAAGTAGATGATATCCCTATAAGGGTTTCTTGGTAACATCTTTGAGTAAAGACATATAGAACTGGATTAGTGGAATCGACGAGATTAATTCTGTAACTCTGATGATGAATTTAGTTTTTGTCTTCGTCCTTTCTTGCTTTCGGTCTTATTTAGACAGGAAGCCCACTGAACCGAAACAGGCATCTCCCGCCCACCGTACAGAGCTGAGTGCAGTGTCACTGCTATACAAATCGCCTTCTTCTTCAGGATAATAACAATATAGATCATTCCTCAATTCTGGGATGGCAGATCTAATGTTCATTTATAACATTTTGGACATCCAATTCAGTTTGCATCTTCAGATTTAAACTCGTTTGCATTTGTAATAATAATAATGAAAACTAAATATGGCTGGTATATTTCACATTTGAGACATGGGGTTCAAAAATCCCAAGGAGAATTTTCTCTTCTGTCTCTTTGTAGCATACGTATTATCAGGGCAGTTTGTTTGATGCATATTCCTCATTTAACTAATTGGTGGCATTTATTCTCTGTTTTTGGAGGGAGTCTTTCTAATCTCCAACTTAATTCTTGAATTCATTGTTACCTGTGTCATATCTTATACATGCACATTAACACAAATACTAGAGAAGTTTCTTAAGTTTAGAGTGTTATATACCTTTGAAATCTTATAGCACCTCCAAATGCTCTTATTTAAATTAAACTGAAAATTACTCCAAAGAAGGAAGTTTTCATATATCTGTGTATAACAATATTCTTGTATAGAAAAACTGCTCTGTAATTTTTTTCTTTATTTGAGTAATGGTACCACTTTTGTGACCTATCACAGAAGTTTTAAATCATCAAACATTCTTAGCATATCTCTGTATTCATGAAGTCAAAACAATCCATTTGTAAGGTGAAGGCAAGTGAGTGATGATTTGATATCAAGTAGGCAAAAATAAGCTTTCATGCCATTTTACTGATTGAAATCTGATTTTAGTCAAACATGATGTTTGTATATAAATATCCTGAAGCCCCTAACTATTCTCTTTAAAACTTTATATGGGAACCATTTTGGAAGCATCTAAACTTTACCAAATCAGTTTCGAGAAGGAAAAAAAAAAAAAAACCATTACTCTGAATTGGAGATATCAACATATGTATGAGGTTGATAAGACAACTGGATGATTTTTTTTTTCCATTTTTCTCTTGGTTAAGTAAATAGTATGTTTAAAATATTCCTAGATGTTTACTATTGAAGTATTTTAAATGGGCTCAGGTATTCTAAAATGTTTAAGCAGTTTGCCTCTATTTCTAACAAACAGCATAGATCTGGAGAATAAAAGTAAAAGCATCTTTTTTGACTCTCAGAAAAATTGAGATGATTTGGCACAAATCAGAGAAACTACTGTATATATCATAGTAGAATTATGATGTGAATTGTTATGACTATAAAATAGGAAATCAGCTTCGGTTTCAAAATTTTCCAGTGTAAACTCTCGCAGATAAAAAATAGCTAAGTTTCAGTTTATGCTTCTCAGTGTATGTTCAACTTTCAGTGCAACTCAATTGCTCACCAGAAAAGACAAAATTGATGACTTGGACTGTGTCTGTATTGTAGTGAAGTTGCAGCTTTATAAAGTGAAAACTGTCATTTGAGATTCTCACCCGGGAGAGTTAAAATAAATTAATCTTTGTCGATTTCAATGTTTTCTCCTTGTTTTATTGTTATTATAAACCATTCTGTGGAAAGGAAAAGTACAGTGGCACCACAGGTTCATCAAACTGGAAGCTAAAGGTTAAATGAATTTCTCAGGCTGAGCTCATTCAGAGGGAGAAAGCATACATACCTCCATAGAACACAGATTAATCTGCATTTACTGGACACCTCGCTTATTTGGCAGCTAAGTGTTTGTGATTAGAATATTAAGAGCCATATATCTATTTCTTGAAAATAGTAGGAGAAAGTTAATATAGAGAGAGCAGAGTTAAAGGCTTTATAACTTTTCATACAGGGTTATTTTCGAGGAATACTAGTGAAAATTATCATCACCACTGTCCTGTCGTGGTACCTAGCATGTTTATGATTTCAGAAACATAGTTGGATAGAATACCATCCTGGAAGACAACTGAGAGATTATTTACTTGAGTTTCCTCTTTCTTCAACCAGAGAAACCAAGTTACCTGCCTTAATTCATAGATCTGGCTAAAGGCAGAGTGTGAACTGGAGTATATCTCCTGGCTCCCAGGTCATCATTCTTTTTCTTGTACCTAATAGAGATGCCTACCTCTGACTCTAGAAGTGTTAAAACCTCTGGTGCCCACTTAAAAAGGGAGCACTTTGCCTTGCTATTCTTTAAAAGTTTAATGTAAAATAAGTTTGCAGATGTTTTCACAACTAACTAGCAAACAAGTTCCCAAGGGAACAGGATGCAGAATTGACATCTGTATAATAAGGATTCTAAAAAGAAGGAGGAGATATTTATTTTTGCTTCCAATCTAGGTGCAAGGTGAACAAACTGATTAGTGAAGTCCTATGCTTTCAAGATGGCACATAACTATGGTGTGCGTTAATTTGTATGCATGTGTACATTTTCTGACCAATACAGAAGAACAAAGTACTACACTTAATCCTTTTATGTATGTGCATATTACAGAAATCCATTTAGCCTTTACTGTTCCTTTGAGAATAAGTTTCATAACTGTTGCATTATACGACATCTGACTATATGCAAAAAAATCAAGCTGCTGGTCTGGGACAGACCTGTACACAATTGCCTAAGTTTAAATGCTTTAACCTGTCCTGACAGTTTATTTTTCATGGTACTCTACTCCCATCCTGATCATAGTATTTTTGGACAAAAAGTCAATTAATGTATCTTTTCCTAGTTTGATCAGAGTCCCTAACGCCCATATAAGGACTGCCTGAGTGGAATGAACAGAAAAGTTGGAAAAGGACACATTTGGGACACAGCCTTTGATGCATAAGAATAAAGTAAAAATAAACAAGCAGTGGTTGTAGCTCAACTCGGTTCAAGCTGTTGATGTGCATCAGGTAGGAAAATCATAAGAAGGAAGATATCAGAAGAACTCAGCTCCAGCTACTTTAGGCTCCCTTTTCAGTTAATCACAAATCTTCACCTTCTTTGTTCAAGTTAATCACTTAGTACCTCTGCTGTGTGTGCAAAATAAAGGGAATGACCCAACCCTGTTGATTGCAGAAGGGTATCTCCACATTAAATTAAATGACAGTTCCTTTAAAGCTGAACCTTAGTTCTGAGAAGACTCCACTAGGACTTCCCACATGCCATCTCCTGTCCAAAGCCCTAAGGGCAGCTTTCTGTTGTGGAGCCCACCCCCATCAATAACTTACTTCTTCCCAAAGGCCCAAATACTGAGTTCACTACCTGTTGTTGCCACCTGCTACCCAGGGAAGACACGTAACTTCTTTAAAACAGGGTCACTCTTGTTCGTTTGTTGCATTCAGTTTTTATAAGTGAAATCACACAACATGATATACATAAGATGTATTATTGAATTGTACACTTGAAACCTATATAATTTTATTTGCCAATGTCACCCTAATAAATTTAATTAAAAAAAAAAAAAAACAACAGTCACTCTGAGGACTAAAATGAGATAAAAGTA